>NC_135233.1:520474036-520781120 GCF_051348905.1 Ranitomeya variabilis
ACTTCTGGGGTCCAAGTTCTCTTGTTATCCTTGGGAAAATAAAAATTTGGGGGGCTAAAAATCATTTTTGTGGGAAAAAAAATATGTTTTATTTTCACGGCTCTGCGTTGTAAACTGTAGTGAAACACTTGGGGGTTCAAAGTTCTCACAACACATCTAGATAAGTTCCTTGGGAGGTCTAGTTTCCAATATGGGGTCACTTGTGGGGGGTTTGTACTGTTTGGGTACATCAGGGGCTCTGCAAATGCAACGTGACGCCTGCAGACCAATCCATTTAAGTCTGCATTCCAAATGGCGCTCCTTCCCTTCCGAGCTCTGTCATGCGCCCAAACAGTGGTTCCCCCCCACATAGGGGGTATCAGCGTACTCAGGACAAATTGGACAACAACTTTTAGGGTCCAATTTATCCTGATACCCTTGTGAAAATACAAAACTGGGGGCTAAATTTCATTTTTGTGAAAAAAAAAAAAAATAATATTTTCACGGCTCTGCGTTATAAACTGTAGTGAAACACTTGGGGGTTCAAAGTTCTCACAACACATCTAGATAAGTTCCTTGGGGGGTCTAGTTTCCAATATGGGGTCACTTGTGGGGGGTTTGTACTGTTTGGGTACATCAGGGGCTCTGCAAATGCAACGTGACGCCTGCAGACCAATCCATTTAAGTCTGCATTCCAAATGGCGCTCCTTCACTTCCGAGCTCTGTCATGCGCCCAAACAGTGGTTCCCCCCCACATAGGGGGTATCAGCGTACTCAGGACAAATTGGACAACAACTTTTATGGTCCAATTTATCCTGATACCCTTGTGAAAATACAAAACTTGGGGGCTAAAAAATCATTTTTGTGAAAAAAAAAAATATTTTTATTTTCACGGCTCTGCGTTATAAACTGTAGTGAAACACTTGGGGGTTCAAAGCTCTCAAAACACATCTAGATAAGTTCCTTAGGGGGTCTACTTTCCAAAATGGTGTCACTTGTGGGGGGGTTTAATGTTTAGGCACATCAGGGGCTCTCCAAACGCAACATGGCATCCCATCTTAATTCCAGTCAATTTTGCATTGAAAAGTAAAATAGCGCTTCTTCCCTTCTGAGCTCTGCTATGCACCCAAACAATGGTTTACACCCACATATGGGGTATCGTCGTACTCAGGACAAATTGCACAACAACTTTTGTGGTCTAATTTCTTCTCTTACCCTTGGGGAAATAAAAAAATGGGGGTGAAAAGATCATTTTTGTGAAAAAATATGATTTTTTATTTTTACGGCTCTGCATTATAAACTTCTGTGAAGCACTTGTTGGGTCAAAGTGCTCAACACACATCTAGATAAGTTCCTTAAGGGGTCTACTTTCCAAAATGGTGTCACTCGTGGGGGGTTTCAATGTTTAGGCACATTAGGGGCTCTCCAAACGCAACATGGCGTCCCATCTCAATTCCAGTCAATTTTGCATTGAAAAGTCAAATGGCGCTCCTTCCCTTCTGAGCTCTGCCCTGCGCCCAAACAATGGTTTACACCCACATATGGGGTATCAGTGTACTCAGGACAAATTGCACAACAATTTTTGGGGTCCAATTTCTTCTCTTACCCTTGGGAAAATAAAAAATTGGGGGTGAAAAGATCATTTTTGTGAAAAAATATGATTTTTTATTTTTACGGCTCTGCATTATAAACTTCTGTAAAGCACTTGTTGGGTCAAAATGCTCACCACACATCTAGATAAGTTCCTTAGGGGGTCTACTTTCCAAAATGGTGTCACTTGTTAGGGGTTTCAATGTTTAGGCACATCAAGGGCTCTCTAAATGCAACATGGCGTCCCATCTCAATTCCAGTCAATTTTGCATTGAAAAGTCAAATGGCGCTCCTTCCCTTCTGAGCTCTGCCCTGCGCCCAAACAATGGTTTACACCCACATATGGGGTATCAGCGTACTCAGGACAAATTGCACAACAATTTTTGGGGTCCAATTTCTTCTCTCACCCTTGGGAAAATAAAAAATTGGGGGTGAAAAGATCATTTTTGTGAAAAAATATGATTTTTTATTTTTACGGCTTTGCATTATAAACTTCTGTAAAGCACTTGTTGGGTCAAAGTGCTCACCACACATCTAGATAAGTTCCTTAGGGGGTCTACTTTCCAAAATGGTGTCACTTGTTAGGGGTTTCAATGTTTAGGCACATCAGGGGCTCTCCAAATGCAACATGGCGTCCCATCTCAATTCCAGTCAATTTTGCATTGAAAAGTCAAATGGCGCTCCTTTGCTTCCAAGCTCTGCCATGCGCCCAAACTGTGGTTTACCCCCACATATGGGGTATCAGCGTACTCAGGACAAATTGTACAACAACTTTTGGGGTCTATTTTCTCCTGTTACCCTTGGTAAAATAAAACAAATTGGAGCTGAAATAAATTTTGTGTGAAAAAAAGTTAAATGTTCATTTTTATTTAAACATTCCAAAAATTCCTGTGAAACACCTGAAGGGTTAATAAACTTCTTGAAAGTGGTTTTGAGTACCTTGAGGGGTGCAGTTTTTAGAATGGTGTCACACTTGGGTATTTTCTATCATATAGACCCGTCAAAATGACTTCAAATGAGATGTGGTCCCTAAAAAAAAATGGTGTTGTAAAAATGAGAAATTGCTGGTCAACTTTTAACCCTTATAACTCCGTCACAAAAAAAAATTTTGGTTCCAAAATTGTGCTGATGTAAAGTAGACATGTGGAAAATGTTATTTATTAAGTATTTTGTGTGACATATGTCTGTGATTTAAGGGCATAAAAATTCAAAGTTGGAAAATTGCGAAATTTTCCAAATTTTCGCCAAATATTCGTTTTTTTCACAAATAAACGCAAGTTATATCGAACAAATTTTACCACTAACATGAAGTACAATATGTCACGAGAAAACAATGTCAGAATCGCCAAGATCCGTTGAAGCGTTCCAGAGTTATAACCTCATAAAGGGACAGTGGTCAGAATTGTAAAAATTGGCCTGGTCATTAACGTGCAAACCACCCTCGGGGCTTAAGGGGTTAAGCTGCGAAAACAGAAAAAAACAAGCTGAGAAATTGCTACAATATTAGGAGTGGCAAAATCTACAGTTTGGTACATCCTGAGAAAGAAAGAAAGCACTGGTGAACTCATCAATGCAAAAAGACCTGGGAGCCCACGGAAGACAACAGTGGTGGGTGATCGCAGAATAATCTCCATGGTGAAGAGAAACCCCTTCACAACAGCCAACCAAGTGACCAACACTCTCCAGGAGGTCGGCGTATCAATATCCAAATCTACCATAAAGAGAAGACTGCATGAAAGTAAATACAGAGGGTTCACTGCACGGTGCAAGCCACTCATAAGCATCAAGAATAAAAAGGCTAGACTGGACTTTGCTAAAAAACATCTAAAAAAGTCAGCACAGTTCTGGAAGAACATTCTTTGGACAGATGAAACCATGATCAACCTCTACCAGAATGATGGAAAGAGAAAAGTATGGCGAAGGCGTGGTGCAGCTCATGATCCAAAGCATACCACATCATCTGTAAAACACGGCGGAGGCAGTGTGATGGCTTGGGCATGCATGGCTGCCAGTGGCACTGGGTCACTAGTGTTTATTGATGATGTGACACAGGACAGAAGCAGCCGAATGAATTCTGAGGTATTCAGAGCCACACTGTGTGCTCAGATCCAGCCGAATGCAGCCAAACTGATTGGTCATCGTTTCATACTACAGATGGACAATGACCCAAAACATGAAGCCAAAGCAACTCAGGAGTTTATTAAATCAAAGAAGTGGAATATTCTTGAATGGCCAAGTCAGTCACCTGATCTCAACCAAATCGAGCATGCATTTCACTTGTTAAAGACTAAACGTCAGACAGAAAGGCCCACAAACAAACAGCAACTGAAAACCACCGCAGTGAAGGCCTGACAGAGCATCAAAAAGGAGGAAACACAGCGTCTGGTGATGTCCATGAGTTCAAGACTTCAGGCAGTCATTGCCAGCCAAGGGTTTTCAACCAAGTACTAAAAATGAACATTTTATTTAAAATTATTGAATCTGTCCAATTACTTTTGGTCCTTTTAAAAACAGGGTGGCACATGTTAAGGAGCTGAAACTCTTAAACCCTTCATCCGATTTTAATGTGGATACCCTCAAATGAAAGCTGAAAGTCTGAACTTCAACTGCATCTGAATTGTTTTGTTTAAAATTCATTGTGGTATTGTCTATAACCAAAACTAGAAAAATGTTGTCTCTGTCCAAATATATATGGACCTAACTGTATGTGTGTGTCATCTCCCCTGTATATAGTATATACCTGTGTGTCATCTCCTCCTGTATATAGTATATACCTGTGTGTCATCTCCTCCTGTGTATAGTATATACCTGTGTGACATCTCCCCTGTATATAGTATATACCTGTGTGTCATCTCCCCTATATATAGTATATACCTGTGTGTCATCTCCCCTGTATATAGTATGTACCTGTATGTCATCTCCCCTGTATATAGTATATACCAGTGTGTCATCTCCTCCTGTATATAGTATATACCTGTGTGTCATCTCCCCTGTATATAGTATATATGTGTGTGTCATCTCCTCCTGTATATAGTATATACCTGTGTGTCATCTCCTCCTGTATATAGTATATACCTGTGTGTCATCTCCCCTGTATGTAGTATATACCTGTGTGTCATCTCCTCCTGTATATAGTATATACCTGTGTGTCATCTCCTCCTGTGTATAGTATATACCTGTGTGACATCTCCCCTGTATATAGTATATACCTGTGTGTCATCTCCCCTATATATAGTATATACCTGTGTGTCATCTCCCCTGTATATAGTATGTACCTGTATGTCATCTCCCCTGTATATAGTATATACCAGTGTGTCATCTCCTCCTGTATATAGTATATACCTGTGTGTCATCTCCCCTGTATATAGTATATATGTGTGCGTCATCTCCTCCTGTATATAGTATATACCTGTGTGTCATCTCCTCCTGTATATAGTATATACCTGTGTGTCATCTCTCCCCTGTATATAGTATATACCTGTGTGTCATCTCCTCCTGTATATAGTATATACTGTACCTGTATGTAATCTCCTCCTGTATATAGTATATACCTGTATGTCATTTCCTGTATATAGTATATACCTGTGTGTCATCTCCCCTGTATATAGTATATACCTGTGTGTCATCTCCTCCTGTACAGTATATAGTATATATCTGTATGTCATCTCCTCCTGTATTAGACCGCGTTCACACGTTATTTGCTCAGTATTTTTACCTCAGTATTTGTAAGCTAAATTGGCAGCCTGATAAATCCCCAGCCAACAGGAAGCCCTCCCCCCTGGCAGTATATATTAGCTCACACATACACATACTAGACAGGTCATGTGACTGACAGCTGCCATATTTCCTATATGGTACAGTTGTTGCTCTTGTAGTTTGTCTGCTTATTAATCAGATTTTTTTTGAAGGATAATACCAGACTTGTGTGTGTTTTAGGGCGAGTTTCATGTGTCAAGTTGTGTGTGTTGAGTTGCGTGTGGTGACATGCATGTAGCGACTTTTGTGAAATGAGTTTTGTGTGGCGACATGCGTGTAGCAACTTTTTGTGTGTCGAGTTGCATGTGACAGGTTAGTGTAGCAAGTTGTGTGCAGCAAGTTTTGCGCATGGCGAGTTTTGCGCGTGGCAAGTTTTATGTGTGGTGCGTTTTGAGTATGTGCAAGTTTTGTGTGAGGCAACTTTTGCATGTGTTGCAACTTTTGTGCATGTGGCAATTTTTCCGCGTGTGCAAGTTTTGCGTGTGGCGAGTTTTCCATGAGGTGAGTTTTGCACGTGTGGCGAGTTTTGCGTGAGCCTAGTTTTGCATGTGGTGAGTTTTGCGTGTGGCGAGTTTTGAGCGGTGACTTTTGTGTTTCGACTTTTATGTGGCGAGGTTGGTGTATGTGTGGTGAAATGTGTGCTGAGGGTGGTATATGTGTTCAAGCACGTGGTACTGTGTGGCGCATTTTGTGTGTGTGTTCATATCCCTGTGTGTGGTGAGTATCCCATGTCGGGGCTCCACCTTAGCAACTGTACGGTATATACTCTTTGGCGCCATCGCTCTCACTCTTTAAGTCTCCCTTGTTCACATCTGGCAGCTGACAATTTGCCTCCAACACTTTTCCTTTCACTTTTTCCCCATTATGTAGATAGGGGCAAAATTGTTTCATGAATTGGAATGTGCGGGGTTAAAATTTTGCCTCACAACATAGCCTATGATGCTCTCAGGGTCCAGACGTGTGACTGTGCAAAATTTTGTGGCTGTAGCTGCGACGGTGCAGATGCCAATCCCGGACATACACACACACATACATACATACATACATACACACATTCAGCTTTATATATTAGATGGGTGGTTTCACATTTGCGTTGGGTAGAGCTGTGGAGGGCTGCGTACTTCCTCTGTTAAGCCCCGCCCACTGCCGCACCTCTTCCATTCAGCTCTGCTTACGTCTGCATGCGTCCTGCGTACGTATCTTTTATACCCTGCTCATACAGGTATTGTACACATATTATTTTTTTGCAACAGAGTATTTTTGGGTTTTACTGTGCCTTTTTTTGTGTGGATTCTATCTTTAACATTGGGTACGCAGGCCATGCGAATGTATGCTGATGTGTCCGCATGCATCATTTTGACTTGCCCGCCGACCACAACAAAATGCGACATGTTGCGTTCGACGCAGTTCGATGCAGTGTCAAAACCACGCATGCGGACGCATCTGCATACATCCGCATGTCCTGCGTACCCAATGTTAAAGAGAGGTACACAGGACACATCTAGAAGTATGCAGAAGTAGGCGGGGCTTAACAGAGGATGTGTGCAGCCCTCCCCAAAACCCCCGAACGCTAATGTGAACTTACCCTATATTGTTCAGGCCTATCCTTATATATATTTTAACTCAATATTCTATGTATTTATTAATTTATTTTAATTAATTAATTAATTAATGCATCTGTCAAGAAACAGAAAAAGGCAGAATTCCATAGAAATTCTAAATAAGTGGGCTTTTTTGTAGCCCGTTTTAGAACTGAAATCTAGGGCCCTTTCAAGTTCAAGTAGAACCTTTTGCATATCTTATATCTCTATTTAACTCATACTGTATCTATCCATCCATCAATCCAACAATCCATCCATCCATCCATCCTTCCATCCATCCAACAATCCATCCATCCATCCTTCCATCCATCCAACAATCAATCCATCCATTCATCCATCCATCCACTTTTCTCTGTTTTCTCTCTTAAGAGTGTTAAGAATGGAAATGTACTCTCGGTATAGCAATGGCAGAGATTGCTGTGAATGGCATCTTCAGTGAAAGCTTCTATTCAGTAAGTGCAGATAATTTTCTCACACATTTGATGTAGAGAACCTGCAGATTAAGCTCCCTAATCTTTTCATTTGAGTAACTATATATATGAGTTATTTACTTCAGTACCATGGACAGCTTAAAATCAGATTCCTTATCCTACTGTACACAATATTTAATTATTAGAATTTTATCATCTAACTTCATTTAAAGGAAAGGAAACTCTGAGCTCTCCTGTAACTGGTATCAGAGTTTTACATGTCAATCTCTTTCTGTTAGGAATGATCAAAAAATGATTTGAGCCTCTGGATGTAAACATGAATGTTTTCATTGATTCATTCATTCCTTGCAATCAAAGGTCCTAAAAATGATTAGAAATTGGAACACCTCACTTTCTCACCCTTCTGTGTGACAATGCAAGAAGCCAGCTGCAGGATCTGTCCTTAGATGGAATAGTCTGAGCTGTGAGTTTAAAGAGAACCTGTGACTTGACTGTGGCTGCACATTTTATTTATGAAATCAGTAGGCATTCACAGACAGAGGATTTTACTGAATATTACTTATCAAAAATGTGTTAAGGGCTCACTTGGTGAGGTGATTCTTTACTCCAAAGGTCAAGGTGAGCAGCATGGACCAGAGGTAATGAAGCAGTATAACTGAACTTGCTGGACAGTACATGGATCAGTGATGATCAGTACAGCAGGGTTTATGAGACGCAGACAGGCAAGTAAAGCTGGAAGCAGTTGATGTAGGTGGAGGGAAGTTACATAAAGGAACAGCAGAGGAGTATAGCATATGTAATCGGTTATCTTGCAACAGAGCTAGAGTTAACCACAGGAATAGCAGTAGATAGTAGAAATTGGTTTGAAACTTGTAGAACTTGCAGCTTGACTCAAGAGAGCTGAGAGCAATGCCAAAAGGATTCACTGGACTGAGATAGGAAGTAGTAGTTCTATGCTGAACAGCAGGCACAAGTAGCAGGAAGGGTAATTAGCCACCTGGCTGCAGCAGAGTCTAGAAATATGAGCTTAACTCATGCAAACACGTGGTAACAAAGTGCCATATTTTCTGAATACTCAGGCAGCACATGGCTTCCTGAGCTGGCCTTAATAATCCTTGGATGATGACATCTGTGAAGAATATTGGGGGATTCAATGACAGCCTACAATCCTCCTTCAACATATGTAGCTGTAACAGGACACCTGGCTCAGCATGTGGTCCAGCCCCACCAGCTAGTATCCAGGGTCATACAGGATGGCCAACTGTGGAGCCCACGCTGTGTGACTGCTTCATTCAAACTTCCTTCAGTCACGTAGAATTTCATAAGGAGATTTAAGGAGACTATGGAGTTATCGGATAGCCACACAGTGGTTACATTTCTGAGATCTCTGGACTGAGCCTCACACTTTCCAGGGTCTCAAATTCGTTCTAGCAGCCCAGGGTGGGAAGAAATGCAGAATCGCCAGGTAGCCGGCCAGATCCGATGGTGCCAGAACCGCCACCCTATGACTTTCCATTGGGAAATTAAGATCCTTCATAGGTTTTGGGAGTTTTCGCTATAAACACACAAGGAAGGGGGATAAGGCCAATCCCAAGGGCAAAAAGGGTGGAACTAGTGGCAGTCCTATCGGGCTGGCAGCCTTCTGTTCCACTGGTGTTAGTGAAAGGGGCATCTCAGCCTATCAGGGTTGTGAGCGACCGTGGTGTTGCATCATTAGCTGTGTGTGTCCCTGGACAGGGGGTGTCTGTGTAAAATTGTATTATATGTTTTTTCTATTTTCATATTGTATCCCTATTGGTAGATGGTTAATCAAAGGGGTGAGCTTATGGGTATATAATGGTGGTTGAGATGTTATGTACTGTGCTTGACAAAGGTCTTCGGACCGAAACGTTGCCACAGGAGGCAGAATAAAATGTGAGCTGCTTTTTTCACTATCCGGTGTGGCACTGTCCCTTTCTTCAGTTTGGTTTTGGACATTTTTTCCGGGATGGACCCCCTGGTGAGGACGTGCGCCCTGATGTCCATAGAGACAATGTGATTATAGGGTGCGGTTTGACTGTTTTCCTTGGAGTGTGCACTGTGTGGGTCTTGTTTGGCCTGCATCCTTTTAAATAATCATTATGGATATATATGCTGGTACAAGTGGAGGTGAACCAGCATCTGCCTGTTTTTATTATACCGATGAGGATGCCGCAAGGATTATATCAGATACTGGGGTTGACAACTCATATCTGAGTCAACCATCTATTGAAATGTTGAAAATGAGATGGGAGACTGAGAGGAGAAAACTCATCTCACTAGAATTGCATGCTGGGACATTGGTGGAATATTTTAAGGCTAAAAGGATCCCTAGGGGGTTGAGGCCGAATTTAAGACCCACCTTAATGCCAAATAATACGCAGTTCTGTGCCAAGTTTGAAGCTATTGGCAATAAGTATGCTTTTGACATCATGTTATTGAACATTGAGTTTCTGAAAACAGAGATTGAAACTCTAAAGAATAAACGAGATGAGACCAAGAATGCTCTTTTGTCGGTAACCTCAGCGGATGATCTTGGTAATATCAATTCCAAGGTTGAGGAGAAGCTCCTTAAATATAAGACTGGTTTGGAGGACACCAAAAGATCCAAATGGTTTAGGGATCTGGATGACTATAACAATGGTAGAATATATGGTTGGCAATTTAGAAACTCTCTGCCAAACAGATCCATACCAGGGTCGGGTCGTCCTAGGAGTGCTGCTAGGAGAATGAGGAAGCCACAGAAACGGATGAATCCACAAACTTCTTTTGGTTTTACTGGTGGTGAATCAGACTCCACCGATGAGGGTGGTGTGATAAATGTAGGCACAACTCGTTTTTTAGCCAAGGAAGTGGAGGACGTATCCCAAGGAGACTTAAGGGCCACAGGGGTGGCAGGAGGCACAGGAAAAGGGAGCCAAGGATTGATGACCAGATCCAAAGTGAAGAGGAAGTAAGGGAATCATCATCGTTGGTGGTAAATATATCTTCATTATCTCTTTCAGAATTACAAATAAAGGTGCTCTCCAAGGGGTTATCTTTTTGCCCCACAGGTAGCACTAATTGGTTTAATCTTGACAATGATTTATTTTCCTTTTTCCGACATTTGAGATTGGCATTGTTCTTTTCAGATAAAGAAAACGCTGTGTCCTTACCTCCACAAACACAACTCTCACTTGATAGGTTTGGTCTCTATAATAAGAGTGATTTTGTGCCTCCGGTACAGGATCCAGTTATAGAGACTTTCTGTAAATTTGTGAAGGCTGATATAGCCAGATTAAAAAATAATGTGAGGAGATCGGGTCGATCTAATTTGACTTTTGCAGAACGTAGAAAGATTGGAGTATTGAAGAAAAACAAATCCATCACCATAAAGCCAGCTGACAAGGGCGGGGCTTTGGTGGTGATGGATACTTCTCAATATATCAGTGAGATAAGGTCGCAGCTTTCGGACGTAAATGCCAAAAAAATGTTCCCCCAACGGACGGAGGATGGTTAGATATTGCAGCTTGTCCCTATTGCACACATGCCCAACAGTAGCAGAAATGCCCGCCTGATAGAAAGAAAACTTTTTAGGACATAAAAAAAAAAGAATTTATATCTTATCTGGAGCCCATATAATATGCAGACGCCTCAACGTGTTTCCTTTCCATAATAACAGTTCGTCAGGAGGCTAATGGAAAAGCAGGTGCCAGTGGATACAGCATACAGCGGTCATGACATCCTGGTTCCTGGGGGAACATTTTTTTGGCTTTGTCAGTAGTTATATGACTCTAAAGTAATATCTATAAATGGTCCCTTTTGGAAACCTATTTGACATTTCACTAAAAATGTATTTGGTGTTTGATATCTTGCTTCTTGTCATAGTAAGGTCTCAGATTATGTATCCAAATTAGTGTAACATATAGGCTTGTAGTGCTTAATTTTGCCCTTTAGATGCCTGTCTAACACTTAGACCCCAGATGAGAGGATTTTATATTTTTGGAGGTTGGGCACTAGGGGAGAGGCTTAATTTCTCACTTCTTGATTGATATTGAGATTTTTTGTGTATGATATACCCCGTGTATGCCTTCAAATCTCTTTCTGTGGACATAGTTAATTGATAGTATACTGTCCTTTGCACTCTTTCTCCTTTTTCATATTCACGTGGTTCCCTCACCACCTCTAGTACTCTGTGAGTGAGAGGGGCAACGTGTAGGGTGATTGAGGGTCAGCCGACGGGAGCGGGGGCGCCATTGGTGTTGTATTGTAGGGTGCCAACCTCCGCTGACAGGCAGGGATAGAGGCAATAGGGTTCGCAAGGGCTAGTTAGTTTAGGCTTTTGTGTTACATCATTTACCCTAGCCTACTGGTTGTTTAGCTGGATCTCCATTTTTTAGTTATGTATGTCCATTAGTACTGTTATTTGGCTCAATTTTGATTTAAGCAAGACTGTATTTGTCTGCTTTTGGATAAAGTGTTAGTTAACACCTTTTTTCTCTCTTCCTTCCTTTCTTCTTCAGTACGGCACACTTGATCTTGAACCGGTTTTTTGTATATTGTTTATATTTTTCTTAGGGTTCAGTAGTGTGTATCTAGGGTGAGCCGTCGGTGAGTGGGGGCGCCATTTTGCGTACAAGATAGGGTGCCAACCTCCGCTGTTAGGTAGGGTATACTAGGGAGCAAATAGGGTGTACTAGGAGCCTTTGTTTTTGTGTTTTTTGGTTTTAGGGTGTTGGTCTGTGGTTATTTGTCATTAAGTTTTTTATTGGCTATCAATAAAGTATTTTTCTAGGTATTAGTTATTTTTTGCTTCTTTATGTCAGATGTTGATAGCTTTAGGAGGGATGTACAAACTACTTTAAGCCGTCCCAGCTTGGGAAATTTCCCTTGTCTCGGGTGTGCATGTTGTAATAACATGGTGAAGGGGGCATCCTTTTACCATCCATATACGGGAAAGAAGTATGAAATACGGAAACGGTATACATGTAAGAGTAGTTTTGTTGTTTACGTCCTTAGCTGCCCATGTGGCCTCTTCTATGTGGGAGACACCACGATGGAGGTTAAAGCAAGGATTAGTAAGCACAAAAGTACTATTAGAATGAAATTAATTGAACTTCCGGTACCGAGACATTTTCATGAAATGGGTCATTCGGTCAATCAGCTAAGATACAGAGTTATAGACGATGTACCCATGTTAAGGCGGGGTGGAGATCGCGTTTCCCTTCTGAAGAAAAAAGAACTAAGATGGATATTTGAATTGGACACTCTTTTCCCTAAGGGATTGAATATAGAATATCAACAGAGTTGTTTTCTCTAATGTTCTGGGATTCTATTGTGGTATCCTTTCGATGTAGTGTTTTTAATTGTGTTATATATTCTTTGTTTGCCTTGTTTTTGGAATGTATAGATTGTATGAGTAGTTTGAAGCGCACTCCGATCAATTTTTTTGTATTTTGTATTTGGTGGGATTGCTATATGGGTGGCTGTGTGGCCTTTTGTCTATGGCCGTTTGGTATCCCACGAATTATTGATATGATTGTTCGTACTAACATTTGTCCTATGTACCATATAAAAGATAGGGGGTTTCCCTAACTAATTGATATGGACAATATATTATGATGTCTAGTACTTTATATTCTCTACCTTTCTTTGTTCTGGTGGAGGTGGTTCTATTGTGGCCATATGTTTTCATTACTTTCGGCGATACGCTTTAGTAACATAAATGGACCCTTTTTTTCTGATGTAATTTGATAAGGTTCTATGTGTGTGTTGTCATGTTACTTTTATATTTGTATTTAAAACCAAATGATCAACATGCCATTATGGTCCTATTAGGGTGTTATATTACAGTATCTGAGTGTGGTTTTCCATCTTTATATTGTGGTTACCAGATATGTATGCTATCATTCTATCGAATATATGAAGGCTGAAGGAGATCTTTTGGATATGCACAGTATCGCTTTATCTTCTCTGTGTGGACACGGTTTGGGATTCCAGACATGCGCACTATCGCTGTTTTGTGTGCCGGTGCAGAATGCACGAATGCTGAAGAAGATTTCCGGACATGCGCATTACTGATCTGCTTCCTCTATGCGGACATTGATTGGAACTATGGATATGCGCATTGATGCTTCCGGATTTACGGGCCTTACAGACATGCATATTAGTGTGTTTAGATTTTTATGAGCGGAGTCAAGCTTGAGACGTGCGCAGTTGAGAATGTCGTTTGGACTGTGGATGTGTTAGCTGGACCTGCACAATGATGCGCACTGCATATTGGGGGCAATGCGGTCACATGATATACAGCCTGGCGATATGATTGGACTTTATCTTCTATGATCACGCCTATGGGAGTGTCTGGATTCTATGACAACCACTAATGCATTGCTCAAATAGGTGGGACATGGTTTGTTTACATTTTATGTACCGGGAGTCTATTTCTATTTTTCTTGATAGGATGTATGTAAAAGAGCGATCAAGGTTAGTTGATCTATGTTAGAGAAGGTGTTGCAATGATCGCTACTCATGTGTAATTGTTTTTATATATATATATATATATATATATACACTGGGGCAAAAAAGTATTTAGTCAGTCAGCAATAGTGCAAGTTCCACCACTTAAAAAGATGAGAGGCGTCTGTAATTTACATCATAGGTAGACATCAACTATGGGAGACAAACTGAGAAACAAAAATCCAGAAAATCACATTGTCTGTTTTTTTATCATTTTATTTGCATATTATGGTGGAAAATAAGTATTTGGTCAGAAACAAACAATCAAGATTTCTGGCTCTCACAGACCTGTAACTTCTTCTTTAACCCCTTCACCCCAAAGCCTGTTTTCACCTAAGTGACACGGCCAATTATTACAATTCTGACCACTGTCACTTTATGAGGTCATTACTCTGAAACGCTTCAACGGATCCTGGTGATTCTGAGATTGTTTTCTCGTGACATATTGTACTTTATGATAGTGGTAAAACCTCTTCGATATGACTTGCATTTATTTGTGAAAAAAACAGAAATTTGTCGAAAATTATGAAAATTTAGCAATTTTCAAATTTTTCGTTTTTATGCCCTTAAATTAGAGATTTATATCACATAATATAGTTAATAAACAACATTTCCCACATGTCTGCTTTACATCAGCACAATTTTGGAAACATAATTTTTTTTTTGTTAGGGAGTTATAAGGGATAAAAGTTGACCAGCGATTTCTCATTTTTGCAACAAAATTTGCAAAACCATTTTTTTTACGGACCACCTCACACTTGAAGTGACTTTGAGAGGTCTATATGACAGAAAATGCCCAAAAGTGAAACCATTCTAAAAACTGCACCCCTCAAGGTACTCAAAACCACATTCAAAAAGTTTATTAACCCTTCAGGTGCTTCACAGTAATTTTTGGAATGTTTAAAAAAAATTGAACATTTAACTTTTTTTTCACAACATTTTTACTTCAGATCCAATTTGTTTTATTTTACCAAGGGTAACAGGAGAAATTGGACCAAAAAAGTCGTTGTACAATTTGTCCTGAGTACGCCGATACCCCACATGTTGGGGTAAACCATTGATTGGGCACATGGCAGAGCTCGGAAGGGAAGGAGCGCCATTTGACTTTTCAATGCAAAATTGGCTGAAATTGAGATCGGAACCCATGTCGTGTTTGGAGAGCCCCTGACGTGCCTAAACAGTGGAAACCCCCACAAGTGACACCATTTTGGAAAGTAGACCCTCTAAGGAACTAATCTAGATGTGTGGTGAGCACTTTGAACCTCCAAGTGCTTCACAGAAGTTTATAATGTAGAGCCGTAAAAAAAAATTAATATTAATTTTCACAAAAAATGATCTTTTTGCCCCAAATTTTTTATTTTCCCAAGGGTAGCAGGATAAATTGGACCCCAAAAGTTGTTGTGCAATTTGTCCTGAGTACGCTGATACTTCATATATGGGGATAAACCACTGTTTGGGCGCATGGCAGAGCTCGGAAGGGAAGGAGCGCCATTTGACTTTTCAATGCAAAATTGGCTGGAATTGAGATCGGAACCCATGTCGTGTTTGGAGAGCCCCTGACGTGCCTAAACAGTGGAAACCCCCACAAGTGACACCATTTTGGAAAGTAGACCCTCTAAGAAACTAATCTAGATGTGTGGTGAGCACTTTAAACCTCCAAGTGCTTCACAGAAGTTTATAATGTAGAGCCGTAAAAAAAAATTAATATTAATTTTCACAAAAAATGATCTTTTTGCCCCAAATTTTTTTATTTTCCCAAGGGTAGCAGGATAAATTGGACCCCAAAAGTTGTTGTGCAATTTGTCCTGAGTACGCTGATACTTCATATATGGGGATAAACCACTGTTTGGGCGCATGGCAGAGCTCGGAAGGGAAGGAGCGCCATTTGACTTTTCAATGCAAAATTGGCTGGAATTGAGATCGGAACCCATGTCGTGTTTGGAGAGCCCCTGACGTGCCTAAACAGTGGAAACCCCCACAAGTGACACCATTTTGTAAAGAAGACCCCCTAAGGAACTTATCTAGATGTGTGGTGAGCACTTTTAACCCCCAGTTGTTTCACTAAAGTTTAGAATGTAGCGCTGTGAAAATTAAAAAAATGATTTTTTCTTTCCACAAAATGATGTTTTAGCCCGCAATTTTTATTCCCCCAAGGGTAACAGGAGAAATTGGACCACAAAAGTTATTGTACAATTTGTCCTGAGTACGCTGATACCCCATACATTGGGGGGAACCACTGTTTGGGCGCACGGCAGAGCTCGGAAGGGAAGGAGCGCCGTTTGAAATGCAGACTTAGATGGATTGGTCTGCAGGTGTCATGTTGCATTTGCAGAGCCCCTGATGTACCTAAACAGTAGAAACCCCCCACAAGTGACCCCATATTGGAAACTAGACCCCCCACGGAACTTATCTAGATGTGCTGTGAGAACTTTGAACCAACAAGTGTTTCACTACAGTTTATCACGCAGAGCCGTGAAAATAAAAAATATTTTTTTTTCCACGAAAATTATATTTTAGCCCCCACGTTTTTATTTTCCCAAGGGTAACAGGAGAAATTGGACAACAAAAGTTGTTGTCCAATTTGTCCTGAGTACGCTGATACCCAATATATGGGGGGGAACCACTGTTTGTGCACACGGCAGAGCTCGGAAGGGAAGGAGCGCCGTTTGAAATGCAGACTTAGATGGATTGGTCTGCAGGTGTCATGTTGCATTTGCAGAGCCCCTGATGTACCTAAACAGTAGAAACCCCCCACAAGTGACCCCATATTGGAAACTAGACCCCCCACGGAACTTATCTAGATGTGTTGTGAGAACTTTGAACCCCCAAGTGCTTCACTACAGTTTATAACGCAGAGCCGCGAAAATAAAAAATATATTTTTTTCCACGAAAATTATATTTTAGCCCCCATGTTTTTATTTTCCCAAGGGTAAGGCTGCTTTCACACTTGCGTTTTTATCTGCATGCGTTTTTAAAAAAAACGCATGTGTGAAAAAACGCATGTAAACTCGGTAAAACGCATGCGTTTTTTAGACGCATGCGTTTTTATAGAAAAACACAAGAAAACAAGAAAAAAACAAAAAACCCTAACCCTACCCCTAACCCTACCCCTACCCCTAACCCTAACCCTAACCTGAAATACGTGGCACTGAAATACGTGGCACTGAAATACGTTTACATAGGTATATACGTATATACATATATAAGTGCCACGATATTTCAGTGGCCACGTATATAAGTGCCACGTATATAAGTGCCACGTATATAAGTGCCACGTATTTCACGTAAATGCCACGATATTTCAGTGGCCACGTATTTAAGTGCCACGTATATAAGTGCCACGTATATAAGTGCCATGTATTTCACGTAAATGCCACGATATTTCAGTGCCACGTATTTCACTGAAATATCGTGGCACTTAAATATGTGGCACTGAAATATCGTGGCACTGAAATATCATGGCACTGAAAGACGTGGCACTGAAATATCGTGGCACTGAAATAGCGTGGCACTGAAATATCGTGGCACTGAAATACGTGGCACTGAAATATCGTGGCACTATGACTGTCAGAAAATGTTCATTAAATGGTTAGGGGTGAGTTTAGGGGTAGGGTTAGGGTTAGGGTTTGGATCCCTTTATCACCTTGATGGTGGTGGGTGACTTTTCAGTGTGTGTTCTGGTTTTTTTCTATAAAAACACATGCGTTTTTAACGCAAACAAACGCGTTGAGATCGGACGCCATGTCGGGTTTGGAGAGCCCCTGATGTGCCTAAACAATGAAAACTCCCCAATTCTAACTGAAACCCTAACCCCAACCCTAACCCCAGCCCTAACCCTAGCCCTAACCCCAACCCTAACCCTAACCCTAGTCCTAACCCTAGCGCTACTTTCACACTAGCGTTTTTTGCATACGTCGCAATGCGTCGTTTTGGCGAAAAAACGCATCCTGCAAAGTCATCTGCAGGATGCGTTTTTTCCCCATAGACTAACATTAGCGACGTATTGACACACGTCGCAAGCGTCGTGCGACGGTTGCGTCGTGTCGTGGCGGACCGCCGGCAGCAAAAAACGTTACATGTAACTTTTTTTGTGCCGACGGTCCACCATTTCCGACCGCGCATGCGCGGCTGGAACTCCGCCCCCACCTCCCCGCACCTCACAATGGGGCAGCGGATGCGTGGAAAAACAGCATCCGCTGCCCCCGTTGTGCGGCGCTTGCACAGTATGCGTCGGTATGTCGGGCCGACGCAGTGCGACGGCCCCGTACCGACGCTAGTGTGAAAGTAGCCTAACGGGAAAATGGAAATAAATATATTTTTTTACATTTTATTATTTTTCCCTAACTAAGGGGGTGATGAAGGGGGATTTGATTTACTTTTATAGCGTTTTTTGGGCGGATCTTTATGGTTGGCAGCTGTCACACACTAAAAGACGCTTTTTATTGCAAAAAATAGTTTTTGCATCACCACATTTTGAGAGCTATAATTTTTCCATATTTTGGTCCACAGAGTCATGTGAGATCTTGTTTTTTGCAGGACGAGTTGACGTTTTTACTGGTACCATTTTCGGGTACATGACATTTTTTGATCGCTTTTTATTTCGTTTTTTGGGAGGCGGAATGAACAAAAAACAGCAATTCCTGAAATTCTTTTAGGGGGGGCGTTTATACCGTTCCACGTTTGGTAAAAAGGATAAAGCAGTTTTATTCTTCGGGTCAGTACGATTACAGCGATACCTCATTTATGTAATTTTTTTATGTTTTGGCGCTTTTACACAATAAAAACTATTTTATATAAAAAAATAATTGTTTTTGCATCGCTTTATTTTGAGGACTATAACTTTTTCATTTTTCTGCTGATGATGCTGTATGGCGGCTTTTTTTTTGCGGGACAAGATGACGTTTTCAGCGGTACCATGATTATTTATATCCGTCTTTTTGATCGCGTGTTATTTCACTTTTTGTTTGGCGGTATGAGAATAAAGCGTTGTTTTTTGCCTCGTTTTTTTTTTTTTTTTTACGGTGTTCACTGAAGGGGTTAACTAGTGACATAGTTTTATAGGTGGGGTCGTTACGGACGCGGCGATACTAAATATGTGTACTTTTATTGTGTGTTTTTTTTTATTTAGATAAAGAAATGTATTTATGGGAATATATATATTTTTTTTCTTTATTTAGGAATTTTTTTTTTTTTTTTTACACATGTGGAAAAATTTGTTTTTTAACCTTTTTACTTTGTCCCAGGGGGGGACATCACAGATCGGTGATCTGACAGTGTGCACAGCACTCTGTCAGATCACCGATGTGACAGACACATTGCAGAGGCTTGCCGGCGCCTGCTATGAGGAATTCTCAGCAGACGCCGGCAAGCAGGGTCATCTCATGACCCGGAAGGAGTCCCGCGGCCATCTTGGATCTGGGGACTCCTTCCAGGTCACCGGAGCAGCGCGATCTCATCGCGCTGCTCCGGTGGGAGAGCGCAGGGAGCCCCCGTCCCTGCGCGATCCCCTCTATGCCGCTGTCACTATTGACAGTGGCATCAGAGGGGTTAAATGCCCGCGATCGGCGACAGCGCCGATCGTGGGCATTGCTGCGGGGTGTCAGCTGTCATATACAGCTGACACCCGCACCCGATCACCGCGGCGCTCAGCGCGAGACCGCGGTGATCGGGGCGCCGTACTAGTACTGCGGCTGGCACTAATGCAGTGCCGGCAGCGCCGTACTAGTACGGCGCATGGCACGAAGGGGTTAAGAGTCTCCTCTTTCCTCCCCTCATTACCTGTAGTAATGGCACCTGTTTAAACTTGTTATCAGTATAAAAAGACACCTTTGCACACCCTCAAACAGTCTGACTCCAAACTCCACTATGGTGAAGACCAAAGAGCTGTCAAAGGACACCAGAAACAAAATTGTAGCCCTGCACCAGGCTGGGAAGACTGAATCTGCAATAGCCAACCAGCTTGGAGTGAAGAAATCAACAGTGGGAGCAATAATTAGAAAATGGAAGACATTCAAGACCACTGATAATCTCCCTCGATCTGGGGCTCCACGCAAAATCCCACCCCGTGGGGTCAGAATGATCACAAGAACGGTGAGCAAAAATCACAGAACCACGCGGGGGGACCTAGTGAATGAACTGCAGAGAGCTGGGACCAATGTACCAAGGCCTACCATAAGTAACACACCACGCCACCATGGACTCAGATCCTGCAGTGCCAGACGTGTCCCACTGCTTAAGCCAGTACATGTCCGGGCCCGTCTGAAGTTTGCTAGAGAGCATTTGGATGATCCAGAGGAGTTTTGGGAGAATGTCCTATGGTCTGATGAAACCAAACTGGAACTGTTTGGTAGAAACACAACTTGTCGTGTTTGGAGGAAAAAGAATACTGAGTTGCATCCATCAAACACCATACCTACTGTAAAGCATGGTGGTGGAAACATCATGCTTTGGGGCTGTTTCTCTGCAAAGGGGCCAGGACGACTGATCCGGGTACATGAAAGAATGAATGGGGCCATGTATCGTGAGATTTTGAGTGCAAACCTCCTTCCATCAGCAAGGGCATTGAAGATGAAACGTGGCTGGGTCTTTCAACATGACAATGATCCAAAGCACACCGCCAGGGCAACGAAGGAGTGGCTTCGTAAGAAGCATTTCAAGGTCCTGGAGTGGCCTAGCCAGTCTCCAGATCTCAACCCTATAGAAAACCTTTGGAGGGAGTTGAAAGTCCGTGTTGCCAAGCGAAAAGCCAAAAACATCACTGCTCTAGAGGAGATCTGCATGGAGGAATGGGCCAACATACCAACAACAGTGTGTGGCAACCTTGTGAAGACTTACAGAAAACGTTTGACCTCTGTCATTGCCAACAAAGGATGTATTACAAAGTATTGAGATGAAATTTTGTTTCTGACCAAATACTTATTTTCCACCATAATATGCAAATAAAATGATAAAAAAACAGACAATGTGATTTTCTGGATTTTTGTTTCTCCGTTTGTCTCCCATAGTTGAGGTCTACCTATGATGTAAATTACAGACGCCTCTCATCTTTTTAAGTGGTGGAACTTGCACTATTGCTGACTGACTAAATACTTTTTTGCCCCACTGTATATGTGTAAATTGTATTATATGTTTTTTCTATTTTCATATTGTATCCCTATTGGTAGATGGTTAATCAAAGGGGTGAGCTTATGGGTATATAATGGTGGTTGAGATGTTATGTACTGTGCTTGACAAAGGTCTTCGGACCGAAACGTTGCCGCAGGAGGCAGAATAAAATGTGAGCTGTCCCTTTCTTCAGTTTGGTTTTGGACATTTTTTCCGGGATGGACCCCCTGGTGAGGACGTGCGCCCTGATGTCCATAGAGACAATGTGATTATAGGGTGTGGTTTGACTGTTTTCCTTGGAGTGTGCCCTCTGATATAATAGTGACATGACATCAGGTAGGGCGGCGAGGTGCGTGTTCATCACGGCATCAAATATGCTTGCCAGGTTAGCAAACGTGTCCCTAATGCCAGCCTAAAAGATCAAATTTTCTAGCAAAAAATGTGTTTTAACTTCTAAGGCATGGGATCCTGGTATAAATAGAGTGGGATCCTACAAACCTCTGTGGTTGCCTCACTGGCAAAGCACAAGATCTCATGTGTTATTAAGAGATTTCATGCCATAAACTAAACATGCATTGCTGCATCATTTACTAAGCAGCTAAAGGGAAATGGTCACCAGGTTTTTGCTATGTAATCTGAGAGCAGCATGATGTAGGGGCTGAGACCTTGAATCCAGCAATGTGTCACTTACTGGGCTGCTTAGTGTTGTTTTGATAATTCATTGTTTTAACACCAGGACATTATCATTAGTTGACTAGTAAATCTGCTGCCATGTGATCCCTCCATATTCATGAGCTTTAGATAACCCGCCCACATCACAGATTAGTAGCTTTCTGTGTACACTGTATATGGACAGAATGCTGCCAATCAGTGATGATATCAGAAATTTTATCAAAATGACAGTGTAACGTTGGTGGATGTGGACCCACTGTGACATGGGCCAGGATTTCCCTGGAGGGTTGTGAGATAAGTGACTACTGGGTATTCACTAGAGCTTCTGATGGTGAGGATAGGCTGGGCTGACGGTAGTCACAGGTACTACTCCAGGGCAGTACCTGGTTCTGAAGCATCAGAAGAGACAGAGATATGGGTAAGAGGCACAGGTGGACAAAGGCTAAGATGTGGATTGACAATAGGAGGTCAGGGCAAGCAGCACATGTTCATTATACATAGCCGAGGTCATGAGCAGAGAGATCAGGATACCGGAAGTCCGCTGCCTCGGAGTAACCCTTGACTCTGCCCTGTCCTTCAAACTGCACATCCAAGCTCTTTCCACCTCCTGTCGCCTCCAGCTCAAAAATATCTCCAGAATCCGTCCTTTCCCCAACCTTCAATCTACTAAAATTATTGTGCATGCCCTCATCATCTCCCGCCTTGACTACTGCAACCTCCTTTTCTGTGGCCTCCCTGCTAACACCCTGGCACCTCTCCAGTCCATCCTTAACTCTGCTGCCCGACTAAGGCTAGTTTCACATTTGCGTTAGAATCCGCAGCGTTTAATCCGCATCCGCAAGTGCAGGAAAAAACGCATAGAAACACGTACAAACGTGGCGTTTTTTAGACGCATGCGGAAACGCATGCGGTTAAAAAAACGCAGCTTTTGCACGCTTTTCTATGCGTTTTTTCCTGTGTTTGCGTTTTTGGTGCGCATGGTGACAAATTTTACAGGAGAAAAATCTAGATAACAAGACACCGCCAATGGGACTACAGAGGGCCTGTATTATGGGATCTCTATCCCCTTCCCGAACCATGACGCCACGTAGGCGTCATGAAAACCCGTGCCAATCCGACCCATGACGCCTATGTGGCGTCATGGAATGATCGCGTCCCTGCAGATCGGGTGAAGGGGTTAACTCCTATTTTACCCGATCTGCAGGGAGAGGGGGAGTGGTACTTCAGCCCAGGGGGGGTGGCTTCACCCCCCCGTGGCTACGATCGCTCTGATTGGCTGTTGAAAGTGAAACTGCCAATCAGAGCGATTTGAAATATTTCACCTAAAAAACTGGTGAAATATTACAATCCAGCCATGACCGATGCTGCAATATCATCGGCCATGGCTGGAAAACCTGAAGTGACCCCCCCCACCCCACCGTTCGCCCCCCCAGTGCTCCGTTATGGGGTCCGGTCCCCTCCGTCCTGTGCTCCGCTCCCCCGTCCTCCTGCCCGCTCCCCCCCTGCTCCTATGTCACCCCCCCGTGCTCCGACGCCCCCCCCATGCCCCGATCTCCCCCCCCTGATACTTACCGAGGCTCCCGGTGTCGGTCCATCTCCTCGCTGGGCGCCGCCATCTTCCAAAATGGCGGGCGCATGCTCAGTGCGCCCGCCGAATCTGCCGGCCGGCAGATTCATTACAAGTACATTTTGATCGCTGTGGTAGGTTCTATCACAGCGATCAAAATAAAAAAATAATAAATAAACCCCCCCCCCCTTTATCACCCCCATAGGTAGGGACAATAATAAAATAAAGAAAATATTTTTTTTTCTTTTTCCACTAGGGTTAGGGTTAGAACTAGGGTTAGAACTAGGGGTAGGGTTAGGGGTAGGGTTAGGGTTACGGGTAGGGTTAGGGTTAGGGGTAGGGTTATGGCATGTGCACACAGAGCGGATCGGCAGCGGATCCGCAGCGGATCGGCAGCGGATCCGCAGCGGATCGGCAGCGGATCGGCAGCGGATCGGCAGCGAATCCGCAGCGGATCGGCAGCGGATCGGCAGCGGATCGGCAGCGGATCGGCAGCGGATCCGCAGCAGATCGGCAGCGGATCGGCAGCGGATCCGCAGCGGATTGGCAGCGGATCCGCAGCGGATTGGCCGCGGATCCGCAGTGGATTGGCAGCGGATCCGCAGCGGATTGGCAGCGGATTGGCCGCGGATCCGCAGCGGATTGGCAGCGGATTGGCCGCGGATCCGCAGCGGATTGGCCGCTGTGAATTCGAAGCAGTTTTCCATCAGGTTTACAGTACCATGTACACCTAAGGAAAACCAAATCCGCTGTGCCCATGGTGCGGAAAATTCCGTGCAGAAACGCTGCGTTGTATTTTCCGCAGCATGTCAATTCTTTGTGCGGATTCTGCAGCATTTTACACCTGTTCCTCAATAGGAATCCGCAGGTGAAATCCGCACAAAAAAACACTGGAAATCTGCTGTAAATCCGCAGGTAAAACGCAGTGCCTTTTACCTGCAGATTTTTCAAAAATCGTGCGGAAAAATCTCACACGAATCCGCAACGTGGGCACATAGCCTTAGGGTTAGGGTTGGAATTAGAGTTAGGGTTGGAATTAGGGCTAGGGTTTGAAATAGGGTTAAGATTAGGCTTGTGGTTAGGGTTACGGATAGGGTTAGGGGTGTGTTGGGGTTACAGTTGTGGTTAGGGTTGGGATTAGGGTTACGGTTGGGATTAGGGTTAGGATTAGGGTTGGAATTAGGGTTACGGGTGTGTTGCGGTTAGGGTTGTGGTTAGGGGTGTGTTGGGGTTAAGGTTGTGATTAGGGTTATGGCTACAGTTGGGATTAGGATTAGGGGTGTGTTGGGGTTAGTGTTGAAGTTAGAATTGAGGGGTTTCCACTGTTTAGGCACATCAGGGGTCTCCAAACGCAACATGGCGCCACCATTGATTCCAGCCAATCTTGCGTTCAAAAAGTCAAATGGTGCTCCCGCCCTTCCAAGCCCCGACGTGCGCCCAAACAGTGGTTTACCCCCACATTTGGGGTACCAGTGCAGCGCCCCAGAGTCCTGGTCGTTGCAGTGCTGTGGCTTCGCCGCTAAGGGGAGCCGTGGTACGTTCGATGGCACTGAAGGAGTTCCTCCAATCAGGTATCACAGACACCAATATGTTTCACAGCAGGGCCTCCGGGGGGAGCTAAGGGTGCTATTCATTAGGCCACTCCCCACCATAGTGGGTAAACTGGGGGTCAGGTAGGAAGTTAGAGAGAACGCTGACGGGATTGAACGGAGCAACACCCTGTGGCAGGGGGTGTTATGAAGGGAGAGACTGTAGGGTCTCTGCCAGGGGTGGGATCCTGGCAGAGGCTTGGCATTGAAAGAACGTAACGGGTCCGCGCAGGCTCCTGGAAGCGGCGGGACTCAAGAAAGGACTAGAAGCGAGACAGATTGTGCTGAGTGAGAAACGAGATCAAGCAGAAGGAGAATACCAGCAGGGGTTGTGCTGAAAGAGGCAGCACCTTGCTGAGGTGCAATACCGGTGGCCAGAACGCCGAGGGAGTGGATTAGAATACAGCTTCAAGCCATACTCCAAACAGCGGCAGGACAGTCAGTCTCAGGCGGGCTGTCTACCACATATCACCTATGAAGTCTTGGGGGGCAATTGCGGGAGAGGGGCGACTCTAGGGTCCCGGAAGAACTCCAGGCCTACCTGACAAACGGGTGCCATTCCAACCTGAATACAGGGAAGGGGTGGATTACAGAGGAACATCAAATCGAGTTGTGAGGGAACTTAAGAAACAGACACAACCGTTGTGGGGTTACTTTCCGTGAGCACAGCAGGGAAGGACTACAACACATAGCGCTAGAAGGAAGGCACAGATTTCCACCTGAGAGGAGAACTCTGGAGGTGCCATTGGACCGGCCGGACTTGCGTAGCCTGGTGAACCGTATTCCGGACTGAGGACTCAGAGATCTCCAGTAAAGAGGTAAAGAGACTGCAACCTGGTGTCCTCGTTATTTACCGCGACTTACACCCCACAACTGCACCGCTACATCGCTACCATTACTACCACCTATTTCACCGGACGTCCCCCACTGACGGACAGGGCCACGGACCGGGTCTAGCCACCGTGACAACCCCGAGACTGAGAACTAGAGGCCCGGCTCCGGGTACCCCTCGGCCCTGCGGCGGTGTGGGGGCGCGCCGCAGACTTGGCGTCACTAACAGGATCTACTTAAGCCTGAAGAATCAGGTCATGTGTGCCTAGAGACTGTGATTTACTGTGCTTGGACTGTACTTTATTGTAAGACTGTGCTGCGCCATTAGCCGCCAGAAGTTCCCGCCAAAACCGCCGCCATTACAGCGCTAAGGAGAGCGCAGGAGAAGAAGAAGGGCGTGGAAGTGGGCGTGAACAAGCTGAAGAGCGCGAAAGACAATGGCCGCCCAGTCTAAATATCTCGGCCCCTTGAGGACGTGTCCGTCAGCAGCCGAGATCCGCCTCCTGATCCTTAATGGTGGGCAGAGACAACGAAAACGAAACCGCCCACGAAGAAGAGAGCGGGAAAAGGACCAGGAAGAAGGAGCGAGCGACATGGAGGACGCCATGGCGAGCCGCCCGGAGCCGGAGCGTGGGGTCGGAGCAGAGGACTCCCCCAGCCACCCGGAGGGGCACCGCAACCAGGCCTCCACCGCTGATGCTGAATTCCTGCAGGCCGGAGTGGACGAGCTCAGCGACCGACCCCGGCGGACGCAGCTGAGCACCGAGGCCGGGTGGAAGAAGGCCATCATCAGGAGCCTCACCGGACATCTGTCGGCAGCCTCATCTGGTCCGGAGCAGGGAAGAAGTCCCAGCGCTCCGAAGCTGGAAAGCAAGGCCCTGCCGGAAAGCGAGGTGCTGCAAGCAGGGTTGTCAGCGTCGCAGAACAAGGCCCTGCAGCCAGCGTTCCAGACCCCAGCGGAGACGGAGCAGACCGGCACCGGAGGAACCGCATCTGAAGCAGGTAGGAAGAGCCACCCTGCCCTGACGACCGACACCACCCCAGCGACTGCTAGTGCCACAGCTGCTGACTCCGTTCCAGTGACTGATCTTGCAGCAGCCGCTACCTCTGCTGCAGCAGATGCCCATACTCAAGCTGCGCAGACCTCCATCGCTGCGCATGATTTAATCGTACATGAAAGACGGATTAACGGCGTTTGTCCAGCACTGGGTGTAACCCTGGACCTCACTTTGCCCAGGCCAAGAAGGGTTAAGTGCCAGGTGCAGCCCTGGAAGCCGTCCAACTAAACCTCGATACCATGAAAATGTAAATAGTTACTGTTTGTTCTTTTAAGTTGCTGCTAAACCTGTCCAGGGTTAATGGATCCCTTTGTTGACCCGGGATCCCCTTTGTTTGTTTTTCTTTTTCTTGAAGTTTTTGCACCAAGTTACACAAACTGCAGAAATCATGGACTGTGCATGATTCGAGCTTCCTTTGTAAATAGTTTGCACCTTCTTAAAGGTGCTCCCTACTGGTTTTAGCCAAAGACACTTTGCGAAGATATTTGCCCTATTGGTTTGAGCCAAAGACACTTTGTGAAGATACCTTTCCTACCGGTTCTAGTTAAAGACACTTTGCGAAGATACCATACCGGAACCTTTGCGTGGGCTGGTAGGCTGAGAAGACGAGCTACCTCAGAGAGACTTGGTCCCCTCTTAAAGGGGATGTGAAGAATTGAACTTGAGAGAGATACTGTTGCAGAACAGTAATGCCATAATGATGCCTTGAAAAGAAATGTAACTGTTTTACATGCTAAGTTATATGTGTTGAATTTGTTGAAATGTGAAATCTAAATAATGTTTTGCAGAAAGAAAAGATGCAGAGAGCCCGTAGGGGTAGATATAGAGATCTGCATAGCTGAAAGTAAAGAAGTAATGATGAAGGTGAGGATAGAAGGTAAACCCTGCGTCCCCATAGAAAGTTACTTTGTTACTAAGGACAGAAAATGAACCCGTAGGGGTTAGAGAGTGAGTCCTTAAAGGAGCCGAGTAGAGCTGGCTCAGAGTTCTTTAAATGAAAGGAATGTTATGTCTATACTATGTATAGTAGCGAAAGGCAGTAGGCCCTGGCTGAACGGGGCGGTCCTGTAAAAGAAAGGAGAGGCAGTAGGTCTGGTGCCATAGGGACAGGCGGTCCTGCAGGTTCAAAGTAGGAGAATGTGAAGTTACCTTACCCTGTAATGTGATTATAGGAAGGCCTTTAGTGAACTAAGAGTGTATGTTTCTTAAAGGCAATGTTAATTTATTGTTCCAGAATTTGCACTAAGTAGAATACCCGGTTGGGTAACAGGAGTTATGTATAGCCTGTAATTTATAAAGTTGACTATGTTTGTAACGTTAAAAGTGTCCTCACCTCCCATAAAGGGAAGCCTGTTCAAGTATACTTATCGTTTTGCACTCAACAAAATTGTATGTCTTTTTGCTAATCTGTATTGTTGTTTTTCTTCCCAGTCCCGGGGTACTGTGTTTAACCAGGGGGGAGTGCAGCGCCCCAGAGTCCTGGTCGTTGCAGTGCTGTGGCTTCGCCGCTAAGGGGAGCCGTGGTACGTTCGATGGCACTGAAGGAGTTCCTCCAATCAGGTATCACAGACACCAATATGTTTCACAGCAGGGCCTCCGGGGGGAGCTAAGGGTGCTATTCATTAGGCCACTCCCCACCATAGTGGGTAAACTGGGGGTCAGGTAGGAAGTTAGAGAGAACGCTGACGGGATTGAACGGAGCAACACCCTGTGGCAGGGGGTGTTGTGAAGGGAGAGACTGTAGGGTCTCTGCCAGGGGTGGGATCCTGGCAGAGGCTTGGCATTGAAAGAACGTAACGGGTCCGCGCAGGCTCCTGGAAGCGGCGGGACTCAAGAAAGGACTAGAAGCGAGACAGATTGTGCTGAGTGAGAAACGAGATCAAGCAGAAGGAGAATACCAGCAGGGGTTGTGCTGAAAGAGGCAGCACCTTGCTGAGGCGCAATACCGGTGGCCGGAACGCCGAGGGAGTGGATTAGAATACAGCTTCAAGCCATACTCCAAACAGCGGCAGGACAGTCAGTCTCAGGCGGGCTGTCTACCACATATCACCTATGAAGTCTTGGGGGGCAATTGCGGGAGAGGGGCGACTCTAGGGTCCCGGAAGAACTCCAGGCCTACCTGACAAACGGGTGCCATTCCAACCTGAATACAGGGAAGGGGTGGATTACAGAGGAACATCAAATCGAGTTGTGAGGGAACTTAAGAAACAGACACAACCGTTGTGGGGTTACTTTCCGTGAGCACAGCAGGGAAGGACTACAACACATAGCGCTAGAAGGAAGGCACAGATTTCCACCTGAGAGGAGAACTCTGGAGGTGCCATTGGACCGGCCGGACTTGCGTAGCCTGGTGAACCGTATTCCGGACTGAGGACTCAGAGATCTCCAGTAAAGAGGTAAAGAGACTGCAACCTGGTGTCCTCGTTATTTACCGCGACTTACACCCCACAACTGCACCGCTACATCGCTACCATTACTACCACCTATTTCACCGGACGTCCCCCACTGACGGACAGGGCCACGGACCGGGTCTAGCCACCGTGACAACCCCGAGACTGAGAACTAGAGGCCCGGCTCCGGGTACCCCTCGGCCCTGCGGCGGTGTGGGGGCGCGCCGCACCAGCGTACTCAGGAAAAACTGGGCAACAACTGTTGGGGTCCAATTTCTCCTGTTACCCTTGCAAAAATAAAAAATTACTTGCTAAAACATAATTTTTGAGGAAAGAACAATTATTTTTTATTTTCACGGCTCTGCGTTATAAACTTCTGTGAAGCACTTGGGGGTTGAAAGTGCTCACCACACATCTAGATAAGTTCCTTCGGGGGTCTAGTTTCCAAAATGGGGTCACTTGTGGGGTGTTTCTACTGTTTAGGCACATCAGGGGCTCTGCAAATGCAATGTGACGCCCGCAGACCATTCCATCAAAGTCTGCATTTCAAATGTCACTACTTCCCTTCCGAGCCCTGACGTGTGCCCAAACAGTGGTTTACCCCCACATATGGGGTATCAGCGTACTCACAACAAACTGGGCAACAAATATTGGGGTCCAAATTCTCCTGTTACCCTTGTGAAAATAAAAAATTGCTTGCTAAAACATCTTTTTTGAGGAAAGAAAAATGATTTTTTATTTTCACGGCTCTGCGTTGTAAACTTCTGTGAAGCACTTGGGGGTTGAACGTGCTCACCACACATCTAGATAAGTTCCTTGGGGGGTCTAGTTTCCAAAATGGGGTCACTTGTGGGGGGTTTCTACTGTTTAGGCATATCATGGGCTCTGCAAACGTAACATGATGCCCGCAGACCATTCCATCAAAGTCTGCATTCCAAAACGTCACTACTTCCCTTCCGAGCCCCGTCATGTGCCCAAACAGTGGTTTACCCCCACATATGGGGTATCAGCGTACTCAGGAGAAACTGGACAACAACTTTTGGGGTCCAATTTCTCCTGTTACTCTTGCAAAAATAAAAAATTCTGGGCTAAAAAAATATTTTTGAGGAAAGGAAACACATTTATTATTTTCACGGCTCTGCGTTATAAACTTCTGTGAAGCACTTGGGGGTTCAAAGTGCTCACTACACATCTAGATAAGTTCCCTTGGGGGTCTAGTTTCCAAAATGGAGTCAATTGTGGGGAGTTCCTACTGTTTAGGCACATCAGGGGCTCTGCAAACGCAACCTGACGCCCGCAGAGCATTCCATCAAAGTCTGCATTTCAAAACGTCACTACTTCCCTTCCGAACCCCGATGTGTGCCAAAACAGTGGTTTACCCCCACATATGGGGTATCAGCGTACTCAGGAGAAACTGGACAACAACTTTTGGGGTCCAATTTCTCCTGTTACCCTTGGGAAAATAAAAAATTGTGGGCTAAAAAATCATTTTTGAGAAAAGAAAAATTATTTTTTATTTTCATGGCTCTGCGTTATAAACTTCTGTGAAGCACTTGGGGGTTCAAAGTGCTCACCACACATCTAGATTAGTTCCTTGGGAGGTCTAGTTTCCAAAATGGGGTCACTTGTGCGGGAGCTCCAATGTTTAGGCACACAGGGGCTCTCCAAACGCGACATGGTGTCCGCTAATGATTGGAGCTAATTTTCCATTCAAAAAGCCAAATGGCGTGCCTTCCCTTCCGAGCCCTGCCGTGTGCCCAAACAGTGGTTTACCCCCACATATGGGGTATCATCGTACTCAGGACAAACTGGACAACAACATTTGGGGTCCAATTTCTCCTATTACCCTTGGGAAAATAAAAAATTCTGGGCTAAAAATCATTTTTGAGGAAAGAAAAATTATTTTTTTATTTTCACGGCTCTGCGTTATAAACTTCTGTGAAGCACCTGGGGGTTATAAGTGCTCACTATGCATCTAGATAAGTTCCTTGGGGGGTCTAATTTCCAAAATGGGGTCACTTGTAGGGGAGCTCCAATGTTTAGGCACACAGGGGCTCTCCAAACGCGACATGGTGTCCGCTAACGATTGGAGCTAATTTTCCATTCAAAAAGTCAAATGGCACGCCTCCCCTTCCGAGCCTTGCCGTGCACCCAAACAGTGATTTACCCCCACATATGAGGTATCGGCATACTCAGGAGAAATTGCCCAACAAATTTTAGGATCCATTTTATCCTGTTGCCCACGTGAAAATGAAAGAATTGAGGCTAAAAGAAATTTTGTGTGAAAGAAAAGTACTTTTTCATTTTTGCGGATCAATTTGTGAAGCACCTGGGGGTTTAAAGTGCTCACTATGCCTCTGGATGAGTTCCTTGGGGGGTCTAGTTTCCAAAATGGGGTCACTTGTGGAGGACGTCCAATGTTTAGGCACACAGGGGCTCTCCAAACGCGACATGGTGTCCGCTAAAGATTGGAGCCAATTTTTCATTCAAAAAGTCAAATGGCGCTCCTTCCCTTCCGAGCTCTGCCGTGCGCCCAAACAGTGGTTTACCCCCACATATGAGGTATCAGCGTACTCAGGACAAATTGTACAACAACGTCCCTTGTCCAGTTTCTCCTTTTACCCTTGGGAAAATAAAAAAATTGTTGCTAAAAGATCATTTTTGTGACTAAAAAGTTAAATGTTCATTTTTTACTTCCATGTTGCTTCTGCTGCTGTGAAACACCTGAAGGGTTAATAAACTTCTTGAATGTGGTTCTGAGCACCTTGAGGGGTGCAGTTTTTAGAATGGTGTCACTTTTGGGTATTTTCAGCCATATAGAACCCTCAAAATGACTTCAAATGTGAGGTGGCCCCTAAAAAAAATGGTTTTGTAAATTTTGTTGTAAAAATGAGAAATCACTGGTCAAATTTTAACCCTTATAACTTCCTAGCAAAAAAAAATTGTTTCCAAAATTGTGCTGATGTAAAGTAGACATGTGGGAAACGTTATTTATTAACTATTTTGTGTCACATAACTCTCTGGTTTAACAGAATAAAAATTCAAAATGTGAAAATTGCGAAATTTTCAAATTTTTTGCCAAATTTCCGTTTTTTTCACAAATAAACTCAAAAATTATCGACCTAAATTTACCACTAACATGAAGCCCAAGATGTCACGAAAAAACAATCTCAGAATCGCTAGGATCCGTTGAAGCGTTCCTGAGTTATTACCTCATAAAGGGACACTGGTCAGAATTGCAAAAAACGGCAAGGTCATTAAGGCCAAAATAGGCTGGGTCATGAAGGGGCTATATATAGACCCTAGGACTGCTGAAATCTTAACAGTATGCTACTGTATCCTGTGTCATGATGGATATTCGCATGGAGAGCTTTTATTTCAACTTGGATTTAGGCATCAAGCTGTTTCTTGCCTGTGCGTTTGCTTGGGAGCAAGACAGAAATTGAGAAAGAAGTAGAAGGAGACGTCGTAGGTGTTTTTGGAGACACCCCATTATTGAATTACGTGAGAGACATGGAGCCTATCACATGCTGTATGGCGAGCTTAATGCCAACCCGGAATATACAAGGATGTCGCAAGACTCGTTCCGGGATTTGCTTGCTCGTGTCCAAGGAGCCATACAGAGACAGGACACCCAGCTCCATAGAGCGATTCCACCAGAGGAACATCTGCTGGTTACATTAAGGTACGTAACAAATCTAAACCAATGGCAGTGCTAATTTTGGGTGTTCTGACATGTTTTTTTTTGGTATGTCTTTAGCATAACAACACCATAAATAGAATTGATTGTAATTTTTTTTTTTCTTCCAGATTTCTGGCAACCGGAGAGAGTTTATCATCCCTCTACTTCCAATTTCCACCCTGTCCGGAATAGTTGCGGACACCTGCCGGGCTTTGTGTAATGTACTCTGGGATGAGTTTATACCCCTACCCACCTTGGACATGTGGATTGGAATTGCGGAAAAATTCTGGAGTGTGTGTGATTTCCCCAACTGTTTGGGAGCGGTGGATGGAAAGCACATCCGCATTATCAAACCAGCCAGAACAGGATCAGAGTACTTCAATTATAAAAAATATTTTTCTGTTGTGCTCATGGCAATAGCCGATGCGGACTGTTGCTTCATTGCCGTGGACATTGGAGCTTTTGGCCGTGGCAACGATTCACAGACTTTTAAGAACTCTGATATGGGCCGCCGTGTGTATGGCAAAAAATGTAATTTTCCACGGCCACGACCTCTCCCCAACACTCAAGGTCCACCAATGCCATTTGTTATGGTTGGTGATGAGGCCTTTCAGATGTGTGAAAACCTACTGAAGCCATATTCCAGCCGGGACTTGAACCACACTAAAAGGATTTTTAAAGGGAACCTGTCACCCCGGTTTTTCACTCGGAGATAAAAATACCGCTACATAGGGCATGAGCTGTGCTTTACAAAAGTGTTTTTTTTCTACCCTGATTCCCCACCTAAGCTGCCAAAATTACTTACCAAAGTCGCCGTTTTCGCTTGTCAATCATGCTGGTCTGGTCATAGGGGCGTGGTGACAAAGCTGTTTCTTCCCCCAGATCTTGCTTAGGTTTCTGTTGGTGGCGTAGTGGTTTGCGACTGCGCAGGTGACGAAAAACAGCACGCTCTGCGCTATATCCCTGGTGATCGGTGGGGGCGGCCATCTTCCTGTGGCCGCGCGTGCACAGTTGGAGCGCTCTGCTGTCCGGGGCTTCAGGAAAATGGCCGCGGGCTGCCGCGCGTGCGCAGATGGAGATCGCGGCGGCCATTTTCCTGAAGCCGAGATGCGAACTCTGCTTCAGTACATTTTAAAATGCGCGCGTGTCCAGCCTCCCGTGACGTCACGGCTTGTGATTGGTCGCGTCGACCATGTGACCGCGACGCAACCAATCACAACGCCGGAACGTAATTTTAAAATCCTGAAGGACCTGAAATTACGTCACGGCTTGCTGTGATTGGTTGCGTCCCGGCCACATGGGCGGCGCGCGACCAATCACAAGTCGGGACTTCGCGTAAGGAAGTTAAAGCACGAATTTTAAGCAAACAACGCTGCCGGTTCCCTCGGTAAGGTGCAGGCTGCGTCGGAGAGGTGAGTATAGCAATATTTTTTATTTTAATTCTTTATTTTACACAATAATGTTGTTTCGATACCGATACCCGATACCACAAAAGTATCGGATCTCGGTATCGGAATTCCGATACAGCAAATATCGGCCGATACCCGATACTTGCGGTATCGGAATGCTCAACACTAGTGGTAACCTTATGGGCCATTTGCTAAAGGGATTCAAGGGAATGCTTGTATTGTACCTAAAATCGATTAAACAACAGGAAAAGAGCTTGCTATATGACCATACAATGCCTACAAGTAGTATTCAACCCCCTGCAGATTTAGCAGGTTTAATAAGATGCAAATAAGTTAGAGCCTTCAAACTTCAAACAAGAGCAGGATTTATTAACAGATGCATAAATCTTACAAACCAAAAAGTTTTGTTGCTCAGTTAAATTTTTATAAATTTTAAACATAAAAGTGTGGGTCAATTATTATTCAACCCCTAGGTTTAATATTTTGTGGAAACCTTTGTTTGCAATTACAGCTAATAATTGTCTTTTATAAGACCTGATCAGGCCGGCACAGGTCTCTGAAGTTATCTTGGCCCACTCCTCCATGCAGATCTTCTCCAAGTTATCTAGGTTCTTTGGTTGTCTCATGTGGACTTTAATCTTGAGCTCCTTCCACAAGTTTTCAATTGGGTTAAGGTCAGGAGACTGACTAGGCCACTGCAACACCTTGATTTTTTGCCTCTTGAACCAGGCCTTGGTTTTCTTGGCTGTGTGCTTTGGGTCGTTGTCTTGTTGGAAGATGAAATGATGACCCATCTTAAGATCCTTGATGGAGGAGCGTAGGTTCTTGGCCAAAATCTCCAGGTAGGCCGTGCTATCCATCTTCCCATGGATGCGGACCAGATGGCCAGGCCCCTTGGCTGAGAAACAGCCCCACAGCATAATGCTGCCACCACCATGCTTGACTGTAGGGATGGTATTCTTGGGGTCGTATGCAGTGCCATCCAGTCTCCAAACGTCACGTGTGTGGTTGGCACCAAAGATCTCGATCTTGGTCTCATCAGACCAGAGAACCTTGAACCAGTCAGTCTCAGAGTCCTCCAAGTGATCATGAGCAAACTGTAGACGAGCCTTGACATGACGCTTTGAAAGTAAAGGTACCTTACGGGCTCGTCTGGAACGGAGACCATTATGGTGGAGTATGTTACTTATGGTATTGACTGAAACCAATGTCCCCACTGCCATGAGATCTTCCCGGAGCTCCTTCCTTGTTGTCCTTGGGTTAGCCTTGACTCTTCGGACAAGCCTGGCCTCGGCACGGGAGGAAACTTTCAAAGGCTGTCCAGGCCGTGGAAGGCTAACAGTAGTTCCATAAGCCTTCCACTTCCGGATGATGCTCCCAACAGTGGAGACAGGTAGGCCCAACTCCTTGGAAAGGGTTTTGTACCCCTTGCCAGCCTTGTGACCCTCCACGATCTTGTCTCTGATGGCCTTGGAATGCTCCTTTGTCTTTCCCATGTTGACCATGTATGAGTGCAGTTCACAAGTTTGGGGAGGGTTTTAAATAGTCAGAAAAGGCTGGAAAAAGAGATAATTAATCCAAACATGTGAAGCTCATTGTTCTTTGTGCCTGAACTACTTCTTAATACTTTAGGGGAACCAAACAGAATTCTGGTGGGTTGAGGGGTTGAATAATAAATGACCCTCTGAAAAGACTTTTCACAATTTAAAAAAAAAATAAACAAAGAAATAACATTCTTTTTTGCTGCAATGCATTTCACACTTCCAGGCTGATCTACAGTCCAAATGTCACAATGCCAAGTTAATTCCAAATGTGTAAACCTGCTAAATCTGCAGGGGTTGAATACTACTTGTAGGCACTGTATATGCCCAAAGTACAGGGGCTGGCAAATTTTAGCAGACTGGGGGCAAGCACACAGCAGTACCCATGAATGGCCCATCCTTATATTTACAACGGCTACTGAAAGTGACAGGTGGTTTTCACGGTTCACGGGGAAGATACCTTATCATCCCCACCGCCCACACCAATTAGTCATGAACAGGGGTTGTTTGGTTGCCCAGTTCTTTTCTGAAGGGGATTTATCTATATCCCACTTCCCAGTCCCGTTTGGGAACTTGCAGCTCTCTGGTGCCCCCCTTACCCTCAGGTCAGACAGGATACTGCATCTAGGATAATTAGTCGAAAGAAAGGCTGCCTTACTTTGTACTGGCTAATGGGCATGCTGCAGCAAGGGTGATATAACTACTCCCACTCAGACGGGAACAATAATTATAATGCCTCCCAAATGCACAGGACAAATCCGCTGCCACCATCTCCGATTTCTTAATTATTAATGGGTTCAGAGCCAACCCAAATTAGTAGTGTAATTCACTTCAGAGGACGTGACAGTATGTTATAGACCAAGGAGAGACAAAGCTAGTAATTGTATATATTTTACTCCAAAAAAGGTAGACAGTGTTTACAGAAGTATAAAAAGGTGTTATAAAAGTAGACAAGTCGTATGTACAGTACAATTACAAATAAAATGGGATTAAAGTTAATAAAACACCTAAATTTAATTCATATAATTTCATCTCATGGCTGACCGTGTGCTCTGGGGGAGGGGCACACACCTTGACCCAGGACAAAGACTAGTGAAGACTCCTGTCTCACTCACTTATCTCCCAGCTAAAAACCAAGGCACTCCCTCTGTGGTGACCTCACTCAGAGGCTGAATCCTCCCTTTTCTTAGAGTTATAACAAACCATTTCTATACATAACTCACTGTATGAACCTCGTATGAGAACGACACAATGTTCAGGATTTTCACCACGTCAGGGGGTTCTTTTAAGTATAAACATGGCGTAGATACATGACCTGCTTACAGAGAAAGCCGCTCCTTGCAACTCATTGGGTTTACCTCCTAGTGACTTCATTGAGCTATAGATCTCTCAATGGACAACCAGAATATATAATCCTTATTTCTCTAGCCCGCATCAGTGCCAGTATACATAACTTTAAAAGGACAATAGAGTCCCATATATTTTGGAACAGGCTGTACCAGTTTTAGCTAGTATCAGGGGGGGAATGAGGTGTTTACACAGAAACTGGCTTTCGCAGCACAGAGCCATATAAATCCCTCAGTGATCCCAGTGTTGCTGGTACACTGGGCTCACATTACAGACATATAGCAAGGGGAGGGAGTTGACTGCAGGCTAAGAGCAGAGCTTTCTTAGCAGAGTGAAGAGGAGGGGTCAGAAAAGCCCACAGTGTGTCTGAAAAGCCATGGACCTTTTAGGTATATACTCAAAACATGGCATATTCACATTATTGTGACACCTTCCCTTTTTGGACCACGCTACGGTGGCAGAACCTCTCTGTACTCCTCCATGCGCAACTCAGCAGGTTTGCCCCGGCGTGATAACCCATCTGCATTGTCATGCTCGCTGCCTTTTTGTGTTTCACGGTAAAGTCATACTGTTGGAGCCGGGCAAGGCTCCAGCGTAGCAACCTTCCGTTGGTTTCACACATGGCTTGTAGCCAGCGCAGAGGGTTGTGGTCAGTCACCACAGTGAAGGTGCGACCGTACAGGTAGGGCTGCAAATGTACACATATACATCCTGCAGTAATATATCTCTTATGTAGTATAATCAACCCCGCAATCTTATAGACAGATAAAGCATATGTAGTATAATGGCCCCTGATATACAGTTGTGCTCAAAGGTTACAAAGGTTGGGTGAAGCCATTTATTGTCAAACTACTATGTTTTCTCTTTTTTAAAAGGCCAAGAAAGCAAAAATTCTGCTGGGGTATGTAAACTTTTTAGCGCAACTGTATAATCATCCCTGCACTAATATCACTCCTTGTAGTATATTTACATACATCCATTGTAGAACTGTAATTCACCCCCTTATTGGAGCATACACACAGTATCTACATTGGTAGCAGCATAATGTCCCCAATCACATTTGCTCCTTGCAGTATAATGAGCCCCGCTCCGCAGAAGAGTCACATGTACCTCTTGCAATTATCATCCCCCTTGTAGTATAACAATTACCCACCCTCCCCTGTAATAAATGCACCTTCTGCACAATAATACTTTCCAGCGTCAGAATATACATTTTGGTATCCTAGTCAGATGAGGAATATTTCCCAGTTCCTGATACCTGGCTCACAGAGTGGTTGACAACGATCTCTGTACACAAACTGCTTCAGGTCTAGTTGTCAGACTGTGATATTAAATTATACAAACCTTTATATCGGCGCGCTGCTTCTCTCTCTATTTATCATATGCTGCTCTTAGATAGAGCAGGAGAAGTAATCTGTAACAGTCACTTTGCAGAGTATAAGTAATAGAGCCATACAGTGCCCCAATAATGCATCGTACAGTCATCTACATACTCTACCTACTTTGCACACATATGAAGGGGTTTCCCAGTTTCATATATTCCTCTCCTAAATCAAACCTTGCTTTACTCCCCCTAACTGGGTCCAATGCTGAGTCTACACTGTTGTTTCTGATGCCTGTTACTGTCTGCAGCGCTGACATCACGTCAACAGGCAATCTGTCAGCTCAGTGGTTCTGTCCAAATTGATGACATGGGCCATTAGACAGTAACTGATACAGGGAGCATCGGCAGAGACTCATCACCGGAACCATCTTGGATGAGTAAACATTTTTTTTTAAAACAAACTGCAGCAACAGAAGAGGAGTTTTCCAATATTTGAAAACACCCTTACAACTAAATATGCAAATTGCCTCTTCAGCGATAAAGAGGACTTGAACGCTATTGCGCCACCTGTTGGAAGTAGAGATCCTACAAGTCACAATCAACCCTTTAACAAGCCTTGCAATATGACCTAGGATAAAATCCAAATCAGTATCTCAGTTTGCAGACACGGCTATTGGCCCTCATCAGCGCAAAGTGCGAGAACTGATTTGGCTAGGTGAAAGGCTCTGGACTGGGGTCTATGGGGTAAGGCTTCTCCTTGTGGAGAGCGACATGCCAGCTCTGGCTTGTCAAGGTAGGACACTAAGGGTATGTGGACATGTTAAAGAAGCCCTCCTCCTCCCATCAAAGTTTTTATCTGCTTTATATATTGGATTCATCATATTATATGGCACTGTGTACTTACAATTGCTCATTTTACCTTTCTACCCAGATAATTCTTCTCTTTTCTCTGCTCTAGAAACGGGAAGTCTCTCGTCCCTGCAGAAATCAATCCCCCTTCAACTCCTGACCCAGCTGCTCCCTCCTAACCCTGACAGGGCCTTTTTCAGTGGCCCATGACTCATACAGGGAAAATTGACCTCCTGTTTCTGCATAGAGCTTAGAAGGATTCAGCTAGACAGTTATTAATCACATGATGCCATAGACCTAATAGAAAAGAGATTAATTAGTTGAGTAGAAAGGCAAAATGAGCAAATTTAAGTACACAGTGCTGTATAATATGATGACTGCAACATATTAAGATGATAAACATTTTGATAGGAGGAAGAGTGCGTCTTTAAGCATTTAGTGCATAAATGTCTGCAGCATTTCTGAATCTCTTGGCAGGAAAAACTCAGCGATCTTGCTGTGTTTTTTATGAATTTTGCCTTGTTTTTAGTGCAGATTTTCCCCCACTCATTAGTATGGGTAAAATCTGCTGCAAAAGCGCTGCAAAAATTGACATGCTACAGATTTAAATCTGCTCCAAATTTGCAGGTCACAAATACGCAATGTTTGCATTAGACTTCAGGATTCTCATTCACTTTGCTAGTATCAGGAAACCCTTCAGGTTTTGTGACAAATCTGCGCAGAAAAAAAAGCAACAAAAACGTCAAAAAAATGCAATGTGTGCACGCAGCCTAATACCATGCACACCTTTATGCCTTACTATATACATGACATGCAAATTGTCACTTCAGAGAGGAAGAGAAGTAAAACTCTTGTGCCACCTATAGGAAGTAGCAATCCTAAAAGTCAACACATGATCTACACACTTACAAATCGCTGCTACATACATAAATGCAGCTGCTTTGTACACATGCTTCCTTCTTACCAACATCTACACAGTCACATCATTTTTATTTAAAACAAGAGAAAATACGAAGTATAGAGGTTTAAAAAGTTGTAATTTTCATTTAGTCAAAAAGTAACAAAAATATTTAAGAACAGTTACAAAAAGACAAACAGACCCAACACACAGTAATTTAGTTACGTCCAACAGGGTAATGTTCACAAAATAAGTGAACATAAATAGTTTGATATAAATGTTAAATATATACAGCGCCGGTCAGCATCAGAACAGTGCCAAGTGCTAATCAGATCGTAAAGACCATTTGCATTATAATGGCTAACCGCAATGCTGTACACAGCAGTTACATATTTAGTCAAAAGGGAGTAAAGACATCTTACCCTGTGGAAGAGGAAAGTGCAGTGCACAAAAACCGTGTAGTTCCAAACCCCAACGCGCGTTTCGCATGGATTTCTCCTTTGCGTTCTCAAGAGGCAGGTGTGAGTGATGCACCACCAGGACCTTATGTAGCTATAGTAACTTTTTAAACCTATATACTCCATATTTTCTCCTGTTTTGAATGCTATGCATTGGAGGGGTTCCCTGAAGGTGACTAGTTAGCACCCATCTGGTGCATGGGCCCATTAAGCATTATGTTTCTGGATTTGTTTGCTTCTATGAGTATAGTCTCTTCGATACAATATAGGGGGACTTGGTATCATCTGCTGAAACATAATGGTCTGCTACATGTTTCAAGCTTCAAGCTGGGAGAAGATATGTTGGCGTAAGTGTCTATGAGATGCCAGTCATGTTATACCCCCAGTACCAGCCTGTAATAGCTACTGTGGCTCTGATTATTGCTGGTTAACCATTTTGCTGCCATTCTCAATAACTGACAGTGGCACGTAAATAATGCAATTGCGGGGAGGTGATGGATGATGGCCATCTTAGACTTCATGTGAAGCCTAGCCTATGCCTTAGGGCTCATACTCACTTGCGAGAAACTCGGATGAGTCTCGCATGTTAATACCCGACCGCTCCAGTACACTCAGATCGGAGCATAGGAATACATGCAGCCGCATGCTCAGCTCCTGAGTGCCGGGTGCAGTGCCGGATATTGCCGTGCGAGACTCATCCGAGTTTCTCGCAAGTGAGTATGAGCCCTTAGCTACATAGGAGTATATAATTTTGACTATTTACTGCAATACTGATCTTTTTCAAGTGATTAAGGAATAAAATAAAGTTTTTTAAAAAAAAAAATTCTGAAAATCCAAATCATTTGCCTTTTCCCCTTTTAACCCCTTTCCGACATTGGGCGCAATAGTATGCCGCTGTCTGACCCCTCCTCTTTGGTATGGGCTTCATCGCTGAGCCCACATGTTTCCGGACATGTGCCGCCACACAGGGCCAGTTTTAGGCAAAGTGGGTCCCTGGGCTAAAAGTTTAAAATGGGGCCCCAAATGCTAACATATTGCACATCCCACAGAAGCATTTTCGGTTGTATTTACGTGCGCTGAGTTCAGGCCGCTAAATGAGTGTGATCGACAATATTGAAGTTGTTCGATGCTTGTTTCCCAGCCTCTTTACACCAACTGAGAAAGAATGATGGGAACAGAACAATCACTATTAGATCAATCTGTCCTCATACAGTATCATGTTATCAGCAGCACATCTACAGTTTACACTGGCGATGTGCTGCTGAGAACAATGATTTTTGTTTCGGTATAAACAATCCAATCACTCAATGAATATGCAGCATTTTGCTTGTTTAGTATAATATACCCCATAGTCCTCCAAATATTATAATGTGCCCCACAGTCATCCATATTGTAAAATGCACACCCCATAGTCCTCCAAATAATATAATGTGTCCCATAGTCCTCCATATAGTATAATGCACTCCCCATAGTCCTCTATATAGTATAATACACTCCCCATAGTCCTCCATATAGTATAATACACTCCCTATAGTCCTCCATATATTAAAATACACTCCTCAGTCCTCCATATAGTATTATATACTCCTCAGTCCTCCATATAGTATGATACACTCCTCAGTCCTCTAGATAGTATAATACACGCCTCATAGTCCTCCATATATTAAAATACACTGCTCAGTCCTCTATATAGTATTATACACTCGTCATAGTGCTCCATATAGTACTGTATAATACACTCTTCATAGTCCTCCATATATTAAAATACACTGCTCAGTCCTCCATATAGTATAATACACTCCTCATAGTCCTCCATATAGTATAATACACTCCTCATAGTCCTCCATATTTTAAAATGCACTGCTCAGTCCTCCATATAGTATAATACACTCCTCATAGTGCTCCATATAGTATAATGCGCCACCTTAGTTATCCATGTAGTACAATTCACTTCCCATAGTATAATGCACTCCATAGTTCTTCATATAGTATAATGTATTCCCCATAGTCCTCAATACAGTACAATGCAGCCCTCATATAGTATAATGCAGCCACCCCACAGAACATAATGCAGCCGCCCCACATAGTATAATGCAGCCACCCCACAAAAGTATAATGCAGCCCCCTCAGAGTATAATGCAGCCCTGCCAAACAATATAATGTAACCCCCATAGACTATATTGCAGCCCCCTCATAGTAAAATGCAGCCCCGCCATAGAATACATGGTAGCCCCCCACAGAATATAATGCAGCCCCTCCATAGAATATAATACAGCCACCATATATAGTATAATGTAGCCCCTCCATAGAATTCAATGTAGCCCAAAAATAGAATATAATGTACCCCCCATGGAATATAATGTAGCCCCCCTTAGAATATAATACAGCCCACCTCCCCATAGAATATCATGTGCCCCCCATAGAATATAATGCTTTCGTCGGTCCCATACACCTCCATGTTCATCCCTGGATCCTTCAGATGGCTGAGCCACTGCGGGATTTCCCTCCCACGCAGCTCAGTCCACGTGCCCCCCACCAGATCATAAAGGAGGAGCGGAGAGGTGAGAATACCTCCTCCGGAGCCGCCTGTTCCTTGTCCCTACTGCTGCCACAGGCTCTGCCAATGAGGCGGCCGCCATCACCTGTGCAGATGCTGCACTGCCCGGGCCCTGCACACAGCAGGTGCGCAATGAAGTGACATCATCGCACACCCGCAGTGTCAGAGGCAGAGGGGAGTGATGGGAGGGGGAGCATCATCTGATGCTCTCTCATCCATCATTGCTTTGAACTGTACCAGCATCATAATGACACCTGTATAGTTCAATGCAGTGGCGGCGGGGGGAGTCGGCGCTTGCGGCAGGCAGGCCCCCCTTACCCACAGGCCCCATAGCGTAGCGGTTGCGTGATGTGCTGCTATTAGTGGCACACCACTGGCTGGGAGCCCCTGTGAAAACTAATCCCTAGGCAGCTGCCTGGTCTGCCTGCCGCTAACACCAACCCTACCACAACAGCCGCGGGTGGACTCGCATCACCAATCCCATCCATCGGTGAACCCGTCACATGATCGCGGGTTACCAATGGGTCGGCATGATAACCAGAGGTCTCCTGCAGACCTCAATGGTTGTCATTAGGGTTGAGCGAAACGGGTCGATCATTTTCAAAAGTCGCCGACTTTTGGCTAAGTCGGCGTCTCATGAAACCCGATCCGACCCCTGTGCTTGTCGGCCATGCGGTACGCGACTTTCGCGCCAAAGTCGCGTTTCAATGACGCGAAAAGCGCCATTTCTCAGCCAATGAAGGTGAACGCAGAGTGTGGGCAGCGTGATGACATAGATCCTGGTCCCCACCATCTTAGAGAAGGGCATTGCAGTGATTGGCTTGCTGTCTGCGGCGTCACAGGGGCTATAAAGGGGCGTTCCCGCCGACCGCCATCTTACTGCTGCTGATCTGAGCTTAGGGACAGGTTGCTGCCGCTTCGTCAGAAGCAGGGAGAGCGTTAGGCAGGGTCCACTAACCACCAAACCGCTTGTGCTGCAGCGATTTCCACTGTCCAACACCACCTTCGGTGTGCAGGGACTGTGGAAGCGATTTTTTTTTTTTTTTCCCCTCAGCGCTGTAGCTCATTGGGCTGCCCTAGAAGGCTCCGTGATAGCTGTATTGCTGTGTGTACGCCACTGTGGAAACCAACTGCTTTTTTCAAAGCACATATCCTCTTGTTCCTTCCTTTCTGCACAGCTATCTTTTTTGTTTGTCCACACTTTTTATTTAATTTGTGCATCAGTCCACTCCTATTGCTGCCTGCCATACCTGGCTTACATTACTGCAGGGAGATAGTAATTGTAGGACAGTTTTTTTTTTTTTTTTTTTTTTTTTTTGTGGGAGATTAAGATTGGCATTTCTGCTACAGTGCCATCCCTGTGTGTGCCATCTCTCACTGAGTGGGCCATAGAAAGCCTATTTATTTTTTCCGTGATTTGTGTTCTAAAATCTACCTCAACACAAAAACACTACATCAATCAGTGGGAGAAAAATATTGGCCTCAGTCAGGGCTTGTGTGCCACTGCTGTGTGTGCTATCTCTCATTCAGTGGGCTATAGCAAGCCTATTTTTTTTTTTTTTTTTTTTTTTTAATATTATTTGGTTTCTAAAGTCTCCCTGAAAAAAAAAAAAAACCTAAAAAAACAGTGGGAGAGTAATATTGCCCTTTCAGCTTGTGTGCCAGTCTTGACTCCTGGGTGTGCCACCTCTCTCCCTCTCATTCAGTGGGCCATAGAAAGCCTATTTATTTTATTTTTTTAATATTATTTGGTTTCTAATTCTCCCTGAAAAAAAAAAAAAAAAACCTAAAAAAACAGTGGGAGAATAATATTGCCCTTTCAGCTTGTGTGCCAGTCTTGACTCCTGGGTGTGCCACCTCTCTCCCTCTCATTCAGTGGGCCATAGAAAGCCTATTTATTTTATTTTTTAAATATTATTGGGTTTCTAAAGTCTCCCTGAAAAAACAAAAAATACATAAAAAAACAGTGGGAGAGTAATATTGCCCTTTCAGCTTGTGTGCCAGTCTTGACTCCTGGGTGTGCCACCTCTCTCCCTTTCATTCAGTGGGCCATAGAAAGCCTATTTATTTTTTCCGTGATTTGTGTTCTAAATTCTACCTCAACACAAAAACACTACATCAATCAGTGGGAGAAAAATATTGGCCTCAGTCAGGGCTTGTGTGCCACTGCTGTGTGTGCTATCTCTCATTCAGTGGGCTATAGCAAGCCTATTTTTTTTTTTTTTTTTAATATTATTTGGTTTCTAAAGTCTCCCTGAAAAAAAAAAAAAACCTAAAAAAACAGTGGGAGAGTAATATTGCCCTTTCAGCTTGTGTGCCAGTCTTGACTCCTGGGTGTGCCACCTCTCTCCCTCTCATTCAGTGGGCCATAGAAAGCCTATTTATTTTTTTTTTTTAATATTATTTGGTTTCTAATTCTCCCTGAAAAAAAAAAAAAAACCTAAAAAAACAGTGGGAGAATAATATTGCCCTTTCAGCTTGTGTGCCAGTCTTGACTCCTGGGTGTGCCACCTCTCTCCCTCTCATTCAGTGGGCCATAGAAAGCCTATTAATTTTTTTTTTTTAATATTATTGGGTTTCTAAAGTCTCCCTGAAAAAACAAAAAATACATAAAAAAAACAGTGGGAGAGTAATATTGCCCTTTCAGCTTGTGTGCCAGTCTTGACTCCTGGGTGTGCCACCTCTCTCCCTTTCATTCAGTGGGCCATAGAAAGCCTATTTATTTTTTCCGTGATTTGTGTTCTAAATTCTACCTCAACACAAAAACACTACATCAATCAGTGGGAGAAAAATATTGGCCTCAGTCAGGGCTTGTGTGCCACTGCTGTGTGTGCTATCTCTCATTCAGTGGGCTATAGCAAGCCTATTTTTTTTTTTTTTTTTAATATTATTTGGTTTCTAAAGTCTCCCTGAAAAAAAAAAAAAACCTAAAAAAACAGTGGGAGAGTAATATTGCCCTTTCAGCTTGTGTGCCAGTCTTGACTCCTGGGTGTGCCACCTCTCTCCCTCTCATTCAGTGGGCCATAGAAAGCCTTTTTTTTTTTTGGTTTTTTTAATATTATTTGGTTTCTAAAGTCTCCCTGAAAAAAACAAAAAAAACATAAAAAACAGTGGGAGAGTAATATTGCCCTTTCAGCTTGTGCGCCAGTCTTGACTCCTGGTTGTGCCACCTCTCTCTCTCTAATTGTGGGCCATAGAAAGCCTTTTTTTTTTTTTTTTTTAAATATTATTTGGTTTCTAAAGTCTCCCTGAGAAAAAAAAATAAATAAATTAGGTGGGAGATTAATATTGACATTAGTGCTTGAGTGACAGTCCTGCGTGTGTGTCATCTCTGTGATTTTGTGCCACAGAAAACAGAGTGTGTAACATTGTGCCTGATTTTCCTTGTGGTCTCACCAACCTGTTAAGGGATATTGAAATCATACTGAAGTTATAGCTCACCGTGTAAGTTGTTTGACAGCAACAAATAAAGTTACTTTGGTTAAGATTTTAAAACAATGAGGAAGTCTGGTGCAAGAGGTCGTCGTGGGCGTTCATTGTCAGCTGGTAATGATGGTAGTGGTAGTGGAGCATCAGGTGGTCGTGGGGATAAAAATATTCCACCTAAGTCTGGAGCTGTGGAGCCAGTTTCGTCGTCAGGCTACACAAGGCCTCGGACGCTCTCTTTTCTGGGAGTAGGAAAACCGCTTTTAAAGGCGGAGCAGCAACAGCAAGTTTTGGCTTACATTGCAGACTCAGCCTCTAGCTCTTTTGCCTCCTCTTCCGAAACTGGTAAATGTAAAAGCAGCGCGTCGCTTGTGGATGTTCACGGTCAGGGACAAGTCGCTTCCTTGTCCTCCTCAGCAAAAACTACAACAAGAGAGAAGGATGCAGCAGGCGACACAACGGGTCACTCCATGGAGCTCTTTACACATACCGTCCCTGGCTTAGAAAGTGAAACATTTAACAGGCCATGCCCATTACAAGTATATTCTGACATGGAGTGCACTGATGCACAGCCACAGCCAGAGTACTATGCTGCTCCTTTGACTCAGACCACCACATTGCCCTCTCAGGGTACAGATCCACAATCAGACCCTGATGAGACTATGTTGCCCCGCCACGAACGCTATACCACCGACCGACACAGTGACACAGACGAAGTTGCACACGAGCTCGAAGAGGAGGTAATAGATGACCCAGTTATTGACCCCGATTGGCAGCCATTGGGGGAACAGGGTGCAGGCGGCAGTAGTTCAGAAGCGGAGGTGGAGGAGGGGCCGCAGCAGGCATCAACATCGCAACAGGTTCCATCTGCCGGGCCCGTATCTGGACCAAAACGCGTGTCAAAGCCAAAACCTGTTGGAGCACAGCGTTGCCATCCGGTTAAAGCTCAGTCTGCAATCCCTGAAAAGGGATCCGAGTCTAGGAAGAGTGCAGTCTGGCATTTTTTTAAACAACATCCAACTGATCAGCGCAAAGTCATCTGTCAAAAATGTTCAACTAGCTTAAGCAGAGGTCAGAATCTGAAAAGTCTAAATACTAGTTGCATGCATAGACACTTAACCACCATGCATTTTCAAGCCTGGACTAACTACCAAACGTCCCTCAAGGTTGTAGCACCCTCGGCCAATGAAGCTAGTCAGCAACGCAACATCCCTTCCGTCACTGTAAGGCCACCATTTTCCGCACCACCGGCAGTATCTGTGCAGGTTTCTTTGCCAGCCAAAAGCAGTCAGGGTCAGGGAATCACCAGTTTTGTAGGAGGAAATATTGCATCTAGGGCACCGGCGGAAACAATACCGTCTCCAACCGTCTCTCAGTCTGCCATGTACACCGGCACACCCGAAAGTTCCACGATCTACAGCTCTCCAGTCCAGCTCACCCTACATGAGACTCTGGTTAGAAAAAGGAAGTACTTATCCTCGCATCCGCGTACACAGGGTTTTAACGCCCACATAGCTAGACTAATCTCGTTAGAGATGATGCCCTACCGGTTAGTTGAAAGCGAAGCTTTCAAAGCCCTGATGGAGTACGCTGAACCACGATACGAGCTACCCAGTCGACACTTTTTTTCCAGAAAAGCCATCCCAGCCCTGCACCAGCATGTTAAACAGCGCATCGTCCATGCACTCAGGCAATCTGTGAGTACAAAGGTGCACCTGACTACAGATGCATGGACCAGTAGGCATGGCCAGGGACGTTATGTGTCCATCACGGCACACTGGGTGAATGTGGTGGATGCAGGGTCCACAGGCGACATCAATTTAGGGACAGTTGTGCCTAGCCCACGGTCTAGGAAACAGTTGGCTGTAGGCGTTCGCACCCCCTCCTCCTCCTCCTCGTCCTCCTGCAGAAGCTACAGCTCTTCCACAGAACGCAGTCGGCCAACCACTCCATCGGCAGATGACACTGTTGCACACCAGTTGTCCCATTATGGGCCAGCTACTGCCAAGCGTCAGCAGGCTGTATTGGCTATGAAGTGTTTGGGCGACAACAGACACACCGCGGAAGTTCTGTCCGAGTTCTTGCAACAAGAAACGCAGTCGTGGCTGGGCACAGTAGATCTTGAGGCAGGCAAGGTAGTGAGTGATAACGGAAGGAATTTCATGGCTGCCATCTCCCTTTCCCAACTGAAACACATTCCTTGCCTGGCTCACACCTTAAACCTGGTGGTGCAGTGCTTATTGAAAACTTATCCTGGGTTCTCCGACCTGCTCCTCAAAGTGCGTGCACTTTGCTCACATATCCGATGTTCGCCTGTACACGCCAGCCGTATGCAGACCTATCAGCGGTCTTTGAACCTTCCCCAGCATCGCCTAATCATAGACGTTGCAACAAGGTGGAACTCAACACTGCACATGCTTCAGAGACTGTGCGAACAGAGGCGTGCTGTTATTTATTTGTGGGAGGATACACGGGCAGGCAGTAGGATGGCAGACATGGAGTTGTCAGGTGTGCAGTGGTCGAAGATACAAGACATGTGTCAAGTCCTTCAGTGTTTTGAGGAATGCACACGGCTGGTTAGTGCAGACAACGCCGTAATAAGCATGAGCATCCCCCTAATGCGTCTGCTGATGCAAAGTTTGACGCACATAAAGGAGCAGGCGTCTGCACCAGAGGAAGAGGGAAGCCTTGATGACAGTCAGCCATTGTCTGGTCAGGGCAGTGTACAGGACGAGGTAGCGGGCGAAGAGGAGGTGGAGGATGAGGAGGATGATGGGGATGAGTATATTTTTAATGCGGAAACTTTCACGGGGGCACAGGAAATTGGTTGCGTGTCACGGCCGGGTTCTGGTTTTTTGAGGGACACAAGTGACGTAGATTTGCCTGCAACTGCCCCTCAACCAATCACAACCGGAGATTTGACAAGTGGAACTTTGGCCCACATGGCGGATTATGCCTTACGTATCCTACAAAGGGACACACGCATTACGAAAATGATGAACGATGACGATTACTGGTTGGCCTGCCTCCTTGATCCACGCTATAAAGGCAAATTGCAAAATATTATGCCACATGAGAACTTGGAACTAATATTAGCAACCAAACAATCAACTCTTGTTGACCGTTTGCTTCAGGCATTCCCAGCACACAGCGCACGTGATCGTTCTCACACGAGCTCCAGGGGGCAGCAGACTAGGAGTGTTAGGGGTGCACACATCAGAAGTGGCGTTGGACAGAGGGGTTTTCTGACCAGGTTGTGGAGTGATTTTGCTATGACCGCAGACAGGACAGGTACTGCTGCATCAATTGAAAGTGACAGGAGACAACATTTGTCCAGTATGGTTACTAACTATTTTTCATCCCTTATCGATGTTCTCCCTCAACCGTCATTCCCATTTGATTACTGGGCCTCCAAATTAGACACCTGGCCAGAATTGGCAGAATATGCATTGCAGGAGCTTGCTTGCCCGGCAGCAAGTGTCCTATCAGAAAGAGTATTCAGTGCTGCAGGTTCAATATTAACCGAAAAAAGGACTCGTCTGGCTACCCAAAATGTTGACGATCTAACATTCATTAAAATGAACCACAACTGGATTTCGAAATCTTTTGCCCCACCTTGCCCGGCCGACACCTAGCTTTCCTATGAAAAGCTCTTGCCTGTGAATTACTTTTCTAATGTCTAATTTGCTGCAGCTGATTGTACAGCATACGACATGTTTACACCTCCCTAAATGGCAAAACTCCCCACACGGGGCCGTGGTATCGCGACTTGGCGCAAGCACCCGTGAGACTGCTGTTTGTCTGAAGAGGTGGGTGTGCTCGCTTTTGGTTGACGGCATTGCTACTGGGTCCCTCATAGTACAATGTAGTGTCTCTGGCGGTGGTGGTGCGCACCCAACGTCAGACACACCGTTGTAACATGAGGGGCCCTGGGGCGGTCCCGCCGGCCTCAAGAGAGTTCCCCCCTACCCCAGCTCAAAATGTGCTCTACCACGTGCAAAATTATGTCGCACAGCTCCACCAATCTTTAGTCTATTCGCTGACATCATTCAATGTCTGGCACTGACAATACAAATTTGTAGACATCTATGATGCAACTTAAAGTAGTCTGTGTCTGTGTCCTATATTGGCACCATTAAATAGTTACTGCCAAATTACTATGTCAGAAACTCAGTAGATGAGCCCACCCCTGTACCTAAGTATGCCACCTTTTTTTTTTGTTTTGGTTGTTTTGCGAGACATTAACATCTATTTATATTTTGGGAGTACTGGGACAGACACTCCTTGCACTACTCCTCCACTCACCACCAAGCTGCCTGTGTATCCATGTAACCGCTGTAAAACTGCCATGAGCCTATTGTTTGTTATTTTAGGCCTTTGATAGCCTGTCTGCGGTCCCTACTTTAAATACTCCTCCACTGACCACCAAGCTGCCTGCCCGTGTATCCATGTAACCGCTGTGAAACTGCCATGAGCCTATTGTTTGTTATGTTAGGCCTTTGATAGCCTGTCTGCGGTCCCTACTTTAAATACTCCTCCACTGACCAGACCACTGCTGCCCGTGTACCCCTGGAACCAATTATAAAGTGCCTACAGCCAGCCCATTTTCTTATGTTAGGCCTTTGAAGCCTGTCTGCGGTCCCTACTTTAAATACTCCTCCACTCACCACCACCAAGCTGCCTGCCCGTGTATCCATGTAACCGCTGTGAAACTGCCATGAGCCTATTGTTTGTTATGTTAGGCCTTTGATAGCCTGTCTGCGGTCCCTACTTTAAATACTCCTCCACTGACCAGACCACTGCTGCCCGTGTACCCCTGGAACCAATTATAAAGTGCCTACAGCCAGCCCATTTTCTTATGTTAGGCCTTTGAAGCCTGTCTGCGGTCCCTACTTTAAATACTCCTCCACTGACCAGACCACTGCTGCCCGTGTACCCCTGGAACCAATTATAAAGTGCCTACAGCCAGCCCATTTTCTTATGTTAGGCCTTTGAAGCCTGTCTGCGGTCCCTACTTTAAATACTCCTCCACTCACCACCACCAAGCTGCCTGCCCGTGTATCCATGTAACCGCTGTGAAACTGCCATGAGCCTATTGTTTGTTATGTTAGGCCTTTGATAGCCTGTCTGCGGTCCCTACTTTAAATACTCCTCCACTGACCAGACCACTGCTGCCCGTGTACCCCTGGAACCAATTATAAAGTGCCTACAGCCAGCCCATTTTCTTATGTTAGGCCTTTGAAGCCTGTCTGCGGTCCCTACTTTAAATACTCCTCCACTCACCACCACCAAGCTGCCTGCCCGTGTATCCATGTAACCGCTGTGAAACTGCCATGAGCCTATTGTTTGTTATGTTAGGCCTTTGATAGCCTGTCTGCGGTCCCTACTTTAAATACTCCTCCACTGACCAGACCACTGCTGCCCGTGTACCCCTGGAACCAATTATAAAGTGCCTACAGCCAGCCCATTTTCTTATGTTAGGCCTTTGAAGCCTGTCTGCGGTCCCTACTTTAAATACTCCTCCACTGACCAGACCACTGCTGCCCGTGTACCCCTGGAACCAATTATAAAGTGCCTACAGCCAGCCCATTTTCTTATGTTAGGCCTTTGAAGCCTGTCTGCGGTCCCTACTTTAAATACTCCTCCACTCACCACCACCAAGCTGCCTGCCCGTGTATCCATGTAACCGCTGTGAAACTGCCATGAGCCTATTGTTTGTTATGTTAGGCCTTTGATAGCCTGTCTGCGGTCCCTACTTTAAATACTCCTCCACTGACCAGACCACTGCTGCCCGTGTACCCCTGGAACCAATTATAAAGTGCCTACAGCCAGCCCATTTTCTTATGTTAGGCCTTTGAAGCCTGTCTGCGGTCCCTACTTTAAATACTCCTCCACTCACCACCACCAAGCTGCCTGCCCGTGTATCCATGTAACCGCTGTGAAACTGCCATGAGCCTATTGTTTGTTATGTTAGGCCTTTGATAGCCTGTCTGCGGTCCCTACTTTAAATACTCCTCCACTGACCAGACCACTGCTGCCCGTGTACCCCTGGAACCAATTATAAAGTGCCTACAGCCAGCCCATTTTCTTATGTTAGGCCTTTGAAGCCTGTCTGCGGTCCCTACTTTAAATACTCCTCCACTCACCACCACCAAGCTGCCTGCCCGTGTATCCATGTAACCGCTGTGAAACTGCCATGAGCCTATTGTTTGTTATGTTAGGCCTTTGATAGCCTGTCTGCGGTCCCTACTTTAAATACTCCTCCACTGACCAGACCACTGCTGCCCGTGTACCCCTGGAACCAATTATAAAGTGCCTACAGCCAGCCCATTTTCTTATGTTAGGCCTTTGAAGCCTGTCTGCGGTCCCTACTTTAAATACTCCTCCACTCACCACCACCAAGCTGCCTGCCCGTGTATCCATGTAACCGCTGTGAAACTGCCATGAGCCTATTGTTTGTTATTTTAGGCCTTTGATAGCCTGTCTGCGGCCCCTACTTGCAATACTCCTCCACTGACCACAATGCTGCCTGGAGTGCCTGCCTGTGTATCCATGTAACCGATGTAAAACTGCCATGACTGCCTACTGTTTGTTATTTTAGGCCTTTGATAGCCTGTCTGCAGCCCCTACTTGCAATACTCCTCCACTGACCACACCAATGCTGCCCGTGTACCCCTGGAACCTATTTAAAAGTTCATAGAGCCTAGTTATATATTTTATTTACTATTAATAAGGCCATGATGGACTACGCTGTACCACGCTACAAGCTAACCAGTCGACACTTCTTTTGCGAGAAAAGCCATCCCAACCCTCCACCAGCATGTAGAAGACCGCATTGTCCATGCACTCTGGCAATCTGTGAGTACAAAGGTGCACCTGACAACAGACGCATGGATCTGTAGGCATGGCAACGGAAGATTACGTGTCCATTACGGCGCAATGGGTTAATGTGGTGGATGCATGGTCCACAGGGGACAGCCTACTAAGTCTGTCTGCAGTCCCTAATTCAAATTGTCCTCCACTGTCTAAATCGGAACTTCCACCTTCTGGCTTTCGGCCTATAGTATCAGAAATTAAACTGCATTTGGCCTTCAACTTTGGTTAGGGCCTACTAACGGCTTCTGCCCCTCCCTGGTGTTGCCCTCAACTAAATAAAGCTGAGCTTCAACCTTCCGGCTCTCATTAAGTGGTTTTAAAAAAAAAATGGTGGTTAGGGCCTACTAACGGCTTCTGCCCCTCCCTGGTGTTGCCCTCAACTAAATAAAGCTGAGCTTCAACCTTCTGCTCCAAATTACCATTTTGAAAAATGCAATAGGCTTTTCAGGCCTACAAAAGGTGTCTGTCTGTGTGCCCCTCCCTGGTGTTGTCCTCAACTAAATAAAGCTGAGCTTCAACCTTCCGGCTCTCATTATGTGGTTTTAAAAAAAAAAATGGTGGTTAGGGCCTACTAACGGCTTCTGCCCCTCCCTGGTGTTGTCCTCAACTAAATAAAGCTGAGCTTCAACCTTCCGGCTCTCATTATGTGGTTTTTAAAAAAAAAAAGGTGGTTAGGGCCTACTAACGGCTTCTGCCCCTCCCTGGTGTTGCCCTCAACTAAATAAAGCTGAGCTTCAACCTTCTGCTCCAAATTACCATTTTGAAAAATGCAATAGGCTTTTCAGGCCTACAAAAGGTGTCTGTCTGTGTGCCCCTCCCTGGTGTTGTCCTCAACTAAATAAAGCTGAGCTTCAACCTTCCGGCTCTCATTATGTGGTTTTAAAAAAAAAAATGGTGGTTAGGGCCTACTAACGGCTTCTGCCCCTCCCTGGTGTTGTCCTCAACTAAATAAAGCTGAGCTTCAACCTTCCGGCTCTCATTATGTGGTTTTAAAAAAAAAAATGGTGGTTAGGGCCTACTAACGGCTTCTGCCCCTCCCTGGTGTTGTCCTCAACTAAATAAAGCTGAGCTTCAACCTTCCGGCTCTCATTAAGTGGTTTTAAAAAAAAAATGGTGGTTAGGGCCTACTAACGGCTTCTGCCCCTCCCTGGTGTTGCCCTCAACTAAATAAAGCTGAGCTTCAACCTTCTGCTCCAAATTACCATTTTGAAAAATGCAATAGGCTTTTCCGGCCTACTAAAGGTGTCTGTCTGTGTGCCCCTGCCTGGTGTTGCCCTCAACTAAATAAAGCTGAGCTTCAACCTTCTGCTCCAAATTACCATTTTAAAAAATGCAATAGGCTTTTCCGGCCTACTAAAGGTGTCTGCCCCTCCCTGGTGTTGTCCTCAACTGAACAAAGCTGAGCTTCCACATTCTGGCTTTCGCCCTATACTATCAGATATTAAACTGCATTTGGCCTACTAGTGTGGTTAGGCCCTTGAAACAGTGTCTGCTGCTCTTGGGTTTGCTACTCCACTGAACAAAGCAATGCCGCCTGTTTAGTCCTGTTACCAATTTTGAACTGCATGTAGCCTACTTTATTCTTTGGCCCTATATCTGTTTCCTCCTCATCCTGCCCATTGCCCAGCCACTGCTAAATGAGTCTGCTGGTACATTGACCTAGACCACTACATTCCCCTTGTACTCTACACAGCCAGAATCTGTCCCTGCTGAAAGTAAGGTTCCCCTTCCCGCATGTTATACCACCTTACACAGGGACAAAGAGGAAGGTGCAGATGAAAGTGCAGGTTCCTTCATCAGGTGGGGGGGCATACTCGTTGGCGACGTCACTGGCACAGGGCCCCTCAGAGTACGCAAAAGTGTCGCTGCTGGTGGGAGGCGCCCCCGCCATGCAAACACACCGCCGTACTTTGAGGGGCCCTGTGCCAGTGGCAATGCGAACGAGTGGGCCCCCCCCCTGCTTGCTCAGGATCACAGCACTTGCAACTTTTAAATACTTACCTTTCCCTGCAACACCGCCGTGACGTAGTCCGCATTTCCTGGGCCCACGAAAAACTTGAGCCAGCCCTACTCCCCCCACAACTTTCCCCCAATTCCCTATGCCCAACTATTATTATACAGTTAATTAAGATTGGCAAGCTTCAGAAACAAGAATGGATGTTTTTGGCATTAAAATGGGCACTGTAGGTGTTTTCCTGGCCTCCACTCACTGCCGACTATGCTTCCCCATTGACTTGCATTGGGTTTCGTGTTTCGGTCGATCCCCGACTTTTAGCGATAATCGGCCGACTGCACTCGACTCGACTCTGGACAAAATCGGGTTTCCCAAAACCCTACTCGATCTTAAAAAAATGAAAGTCGCTCAACCCTAGTTGTCATAGTCGGATTGCTATGAGTGCCGCCCAGTGGTTGGCACTCATAGCAAGTGAGCATTTTTGCTACACGCAGGTGATCTGATCTTCACCTGTGTGTAGCAGAGGCAATCGAAGTACAGCAGATTCTAGTCTCCTATGAAGATTATTGAAGCATGCAAAAAGTAAAAAAATGTTTTTAAAAATATTAATATAATCTAAACAAAAAAATATAAAAGTTCAAATCACTCCCTATTGCCCCACTCAAAATAAAACAAGAAAAAAATCAAATATACACATATTTGTTATCTCTGCATTCAGAATTGCCTGATCTATCAATATAAAAAAAGAATTAATCCGATCACTAAACGGCGTAATGAGAAAAAAATTCAAAACTTCAGAATTACATTTTTTTGGACATCGCTACATTGCAGTAAAATGCAATAACGGGCGATCAAAAGATTGTATCCGCACCAAAATGGTATCAATAAAAATGTCAGCTTGACGCACAAAAATAAACCCTCACCTAGCCCCAGATCACATAAAATGACGCTATAGGTCTCTGAAAATGGTGCCTTTTTTTCTCCAAACTTTGTTTTTTTTTTTCACCATTGAAATAAAAAAGACCCTAGACTTGTTTGGTGTCTATGAACTCTTAATGACCTGGAGAATCATAATAGTCAGTTTTAGCATAAAAAAACAAACAACTGTGGATTTGTACTTTTTTGCAATTTCACCGCACTTTAATTTTTTTCCTGTTTTCGAGTACACGATGTGTTAAAACCAATGGTGTTGCTCAAAAGTACAACTTGTCCCGCAAGTGTGGCCATATTGACAGAAAAATAAAAAAGTTATGGCTCTGGGAAGTAGGAGAGCAAAAAATGAAAATGCAAAAACGAAAATACCTCTGGTAGTGAAGGGGTTAATAGTAAAGAAATCATACAAAATATCAAAATATTTGGTATCACTATGTCTGTAATTCTGATCTGTAAAAAAATAAATTAACATATATGGTAAGTCCTGTCTAGTGTTGAGCGATACCTTCCGATATCGGGAAATATCGGATCGGATTGGATCGGACCGATACCCAAAAAATATCGGATATCGCCGATTCCGATACCGGAAACCAATGCAAGTCAATGGGACACAAATGTCGGAATGAAAATAAACCCTTTCTTTCCTTGTAGTTGTAGGAAAACAGCTATGAATAATGTAGAATGTATTGGGGGAGGTGGAAGAGACATTAAAGGCATAGAGGTTTAGCCCAATCAAATGGAATAGCAGGAATTAATTTTTTTTTTAAGACGTTCGGAGTTAGGCTACGTTCACATTTGCGGTCCTCGCCGCAGCGTCGGGCGCCGCAGCGGCGCCGCATGCGTCATGCGCCCCTATATTTAACATGGGGGCGCATGGACATGCGGCGCACTTGCGTTTTGCGCCGCATGCGTCGCTGCGGCGCCAGCGTCGGTGCGCAGAGGACGCAGCAAGTTGCATTTTTGCTGCGTCCAAATTCAATGAAAAAAACGACGCATGCGGCGCAAAACGCAGCGTTGTGCATGCGTTTTGCTGCGTTTTTATTTGCGTTGTGCGTTGCGGCGCCGACGCTGCGGCGCACAACGCAAATGTGAACGTAGCCTTACCAAGATATTGACTATGTTAAGCTTTTTTATATTTTGTCAGATATTTGTGACTATATTATTCACTACTTTCATGCTCTTCACCTTCTTTTTTACTTCTCCCACACTTACTTCTTCATCATCCTCAGCACCAGCATCTTTTTCATCAACTTCTTCTTCACCTTATTCATCTTCTTCTTCTTCACCTTCTGCCTATTATTCTTTTTTTTTACATTCTTCATATTCGTGTTATTCAACTATTATTCTTCTTCATATTCTACTTCTTCATCTTCTTCATATTCTTCTTCTTCATCATATTCTTATTTTTGACAGGCATTCCTGTAATTGTTATCTATAAAAGTTTGAAGATTACACCTTCCGTTCTGCCTGTCCCAAAAGATTTACAACAGTATTTGTCCGCGTTCAGTTTGGCCTGAAGCAGCAGGTTTTTTACAACTTTACAACTTGTGTTGAGCATTCCGATACTGCAAATATCGGGTATCGGCCGATATTCGCGGTATTGGAATTCCGATACTGAGTTCCGATACTTTTGCAATATAGAATACCGGAATCGGAAGTTCCCATAGTGCAATGAGCCAGTTTGATTTAATTCAGCCAATGAGGAATCCTAAGAAGTGTGGGCACATCCTGTTATGCATGTTAGGCATGTAAGTAAGAACATGGCTGTGATTGGCTGCTGAAATGATGTCATGATGCACTATTAAAGCCGCTGCTGCTATTTTGTGTTCACTCTGCTGTGAATTCAGTTAGGGACAGGACGCTGCTGTTCTGACTGAGGGAAAGTTTGAGATAGCGATTTGCTTCATTGTGCTTTACCCAGGCTAAATTATAGGATATAATTTTAGTAATAATAAAAATTTCCATACGTTTTGGTGATGTTTTTTGTGATTGCAATTTATTTTTAATAAAAAAATATATTTTATTTAATATAATCTGGTCTGATGGAATTTTTTAAGGGTTCATTAAATTATAGGAGTACATAGAAGAGCTTTTTTTGGCCTTGCAGCGCTATTCATGGCTGTCTGCAAGGTCTCTGTGTGAGTGCAGCTCACGCTGTCGCCTGTTCTGCAGCCACAGCTGGTTGTAGTCAGCTCAGGGTGCATCACTGCCTCATACTGTTCCATTGTCCTTTTTTCAATTAGTGCCGCCTGCTGCACATTTTTTCTGATTTATCCTATTAGTGGGTTTCCATCCGTCGCCTGCTAGATTGGGAAAAACACTATATAGGAGTACATAGAGGAGCTTTTTTTGGCCTTGCAGCGCTGTTCACAGCTGTCTGCAAGGTCTCTGTGTGAGTGCAGCTCATGCTGTCGCCTGTTCTGCAGCCACAGCTGGTTGTAGTCAGCTCAGCGTGTGTCACTGCCTCCTAGTGTTCCATTGTCCTTTTTTCAATTAGTGCTGCCTGCTGCACATTTTTTCTGATTTATCCTATTAGTGGGTTTCCATCCGTATCCTGCTAGATTGCGGAAAAACACTATATAGGAGTACATAGAGGAGCCTTTCTGCAGCCTTGTGCCCTGCAGCCCCAGCCAGATTAGTATTAGCCTGTTTTTGGAGCCTCATCTATTGCATTGTAGGTTACCTTCCTGCATTGTAATAGCTACAAAAAGTTTGTGATATTATCGGTTTTACATCTTTGGGCACATCCAGTGTCTTTTTGCGGAAAAAACAAAAAGTTAATAAAGTTCACCAAACACTCCACTTTACAGTTGTGTAGGTCACATTAGCTCATATTAAAGTCTAGTCCACACTTTATAAAATTAGTGTTTCTTATACCTGTTAGCAGCTGTTCAGGAATAAGCACACTAAGCCTTTAGTACTTTTCTGCCTATCTTTATCAGTCCACCAAGATGAAGAAGGCAGGGAGTAAGGCACGTGGTCGTGGGCGTGGAGTTTCTGCAGGGAGAGGAAGTGGGGATTCTGTGCCTGCTACAGGCACCGGTGACTAGGGTTGAGCGAAACGGATCGTTCATTTTCATAAGTCGCCGACTTTTGGCAAAGTCGGCGTCTCATGAAACCGAGCCGATCCCTGTGTGGGGTCTGCCATGCGGTACGCGACTTTCGCGCCAAAGTCGCGTTTCAATGACGCTAAAAGCGCCATTTCTCAGCCAATGAAGGTGGACGCAGAGTATGGGCAGCGTGATGACATAGATCTCAGTCCCCACCATCTTAGAGAAGGGCATTGCAGTGATTGGCTTGCTTTCTGCGGCGTCACAGGGGCTATAAAGGGGCGTTCCCACCGACCGCCATCTTACTGCTGCTGATCTGAGCGTAGGGAGAGGTTGCTGCAGCTTCTTCGGAAGCAGGGATAGTAATAGGCAGGGTACATAAAGCTACAAACCGCTTGTGCTGTAGCGATTTCCACTGTCCAACACCACCTTTTGATTGCAGGGACAGTGGAAGCTACATTTTTTTTTCCTCAGCGCTGTAGCTCATTGGGCTGCACTAGAAGGCTCCCTGACCCTGATAGCTGCGTTGCTGTGCCTGTGTGTACGCCGCTGTGCAAACCAACTGCTTTTTTCAAAGCACAAATCCTGTTTTTCCTACCTTTCTGCACAGCTATCTTGTGTGTTTGTCCACACTTTTGTGTGCAGCAGTCCTTTTTATAGCTGCCTGCCATACTTTTCTGAGATAACTGCAGGGAGATAAATATTGGCAAGTCTGCCTCCGTGCCATTGCTGTGTGTGGTATCTGTCTCTCATTGTGTGGCACCGAAAACACTGTGTAATACTTGGCCATTTTTTTTTTTGGGGGGGTACATTCTCCCTTTTCCAAAAAAAAATTAGTGGGAGATAAATATTGGCAAGTCTGCCTCCGTGCCATTGCTGTGTGTGGCATCTGTCTCTCATTGTGTGGCACCGAAAACACTGTGTAATACTTGCCCATTTTTTTTTTTTTTTTGCTACATTCTCCCTTTTCCCCAAAAAAAATTAGTGGGAGATAAATATTGGCAAGTCTGCAACCGTGCCATTGCTGTGTGTGGTATCTGTCTCTCATTGTGTGCCACCGAAAACACTGTGTAATACTTGGCCATTTTTTTTTGCTAAATTCTCCCTTTTCCCCCCAAAAAATTAGTGGGAGATAAATATTGGCAAGTCTGCCTCCGTGCCATTGCTGTGTGTGGCATCTGTCTGTCATTGTGTGGCACCGAAAACACTGTGTAATACTTGGCCATTTTTTTTTTTTTTTGGGTACATTCTCCCTTTTTCCCAAAAAAAATTAGTGGGAGATAAATATTGGCAAGTCTGCCTCTGTGCCATTGCTGTGTGTGGCATCTGTCTCTCATTGTGTGGCACCAAAAACACTGTGTAATACTTGGCCTTTTTTTTTTTTTCGCTAAATTCTCCCTTTTCCCCAAAAAAAATTAGTGGGAGATAAATATTGGCAAGTCTGCCTCCGTGCCATTGCTGTGTGTGGTATCTGTCTCTCATTGTGTGCCACCAAAAACACTGTATAATACTTGGCCATTTTTTTTTTTTTTTGCTAAATTCTCCCTTTTCCAAAAAAAAAATTAGTGGGAGATAAATATTGGCAAGTCTGCCTCCGTGCCATTGCTGTGTGTGGCATCTGTCTGTCATTGTGTGGCACCGAAAACACTGTGTAATACTTGGCCATTTTTTTTTTTTGGAGGGGTACATTCTCCCTTTTCCAAAAAAAAAATTAGTGGGAGATAAATATTGGCAAGTCTGCCTCCGTGCCATTGCTGTGTGTGGCATCTGTCTCTCATTGTGTGGCACCGAAAACACTGTGTAATACTTGGCCATTTTTTTTTTTTTGGGGTACATTCTCCCTTTTCCCACAAAAAAATTTGTGGGAGATAAATATTGGCAAGTCTGCCTCTGTGCCATTGCTGTGTGTGGCATCTGTCTCTCATTGTGTGGCACCGAAAACACTGTGTAATACTTGGCCATTTTTTTTTTTTGCTACATTCTCCCTTTTCCAAAAAAAAAAATAGTGGGAGATAAATATTGGCAAGTCTGCCTCCGTGCCATTGCTGTGTGTGGCATCTGTCTGTCATTGTGTGGCACCGAAAACACTGTGTAATACTTGGCCATTTTTTTTTTTTTTTGCTAAATTCTCCCTTTTCCAAAAAAAAAAATTAGTGGGAGATAAATATTGGCAAGTCTGCCTCCGTGCCATTACTGTGTGTGGTATCTGTCTCTCATTGTGTGCCACCGAAAACACTGTGTAATACTTGGCCATTTTTTTTTTTTTTGCTAAATTCTCCCTTTTCCCAAAAAAAAATTAGTGGGAGATAAATATTGGCAAGTCTGCCTCCGTGCCATTGCTGTGTGTGGCATCTGTCTGTCATTGTGTGGCACCGAAAACACTGTGTAATACTTGCCCATTTTTTTTTTTTTTGGGTACATTCTCCCTTTTCCCCAAAAAAAATTAGTGGGAGATAAATATTGGCAAGTCTGCCTCCGTGCCATTGCTGTGTGTGGCATCTGTCTGTCATTGTGTGGCACCGAAAACACTGTGTAATACTTGGCCATTTTTTTTTTTGGGGGGGTACATTCTCCCTTTTCCCCAAAAAAAATTAGTGGGAGATAAATATTGGCAAGTCTGCCTCCATGCTATTGCTGTGTGTGGCATCTGTCTTTCATTGTGTGGCACCGAAAACACTGTGTAATACTTGGCCATTTTTTTTTTTTAGGGTAAATTCTCCCAGAAAAAAAAAAAAATAGTGGGAGATTAAGATTGGCATTTCTGCTTGAGTGCTGGTCCTGTGTGTGCCATCTGTCTCAAATTATTGGGGCACAGCAAACCTAGTGTGTAACATTGGGCCTGATTTTCCTTTCAGTGTCAGGCACCTATAAAGGTATATATAAATCCTACAGAAGTTTGAGTTCACCTGATAAGTTGTTTTACAGTAACAAATAGCGTTACTTTGGTTACGTTTTGCAAACAATGAGGAAGTCTAGTGGAAGAGGTCGTGGCCGTGGGCGGTCATTGTCAGCTGGTAATGATGGTAGTGGTGGTGGAGCATCAGGTGGTCGTGGTAAAAGCAGTACAGCACCTAAGTCTCGAGTTGTTGAGCCAGGTTCGTTGTCTGGCTACACAAGGCCTCGAACGCTCTCTTTTCTGGGAGTAGGAAAACCACTTTTGAAGCCGGAGCAGGAGGAACAAGTATTGGCTTTCATTGCTGACTCTGCCTCTAACTCTTTCGCCTCCTCCTCGGAAAGTGCCAAATGTCAGAGCAGTGCATCGTCAGTGGATGCTCCCGGTCAGGAACAAGTCGCTTCCTTGTGTCCTTCACTAAAAACAACAGTGAAGGATGCATCAGTCGACACAACAGGTTACTCCATGGAGCTCTTTACACATACCGTTCCTGGGTTACACAGTGAAACAGTTAACAGGCCATGCCCATTAGAAGTTGAATCGGACATGGAGTGCACAGATGCACAGCCACAGCCAGATTACTATGCTGTTCCTTTGACTCAGACCAGAACATTGCCCTCGCAGTGTACTGAGGCAGAATCAAAACCAGCGGAGACTATGGTGCTCCGTCACGAACGCAATATCACCGGCTTACACTGTGACACAGACGAAGTTGCACACAACATAGAAGAGGAGGTCATAGATGACCCAGTTGTGGACCCCGATTGGCAGCCATTGGGGGAACAGGGTGCAGGCGGCAGTAGTTCTGAAGCGGAGGAGGAGGAGCCGCAGCAGGCATCAACATCACAACAGGTTCCATCTACCGGGCCCGTATCTGGCCAAAAACGCGTGGCAAAACCAAAACCAGTTGGAGGACAGCGTGGCCATCCGGTTAAAGAAGCTCAGTCTGCAATGCCTGAAAAGGTATCCGATAGTAGAAAGAGTGCAGTCTGGCATTTTTTTTAAACAACATCCAAATGATCAGCGCAAAGTCATCTGTCAAAAATGTTCAACTACCTTAAGCAGAGGTCAGAATCTTAAAAGTCTAAATACAAGTTGCATGCATAGACATTTATCCACCATGCTCAAATGACAAAAGATGCAGCACTCACCAGATTCTTGCTGAAGATAGTGTCCTTTATTCACTTAAAGCGATGTGAGACATGTTATACGGAGAGGCGGCAGGAGGACCCGTGGAAGCGCATTTGGCGTGAAACGGCCGTAGTCCTTCTCCTCTCCCCCGCACCTAATCCTCTTTCCTGCCGCCTCTCCGTATAACATGTCTCACATCGCTTTAAGTGAATAAAGGACACTATCTTCAGCAAGAATCTGGTGAGTGCTGCATCTTTTGTCATTTGAGCAAGTCGGAAAGTTTGTTTACTTTATATGCTAAGCACCACTCAGCGTCTGCACATTCATAGACTGGTGGCTTGAAGTTTATGCCAAGACGTCTCCCACATTGTTACTGCCTGTGAAGATTAACACATCGAGTGCCGCTCAGTTCCTTTTCTACGGTTCAGTGATTTATCCACCATGCATTTGCAAGCCTGGACTAACTACCAAACGTCCCTAAAGGTTGCAGCACCCTCGGCCAATGAAGCTAGTCAGCAACGCTACATCCCTTCCCTCCCTGTAAGCCGACCATTTCCCACACCACCTGCAGTATCTGTGCAGCTTTCGTCGCCAGTCCAAAGCAGTCAGGGAATCACCAGGTTAGTAGTAGGAAACACTGCATGTAGGGCACCGGCAAGAATACCATCTCCAACCCTCTCTCACTCACCCATGTCCACCGGCACCACCGCTAGTTCCACGATCTCCAGCTCTCCAGTCCAGCTCACCCTACATATGAGACTCTTGTTAGGAAAAGGAAGTACTCATCCTCGCATCCGCATACACAGGGTTTGAACGCCCACATTGCTAGACTAATCTCATTAGAGATGATGCCTTACCGGTTAGTTGAAAGCGAAGCTTTCAAAGCGCTGATGGACTACGCTATACCACGCTACGAGCTACCCAGTCGGCACTTCTTTTCTAGAAAAGCCATCCCAGCCCTCCAACAGCATGTTAAAGACCGCATCCACCCGTCCATGCACTCAGGCAGTCTGTGACTACAAAGGTGCACCTGACAACAGATGCATGGACCAGTAGGCATGGCCAGGGACGTTACGTGTCCATCACGGCACACTGGGTGAATGTGGTGGATGCAGGCTCCACAGGGGACAGCAATATTGGGACAGTTCTGCCTAGCCCACGGTCAAGGAAAGAGTTGGCTGAAGGCGTTCGCTCCCCGTCCTCCTCTTCCTCCTCCTCCTGCAGAAGCGAGAGCTCGTCCACAGACCGCAGTCGCACATCCACTCCATCCGCAGCTGCCACTGTTGCACACCAGGTGTGCCATTATGGGACAGCTAGTGGCAAGCGTCAGCAGGCTGTATTGGCAATGAAGTGTTTGGGCGACAACAGACACACCGCGGAAGTTCTGTCCGAGTTCTTGCAGAAAGAAACTCAGTCATGGCTGGGCACTGTACATCTTGAGGCAGGCAAGGTAGTGAGTGATAACGGAAGGAATTTCATGGCTGCCATAGCCCTTTCCCAACTGAAACACATTCCTTGCCTGGCTCACACCTTAAACCTGGTGGTGCAGTGCTTCCTGAAAAGTTATCCGGGGTTACCCGACCTGCTCCTCAAAGTGCGCAGACTTTGCTCGCGTATCCGCCGTTCGCCTGTACACTCCAGCCGTATGCAGAACTATCAGCGTTCTTTGAACCTTCCTCAGCATCGCCTAATCATCGACGTTGCAACAAGGTGGAACTCCACACTGCACATGCTTCAGAGAGTGTGCGATGTCATGGTTCTCAATGGCAAGAGAACGTAGTAAAGCATACAAAAGGACTAGCTCTTGGAAGATGGGAACTCGAGCTGACTGTGAGCTAAACCTACCGCACAACTAACAGTGGCCGGGTAGCGTGCCTACGTTTTATCCCTAGACGCCCAGCGCCAGCCGGAGGACTGACTGACCCTAGCAGAGGAAAATACAGACCTGACTTACCTCTAGAGAAATTTTCCCCAAAAGGCAGACAGTAGCCCCCACATATATTGTCGGTGATTTCAGAGGAAATTGACATACGTAGTATGAAAATAGGTTTTAGCAAATTGAGGTCCGCTTACTAGATAGTAGGAAGACAGAAAAGGGAACTACACAGTCAGCTGAAAACCCTTTCAAAACACCATCCTGAAATTACTTTAAGACTCTAATATCAACTCATGACACCAGAGTGGCAATTTCAGCTCACAAGAGCTTCCAGCCTCAGAAATATTCAATCACAGAGAACTGGAACAAAAATGCAAAACAAACTTAGGACTAAAAGTCCAACTTAGCTGATAGTAGTCTAGGAGCAGGAACATGCAACAGAAAGGCTTCTGGTAACATTGTTGGCCGGCATAGAAATGACTGAGGAGCAAGGTTAAATAGAAAACTCCCACATCCTGATGGAAACAGGTGAACAGAGGAGATGAAGCACACAAGTTCAGTACCACCAGTGACCACCGGGGGAGCCCAGAAACCAAATTCACAACAGTACCCCCCCCTCAAGGAGGGGGCACCGAACCCTCACCAGAACCACCAGGGCGATCAGGATGAGCCCTATGAAAGGCACGGACCAAATCGGAGGCATGAACATCAGAGGCTGTCACCCAAGAATTATCCTCCTGCCCGTAGCCCTTCCACTTGACCAGATACTGAAGTCTCCGTCTGGAAACACGGGAGTCCAAGATCTTCTCGACAACGTACTCCAACTCACCCTCAACCAACACCGGAGCAGGAGGCTCAACGGAAGGCACAACCGGTACCTCATACCTGCGCAACAATGACCGATGGAAGACATTATGAATAGAAAAAGATGCAGGGAGGTCCAAACGAAAGGACACAGGGTTAAGAATCTCCAATATCTTGTACGGGCCGATGAACCGAGGCTTAAACTTAGGAGAAGAAACCTTCATAGGGACAAAACGAAAAGACAACCACACCAAGTCCCCAACACAAAGACGAGGACCAACACGACGACGGCGGTTGGCAAACTGCTGAGTCTTCTCCTGGGACAACTTCAAATTGTCCACCACATGCCCCCAAATCTGATGCAACCTCTCCACCACAGCATCCACTCCAGGACAATCCGAAGACTCCACCTGACCGGAAGAGAAACGAGGATGAAACCCCGAATTACAGAAGAAAGGAGAAACCAAGGTGGCAGAACTAGCCCGATTATTGAGGGCAAACTCCGCCAAGGGCAAAAAGGCAACCCAATCATCCTGATCCGCAGACACAAAACACCTCAAATAAGTCTCCAAGGTCTGATTAGTTCGCTCGGTCTGGCCATTAGTCTGAGGATGGAAAGCAGACGAAAAAGACAAATCAATGCCCATCCTAGCACAGAATGCTCGCCAAAATCTAGACACGAATTGAGTTCCCCTGTCAGAAACGATATTCTCCGGAATACCATGCAAGCGAACCACATTTTGAAAAAACAGAGGAACCAGCTCGGATGAGGAAGGCAATTTAGGGAAGGGAACCAAATGGACCATCTTAGAGAAACGGTCACACACCACCCAGATGACAGACATCTTCTGAGAAACAGGGAGATCAGAAATAAAATCCATGGAGATGTGAGTCCAAGGCCTCTTCGGAATAGGCAAAGATAACAACAATCCACTAGCCCGAGAACAACAAGGCTTGGCCCGAACACAAACATCACAAGACTGCACAAAACCTCGCACATCTCGCGACAGGGAAGGCCACCAGAAGGACCTAGCCACCAAATCCCTGGTACCAAAGATTCCAGGATGACCAGCTAACGCAGAAGAATGGACCTCCGAGATGACTCTACTGGTCCAATCATCCGGAACAAACAGTCTACCAGGCGGGCAACGATCAGGTCTATCCGCCTGAAACTCCTGCAAGACCCGTCGCAAGTCTGGGGAAACAGCAGATAATATCACTCCATCCTTAAGGATACCTGTAGGTTCAGAATTACCAGGGGAATCAGGCTCAAAACTCCTAGAAAGGGCATCCGCCTTCACATTTTTAGAACCCGGTAGGTAAGAAACCACAAAATTAAACCGAGAGAAAAATAACGACCAGCGCGCCTGTCTAGGATTCAGGCGCCTGGCAGACTCAAGATAAATCAAATTCTTGTGGTCGGTCAATACCACTACCTGATGTCTAGCCCCCTCAAGCCAATGACGCCACTCCTCAAAAGCCCACTTCATAGCCAAGAGCTCCCGATTACCAATATCATAATTTCGCTCAGCGGGCGAAAATTTACGAGAAAAGAACGCGCAAGGTCTCATCACGGAGCAGTCGGAACTTTTCTGCGACAAAACCGCCCCAGCTCCGATTTCTGAAGCGTCGACCTCAACCTGAAAAGGAAGAGTAACATCAGGCTGACGCAATACAGGGGCGGAAGAAAAGCGGCGCTTAAGCTCCCGAAAGGCCTCCACAGCAGCAGGGGACCAATCAGCAACATCAGCACCCTTCTTAGTCAAATCAGTCAACGGCTTAGCAACATCAGAAAAACCAGTTATAAATCGACGATAAAAATTAGCAAAGCCCAAAAACTTCTGAAGGCTCTTAAGAGAAGAGGGTTGCGTCCAATCACAAATAGCCTGAACCTTGACAGGGTCCATCTCAATGGAAGAGGGGGAAAAAATGTACCCCAAAAACGAAATCTTTTGAACCCCAAAAACACACTTAGAACCCTTTACACACAAGGAATTAGAGCGCAAAACCTGAAAAACCCTCCTGACCTGTTGGACATGAGAGTCCCAGTCATCCGAAAAAATCAAAATATCATCCAGATACACAATCATAAATTTATCCAAATATTCACGGAAAATGTCATGCATAAAAGACTGAAAGACTGAAGGGGCATTTGAAAGACCAAAAGGCATTACTAAATACTCAAAATGGCCCTCAGGCGTATTAAATGCGGTTTTCCACTCATCCCCCTGCTTAATTCGCACTAAATTATACGCCCCACGAAGATCAATCTTAGAGAACCACTTGGCCCCCTTTATTCGAGCAAACAAATCAGTAAGCAGTGGCAAAGGATACTGATATTTAACCGTGATTTTATTCAAAAGCCGATAATCAATACACGGCCTCAAAGAGCCATCTTTTTTAGATACAAAGAAAAAACCGGCTCCTAAGGGAGATGACGAAGGACGAATATGTCCCTTTTCCAAGGACTCCTTAATATATTCCCGCATAGCAGCATGTTCAGGCACAGATAGATTAAATAAACGACCCTTTGGAAACTTACTGCCCGGAATCAGATCTATAGTACAATCGCAATCTCTGTGCGGAGGTAGTGAACCAAGTTTAGGCTCCTCAAAAACGTCACGATAATCAGATAAAAATTCCGGAATCTCAGAGGGAATAGATGACGAAATGGAAACCAAAGGTACGTCCCCATGAGTCCCCTGACATCCCCAGCTTAACACAGACATTGCTTTCCAGTCGAGGACTGGGTTATCAGATTGCAGCCATGGCAATCCAAGCACCAACACATCATGTAGATTATACAACACAAGAAAGCGAATAATCTCCTGGTGATCCGGATTAATACGCATAGTTACTTGTGTCCAGTATTGTGGTTTATTACTAGCCAATGGCGTGGAGTCAATACCCTTCAGAGGTATAGGAACTTCCAGAGGCTCTAAATTAAACCCACAGCGTTTGGCAAAGGACCAATCCATAAGACTCAAAGCGGCGCCAGAGTCGACATAGGCGTCCGCGGTAATAGACGATAAAGAGAAAATCAGGGTCACAGATAGAATAAACTTAGACTGTAAAGTGCCAATTGAAACAGACTTATCAACCTTCTTAGTACGTTTAGAGCATGCTGATATAACATGAGTTGAATCACCACAATAGAAGCATAACCCATTTTTTCGCCTAAAATTCTGTCGTTCGCTTCTGGACAGAATTCTATCACATTGCATAATCTCTGGCGCCTTCTCAGTAGACACCGCCAAATGGTGCACAGGTTTGCGCTCCCGCAAACGCCGATCAATCTGAATGGCCATTGTCATGGACTCATTCAGACCTGTAGGCACAGGGAACCCCACCATAACATCTTTAATGGCATCAGAGAGACCCTCTCTGAAATTCGCCGCCAGGGCGCACTCATTCCACTGAGTAAGCACAGACCACTTACGAAATTTTTGGCAGTATATTTCAGCCTCATCTTGCCCCTGAGACAGGGCCATCAAGGCTTTTTCAGCCTGAATCTCTAAATGAGGTTCCTCATAAAGCAACCCCAATGCCAGGAAAAACGCATCCACATTGAGCAACGCAGGATCCCCTGGTGCCAAAGCAAATGCCCAATCCTGAGGGTCGCCCCGGAGCAAGGAAATTACAATCCTGACCTACTGTGCAGGATCTCCAGCGGAGTGAGATCTCAGAGACAAAAATAATTTACAATTATGTTTGAAATTCTGGAAGCGAGATCTATCCCCGGAGAAAAATTCAGGTAAAGGAATTCTAGGTTCAGATATAGGAGCATGAATTACAAAATCCTGTAAACTTTGAACCTTCATAGCGAGATTATTCAAACCTGTAGCTAAACTCTGCTGATCCATTTTTATCAGGTGAAATCAGAACCATTCAAGGATTAGAAGGAGAGAGAGACGAAGGCTGCAGTAAGCAGAGATGCAAGTGAATCAAACAATGAGCAAACTCAGAAAAAAAAAAAAAATCACTGCAGACTTCTTTTCTCTCCTTTCTTCTGCAAATTATTTTAACCCTTGGCCGGCCAAACTGTCATGGTTCTCAATGGCAAGAGAACGTAGTAAAGCATACAAAAGGACTAGCTCTTGGAAGATGGGAACTCGAGCTGACTGTGAGCTAAACCTACCGCACAACTAACAGTGGACGGGTAGCGTGCCTACGTTTTATCCCTAGACGCCCAGCGCCAGCCGGAGGACTGACTGACCCTTGCAGAGGAAAATACAGACCTGACTTACCTCTAGAGAAATTTTCCCCAAAAGGCAGACAGTAGCCCCCACATATATTGTCGGTGATTTCAGAGGAAATTGACATACGTAGTATGAAAATAGGTTTTAGCAAATTGAGGTCCGCTTACTAGATAGTAGGAAGACAGAAAAGGGAACTACACAGTCAGCTGAAAACCCTTTCAAAACACCATCCTGAAATTACTTTAAGACTCTAATATCAACTCATGACACCAGAGTGGCAATTTCAGCTCACAAGAGCTTCCAGCCTCAGAAATATTCAATCACAGAGAACTGGAACAAAAATGCAAAACAAACTTAGGACTAAAAGTCCAACTTAGCTGATAGTAGTCTAGGAGCAGGAACATGCAACAGAAAGGCTTCTGGTAACATTGTTGGCCGGCATAGAAATGACTGAGGAGCAAGGTTAAATAGAAAACTCCCACATCCTGATGGAAACAGGTGAACAGAGGAGATGAAGCACACAAGTTCAGTACCACCAGTGACCACCGGGGGAGCCCAGAAACCAAATTCACAACAGTGCGAACAGAGGCGTGCTGTTATGTATTTGTGGGAGGATACACGGGCAGGCAGTTGGATGGCAGACATGGAGTTGTCAGGTGTGCAGTGGTCGAAGCTACAAGACCTGTGTCAAGTCCTTCAGTGTTTTGAGGAATGCACATGGCTGGTTAGTGCAGACAACGCAATAATAAGCATGAGCATCCCCCTAATGCGTCTGCTGATGCAAAGTTTGACGCACATAAAGGAGCAGGCGTCTGCAGCCGAGGAAGAGGAAAGCCTTGATGACAGTCAGCCATTGTCTGGTCAGGGCCGTGTAGAGGACGCGGTAGCGGGCGAAGAGGAGGAGGAGGACGAGGAGGATGATGGGGATGAGTACTTTTTTAATGAGGAAGCTTCTCCTGGGCCAACAGAAATTAGTGGCGTTGCAAGGCCGGGTTCTGTTTTTGTAAGGGAGACAAGTGACGTAGATTTGCCTGTAACTGCCCCTCAAACCAGCACAACCGCAGATTTGCCAACTGGAACTTTGGCCCACATGGCGGATTATGCCTTACGTATCCTCAAAAAGGACCCACGCATTATTAAAATGATGAGCGATGACGATTACTGGTTGGCCTGCATCCTTGACCCTCGCTATAAAGGCAAATTGCAAAATATTATGCCACATGAGAACCTCGAACAAATATTAGCAAACAAACAAGCTACTCTTGTAGACCGTTTGATTCAGGCATTCCCAGCACACAGCGCCGGTGATGGTTCTCACACGAGCTGCAGGGGGCTACAGGGCAGAGGTGTTAGAGGTGCACAGATCAGAAGTGGCGTTGGACAGAGGGGTTTTCTGACCAGGTTGTGGAGTGATTTCGCAATGACCGCAGACAGGACAGGTACTGCAGCATCTATTCAAAGTGACAGGAGACAACATTTGTCCAGTATGGTTACTAACTATTTTTCAGCCCTTATTGATGTTCTCCCTCAACCGTCATTCCCATTTGATTACTGGGCATCCAAATTAGACACCTGGCCTGAATTGGCAGAATATGCGTTGCAGGAGCTTGCTTGCCCAGCAGCTAGTGTGCTATCAGAAAGAGTATTCAGTGCTGCTGGTTCAATATTAACCGAAAAAAGGACTCGTCTGGCTACCCAAAATGTGGATGATCTCACATTCATTAAAATGAACCACTCCTGGATTTCAAATTATTTTGCCCCACCTTTCCCGGCTGACACCTAGCTTTCCTATAAAAAGGTCTTGCTTGTGGACTGGTCTTACTGAGTGTTAAAATCTCTTAATTTGCAGCAGCTGTTTGACCAGCATACGACATGTTTATACATCCCCCAATGGGAAAACTCCCCCCACGGGGCCGTTGTCTCACTCTCGACACTTGGCGCAAGCACCCGTTAGTTACAGTGCTGTTTGTCAGAAGAGGTGGGTGTGCTCGCTTTTGGTCGACGGCACTGCCACTGGGTCCCTCATAGTACAATGTAGTGTCTCTGGCAGTGGTGGTGCGCACCCAACGTCAGACACACCGTTGTAACATGAGGGGCCCTGGGGCGGTACCGCCGGCCACAAGAGAGTTCCCCCCCCCAGCTCAAACTGTGCTCTACCACGTGCCAAATTATCTCGCACAGCTCCACCAATGTTTAGTCTATGCGCTGACATCATTCAATGCCTGGCACTGACAATCAATACCAATTTGTTGACATCTATGATGATAGTTACAGTAGTCTGGGTCAGTGTCCTATATTGACACCAGTAAATACTATTTTACTGCCAAATTACTTTGTCATAAACTCTGCAGATGAGCCCACCCCTGTACCTAAGCATGCCACCCTTTTTTTTATTTATTGTTGTTTTGCGAGACATTAACATCTATTTATTTTTTGGGAGTACTAACTGTGTCAGACACTTCTTGCAATACGCCTCCACTGACCACAATGCTGCCTGCCTGTGTATCCATGTAACCGATTTAAAACTGCCATGCCTGCCTATTGTTTGTTATTTTAGGCCTTTGATAGCCTGTCTGCGGCCCCTACTTGCAATACTCCTCCACTGACCACAATGCTGCCTGGAGTGCCTGCCTGTGTATCCATGTAACCGATTTAAAACTGCCATGCCTGCCTATTGTTTGTTATTTTAGGCCTTTGATAGCCTGTCTGCGGCCCCTACTTGCAATACTCCTCCACTGACCACAATGCTGCCTGGAGTGCCTGCCTGTGTATCCATGTAACCGATTTAAAACTGCCATGCCTGCCTATTGTTTGTTATTTTAGGCCTTTGATAGCCTGTCTGCGGCCCCTACTTGCAATACTCCTCCACTGACCACAACGCTGCCTGCCTGTGTATCCATGTTACCGATTTAAAACTGCCATGCCTGCCTATTGTTTGTTATTTTAGGCCTTTGATAGCCTGTCTGCGGCCCCTACTTGCAATACTCCTCCACTGACCACAATGCTGCCTGGAGAGCCTGCCTGTGTATCCATGTAACCGATTTAAAACTGCCATGCCTGCCTATTGTTTGTTATTTTAGGCCTTTGATAGCCTGTCTGCAGCTATCAAAGACTATAAAAACATCCGTGGCACAAGCTTCTTCATCTTCACCCATACATATTACCAATTATATCCAAATGTCACAGTCAACAATTATTTCTTCTAGTGTAACGAACACTGTTAAAGGAATGCCACAAAATTTTGGGAAACACCAGATTTCCTCTTTACGAGATATAGATGATGATGGTATTGATGACCACTTTGAAATTTACCACATCCACACCAAGAAGATGAAGATCACAGCTCCAAAAAATATGCAAAAAAGGCCGTGATGTCTGCAAAATCATTTTCCCTTGGGCAAACTTTACCTCTTACTAAAGTGGTACAGAATTATGCATACAGAGCTCCCATATCTGCTCAGCCCAACACTTAGCCACCTTTATTGCACACAAAGGCTCTAGCCAACGTGTCACGGACACTTGTCACAAAGGAGGCCAGTTCATCAGTAGGGCCCACTCACAAAGAGTCTCTCTTGAGCTCTTTAGAAAGCCCAAAAATTGTCCATTAATAATTTGCATGCAAGAGTGACAGAGTAATGTGGAGCTTTTCTGTGTGTGCGTTGCCTTGAAGCGCACCTGCTTGTTGAGTTCAGGAGTTGCAGAGGTTGTTTTTGTAAGAAAGGAAGATGCTGTTGGTTCCTACAAAAAATACAACAACAGACACCTAGATGGGCAACCAATGAAATACCACCTTACTTTGAAAGGTAGTGTGATAACATCAGATCAGCCCATATTTCTAAGATTAAGTGATACCTCATCAAAGAAGGAAGGTTAATGTTGAAGAAACACAAACTCTTCCTCCTCCATTGTTGCTTAAAATCCTCCAGCTGAAGTTGATCCTGGTACTATCTTAAAATCACTCTTTAAATCCTCAGGGTCATCAGCAGTCATTCAACTACCTGCATTTAAGATTAAGTTCTGATGAGACCAGCACAACTTGGAGACTGTAATAAGAGATTCACAATTCACATATGGGCCCAGAGACTCCTATAAAACATTTTTTTCATTTTTCTTTTTTGTTTTTGTTTGACAATGGTGATGATCACCAGGAGGTAGTTGATGCTTGAAGTAGTGTGGCATCAGACATTGGACAATTTATCCCAGCATTGTAGTACAGTTCACCTTTGTTGTGGGGCAGTTGGGTTATTGCATCAAGAATTTCCGTTTTCCCCTTGCTCTAGTATTGTGATACAACACAATTATGGTTCTACTGTGCTGTAAAGGGAAGCTAAATAAATGTTGAATAACTTGTTTTCATTTCTTCAATAATCTTTTTCAACTGAAAAGATAATCTTTGTAGTTTGGCACTTTTAATATTGGAATTCCTACAAATGGATCTCAAGACCTTCATATTCCTTTAAATGGGGGGCAAATTGTCCACCAAATGTGTTTTAGACAAAAACATTTTTTAGGCTTAATTAATATGTTTCACACTGTACAAATGTAATCCAGAGCATCATACACCCTTGCAAAAAACTAGAGTGGCTGTAGCATTACGGAATACATTCACCCTCATGTTCTAGTGGTGGTGTCGGAAGAGATGTGGAGGATGTCCTGATATGAATGTTTTCTCAATTTAAAGGAACAGGTCTTCTATACTTGTAAGGCCCATACACTAAGTTCATGGGTCTGACAAACATTTCCCCATGGGGGGTACATTTAAAAAAAAAAATTGTTTACGGGCATCATACACCCTTGCAAAAAACTAGAGTGGCTGTAGCATCATGGAATACGTTCACCCTTGTGTTCTAGTGGTGGTGTTTGAAAAGACGTGGAGGATGTCCTCCTATGAATCTTTTCACAATTTAAAGGAGCTGGTCTCCTATACTTGGAATGCCCATACACTAAGTGCATGGGCGGATAAACATTTCCCCATGGGGGATACATTTAAAAAAAAATTTTTACAGGCCTCATAGACACTCTTTCCAAAAAATAGACTGGCTGTATCATCACAGAACACGTTCACCCTGGCGTTCTAGTTGTGGTGGATGATAAGGATGAGGAGAAGGAGGAGGAGTACACAAAATAGCCAAAATCAGGAAGCGTATCCCCATGTGTGAGTGTGAAGAGGTGCATGCGAATACACCTCCCAAAAAGACACTGCATTGGAGGTTATGTTTCACTGTCATATGGGGGTGTAGAGAAGTTTTGCCCAATCCAGCCCTTGTTCATTTTTATAAGAATCAGCCTGTTTGCATTTTCATTTGACAGGCGAATGCGCTTATCTGTTATAATTCCACCAGCGGCACTAAAAACCCTCTCTGACAAAACGCTAGCGGCAGGGCAGACCAGGACCTCCAAAGCATAGAGAGCCAGTTCATGAAACATGTCCAGCTTGGATACCCAATATTTAAAAGGCACAGAGGAAACATGGAGGATGTTGGTATGGTCAGCAAGTTATTCCCTCTCCATCTTCCCAAACATTCCATTCCTTGTGACATTACCCCATGCCTCTGGGCCAGGGCGATGGGAGGGTCTGAGTCAACTGTCCCTGAACTTTGCCAGTATTGCCCTGCCACTGCTGGATTAGAGTTGTGTCTCTCTTTCCTGTACTCCTTGGTTGTCCATCGCACTGTGATGTCTGCCGCCAGCGTTTTCAGATGGGAACTTTTTAATAATTCCACAACAATGGTCCTCTGGTACTGAACCATTTTAGTACACTTGTCTGTCTCTGGAACAAGAGATTGAAAGTTCTCCTTGTTGCGTGGGTCTAAAAGTGTTAATACTCAGTAATGACTGCCACCCAAACCGTTTACAATATGAGGGTCGCAGGAAAGGCAGCGCAACATAAATTCAGCCATACCTACCAGACTGGTAACAGGAAAGCCTTCCGTGTCCTCAAGAACAGGATGAGTGACCAAGGTGTCCTCCTCCTCCCTGTCCTCAGGCCATCCACGCTGCACAGACGGTATGACAGTTTTGATTGTAGTAACGTCTATGCAGCATGAAAGTAGCTCCTGTTCTTCCTCCTCCTCCTCTTCCTCATTGTCAACCAATACATGTTGGGATGACATGAGGCTGGGCTGTGTGTAATCACCCTGCATGGTTCCTTGATCCATGTCCTCGTGCTCTGCCTGCAATGCATCCTCTTTACTTATGAGCAGAGAGCTTCTCAGAATGCAGAGAAGCGGGATAGTGATGATACTTATGGCATCAAAACTGCTTACCATCTTGGTGGATTCCTCAAAGATTTACAGGATGGTACAGATGTCTGACATCCATGTCCAGTCCTGAGGTCATATGTGTGAAGTCTGAACTGAATAACAACGGCCTTGTTGATGCTGGTAGTCAACAACTGCCCTCTTCGGCGCACAAATCCTTTCCAACATATGCAGTGTGGGGACATCACACACCAGTCGGTGAGCCGGAAGCTGCAAACGCTGCTGAAGCATGGCAAGGGTGGCTGAAGCTGTAGCTGACTTTATAAAATGAGCACACAGTTGGCGTACTTTCATAAGCAGATTCGGCAGCTCCAGGTAGGTTTTGAGAAACCATTGAGCCACGAGGTTAAGCACATGTGCCAGGCAAGACACGTGTGTGAGTTCGCCTCACCAGGTTCTGGGCCATTGTCACACATGACGATGCCTGGCTGTAGGATCAGCGGTGTCAGCCACAGATCTGACTGCTCTTTCAGAGCTGTCCACAACTCTTCAGTCTTGTGCAGTTTGTCACCTAAGCAGATTAACTTCAGCACAGCCTGTTGGCACTTGACTGAGGCAGTGCTGCAGTGCTTCCAGCTTGTGAATGATGTGCTACTTTCGGAGATGGAGGCTGAAGAGGAGGAGGAAGAGGAGGTGCAGGAGTTGTAGACTGTGGGGGCAACCCAGATTGAGGTAGGTCCCGCAATCCTCGGGGTTGGGAGGACATGGAACATCCCTAGGTCTTACTGGGTTCTGGCTTCCACTATGTTAACCCAGTGTGCTGTCAGTGAGATGTACCATCCCTGCCCACAAGTTTGTCCATGTATACGTGGTTAGGTGGACTTTCCCAGTAACAGCATTGTTGAGGGCACAGATAATGTTGTGGGACACATGCTTGTGTAATGCTGGGACAGCATACCGGGAGAAATAGTGGCGACTGGGGACTGAATACCTTGGGACAGCCACCGCCATCAGGTTGCAGAAAGCTTCCGTCTCCACAAGCCTAAAAAGCAGCAATTTGAGCACAAGCAGATGAGAAATTTGTGAATTTAGTACTGTGGCCTGTGGGGCGTTGGAGGCGTACTTCAGCTTGCGTTCCAATGACTGTGGAATGAACAACTGAAGGCTGCACTGGAACAAGGACGTGGACGTGCTCGATGATGGTGCTAGTTGAGTCTGGGTAATGGCAGGTGCAGGGCAGGAGGCATCATCTCATGCACCATGGACAGGGGATTGGCTTTCACATACAACAGTGTAAGAAGGAGTGGTGTTACCCGCAGACACTGTTCCTGTTGCCTGTGGTTCAGCCCACAAAGTCGAGTGCTTTGCTGCCATGTGCCTGATCATGCTGGTGGTGGTCAGGCTGGTAGTTTTGCTACCCCTGCTGATGAGGGCATGGCAGGTGTTGCAAATGGCCCGTTTGGGGTTATCGGCAGAGTCTTTAAAAAACAACCAGACTTGTGAAGACCTTAAAGTTGGACTGGCAACTTCCATCATGTTGGTGTTGCGTGGAACGGTTGCCCGCCTTCTGTGTGTGGACACCACACTGCGTCTTCCTGCTTGTTGGGGTGCTACGCCTTAATCCCCCTGTGTTCTGCTGTCATCGCTCTGCATGTCCTTCTGCCAGGTTGGATCAGTTACTATATCATTCACCGCCTCTTCTTCCACTTCCGCACCCTGGTCCTCCTGACTTTCTGGCAATTGTGTCTCATTCCCGTAGACCTCTTGTGACATGTTAGTGCAGCGCCCCAGAGTCCTGGTCGTTGCAGTAATGTCGCTCTGCCACTAAGGGGAGTGATGTTACGTCTGATTGCACTAAAGGAGTTCACCTGACCAGGTATCACAGTCACACATTACACTTCACACTCTGGCTACCAGGGGAAGCAAAGAGTTCTATGTATTAGGCCACTCCTCACAATCTGGTAAAACTGGGGGCTGGATAGGAAGTTAGAGAGAAGCTGACTGGGTTTTGCCCAGGCTACATCCTGTGAGAGAGGGAGTTCCTGGGGTGCGCCTGCACCCGTTGCGGTGGCATCCTAAGAAAGGACACGAAGCGAGGTTTATTGTGGAGAAGTGAGAAACGAGATCACAGCACAAAGGAGAATAGAACCAGTAGGAGTCATGCCCTAAGATCGTGGCAACATCCTACAGAGGCGCATAGCCGGTGGCCGGAACGCCAAAGAAGTATTGGGCTCCCAGCATTACTTCAAACAGCGGCAGGACAGTTAACTTTAGGTTGGCTGTCTCACCTAAATCACCTAAGCAGACAACGGAGGTAATTGTGGGAGAGGGGTGTCTCTAGGGTCCCTATCAAATAACTCCAGGCCTACCCCGTCATACGGGTGCGTCCTAGCCATATCATCTGGGGGACGGAGAGAGAAAGAACATCAGAAACAGACACAACAGCTGTGAGGACTAGGGTTGAGCGAAACAGATCAGCCAATTTCAAAAATCTCACTGTGGGATCGGGTCGGCCGTCGACGATCTTCGCTCCAAAGTCGGGTTTCATTATATATATATATATATATATATATATATATATATATATATATATATATATACTGTATATATCTATATATATAATTGTCTAAGGGTTTTTCCGTCTGTCTGTCTGTCTGTCTGTCTTTCTGTCTGTCTGTCCTGGAAATGTAGGTCAATGACCTATAGTTACCTTCAGTCGCGGTGATGCGCCCTCTGCTGGATGTCCTCATGAACTGCAGCCTGGGAACTTTTTCCCACGCTCGACGTCATATGAGGACATCCAGCAGAGGGCGCATCACCGCGACTGAAGGTAACTATAGGTCATTGACCTACATTTCCTTCATTCCCCGGGGTTTACAGGCACGAGCACAGCTGCATTAGCAGAGCTCCTGCCTGTAAAATATTTTAACCCTTTCAGATGGATTTACATCGTGGGACGTTACAGATCTACAGATGGTATGTATATTGTTGGTTTATTATGTTTCCTTTGTTACAGAGCGAGGGTCTTCAGGTGGATTGAGAGAACAATAAAATATTACAACAACCTGTGTGTTTATTTCATTAAAATACTTTGCAATATTGTGTGTGTTTTTTTAACCATTTCATACAATTGGATTAATAATGGATAAGTGTCATAATTGACGCCTCTCCATTATTAATCTGGCTTAATGTCACCTTACAATAGCAAGGTGGCATTAACCCTTCATTACCCCATATCCCACCGCTACATGGGAGTGGGAAGAGAGTGGCCAAGTGCCAGAATAGGCGCATCTTCCAGATGTGCCTTTTGTGGGGTGGCTGGGGGCAGATGTTTGTAGCCAGGGGGGGGCCAATAACCATGGACCCTCTCTAGGCTATTAATATCTGCCCTCAGTCACTGGCTTTACCACTCTGGCGGAGAAAATTGCGCGGGAGCCCACACCAATTTTTTCCGCGATTTAACCCTTAAATTTAATAGCTACAGCGCCAAAATTTTGCACATACACACTACTAACATTAGTAGTGTGGAATATGCAAAAAAAAGGGGGATATGACATGGTTTACTGTATGTAAACCATGTCTCATATCATGTCGGGTTTAGGCAGGAGAAATGAAAAGCCAGCAATTGAATTACCGGCTTTTCACATATATCGCGCTAAAGTAAATATAAAAATATATAGATTTTCCATTACCTTGCATTGGGTTTCGTGTTTCGGCCGATCCCCGACCCCGACTTTTCAAGAAGATCGGCCGATTTCACTCGACTCGACTTTTGAGAAAAGTCGGGTTTTGTGAAACCCGACTCCACCTCAAAAAAGGAAAAGTCACTCAACCCTAGTGAGGACTATCCCGTGGTGCTCAGCAGGGAGGTACTACAACACACAGGCGCTAGAAGGTAGGCACTGATTTCCACCTGCAAAGGGTACTCTGGATGTGCCTTCGGACCGGCCGGTCTCAGCCAGCCCTGTTAGCAGTGCTCTGGATTGCGGATCCCGAAGCCTTCAGTAAAGAGGTAAAGAGACTGCAACCCTGTGTCCTCGTTATTCATCGCACCTTGCACCACGCACCATCATCACACCTTTCATTGGACACCCCTTAGCAGGGTCACGGACCGGGTCTAGCCACCGTGACAACCCCAGGACCGAGACAGAGAGGCCTGGTACCGAGTACCCCGCAGCCCTGCGTCTGGGGGCGCTCCATTAACACCATCGCCTTCGTGTGACCGCGGCTGCTCAAATATTTGGGCATCGCTACATGGAATCTCATCTTGCCTCACTCCAAGTGGATCAGGAGAGAGGCCGGAATCGATAAATGTAAAAGTGAATAACTCTTCAGAGTGGCGGGAGGAAGGAGGATCAGGGTGAGGAATATGCGGTCACGACTACTCAGACTTGACCGTGTGGAAGACAAGGTGCTGGTGGTGGTGGCAAACTGACTGGAAGCATTATCCGCCATCCAACCAACTACCTTTTCACGCTGCTCTGGTGTCAAGAGTGCTGTTCTGCCATGCCCTATGAATTCTGACAGGAATCTGTTGCGAGAAGATGTGGGTGTTTGTTGTGGCCCACTTTCAGCTTGCCCACGGCCTCAACCTCTGCATGCACCATCACCATCACGTTCACTTCAAAAATCCCTTGCCACGTGACTTCCCGATTTTAATAAAAAAGTGAATGCAAGCCTCGACTCTAATCTAATGACACAATTTGTAGGCCACAGATCGATGAGGCATGTTACTGAGAGACCCGACTGTTCAATATGTGGCCGGTACTTTTTTATTTTTTACCCCAAAATAGTATATAGACCTAGGGTAGCAGACAGCCAAAAAAGTGGAATGTAGGCCTGAACAGTAACTATTTGGAGAGCACAGATAGACCAGGAGTCTGCCGGAGATAACAGACTGTTCAATACGTGGCCTGTTTTTTTTTTATTTTTTAAATAAAAAATAGTGTATAGATAAATACACCTATTGAAAAAGGCTCCATGCATAAGTATTGATAAAAACTATATTTTGTTATCAAAAAAACAATAAAATAGGACCAAAAAATGGTCATAAAATTCAATATAAATAGCAGGTGAGGACCACATAAACAAGAAAGAAATGGATACACCTGGACAAAATATAGGTATATTGACAATCTAAATACAAAAGTTTGTACCAGGTAGTGAATGTTGGTTATTCATTCTCAAATAATATAAATCAGTATAATGCTGTTTATAGTGCAAGAGAAACTCCTCAGTAGAACAATGTACACCCATCTAGTATGCCTAAGCATACATAATAAAATCATTTAAGCATACAAATACATAAACATATGTGCATATAAAGGCCGATGGGGGAGTCCTACATAATGAACCTAAACAAGAAATAAAGTACATGCAAAATAGTAAAGTACGATAAACATTCATTACCAATTGGAGTGAGGGTACAGGCGTCCACCACACCCGACGCGCATTTCGCAATAAAGTGCTTCGTCCAGGGGCCTGAAAAGCAACGTTTAGTAGAGCACAGATAGACCAGGAGTCTGACAGAGATAACAGACTGTTCAATATGTTGTTCCCGCCTCTGCACAGGGGGAATCTCAGGCCATCTCCGCTGCGGTCTCCCATTCTTCTCCGGCCGCAGTGGAGCCTGCTCAGCGGAGATGTCGGTCCAGCGTTTCGCTCATGCTGACTCTGTGCAAAGAGTTGCTGCTGCCTTTCCTGCTTCTGCCATTGAGGCCAGTGTTGGGCAGCGGCGAGCAGACGCTGCTAGGACTAAGTCCTGCTTTCCTCATTCTGAGCATGCCCAGAGTAAGATCTCTCAGTGGAGATCGAGGGTCACATGTTCAGATGCTGCTGTCAATTCTATTGGTCCTTCTAGGAAGGTCCTGTAGGTGCGCAGGCTCTGTAGCAGCCTCTCATTGGTCCTTCTAGGAAGGTCCTGTACGTGCTGCAACTATTTAAGGCTCACATGGCTGCACGGCCATGCACTAGTGTCTTTTCAAGTTATGTGCTTTGCGCCAGTGTGTCACCAGCAGGGGCGGGGTTCTTCTTCGTGCAGAAGAATAACGGAGAGTTACGTCCTTGCATAGATTACAGGGGTCTTAATGCCATCGCTATTAAAAATAAGTACCCGCTGCCCCTGATTTCTGAGCTTTTTGATAGGCTTCGGGGAGCAAGGGTATTTACCAAATTAGATCTGCTTATAATCTGATTCGCATCCGTGAGGGGGATGAATGGAAGATGGCGTTTAACACCAGAGATTGGCACTATGAGTATCTGGTGATGCCCTTCGGGCTCTGTAATGCCCCAGCCGTCTTCCAAGACTTTGTCAATGACATCTTCCTGGATATACTCTCCACCTCAGTCGTAGTCTATCTGGATGATATTCTCATCTTCTCTCCAGATATTGACTCCCACCGGAGAGATGTTGGCAGAGTCTTCGACCTTTTACGGGCAAATTCTCTTTATGCAAAGTTGGAGAAGTGTATGTTTGAGCAGGAGTCTTTACCTTTCCTGGGCTATATCATCTCAGCCCAGGGATTGGCTATGGATCCTGCCAAACTACAGGCTGTGATGGACTGGCAAGAACCCCATTCTCTTAAAGCGGTGCAGCGCTTTATGGGGTTCCTAAATTACTATCGCCAGTTCATTCCCCACTTCTTAACTTTGGTAGCTCCCTAGGTAGCCCTCACCAAGAAGGGAGCAAATCCCAAATTGTTGTCTGAAGAGGTCTCCAGGGCCTTTTCTGCTGTTAAGTCTCATTTTGCTTGCGCTCCCATCCTACGTCGTCCTGATGTCGATAAGCCGTTCATATTGGAGGTGGATGCCTCTTCTGTTGGTGCAGGAGCAGTCCTCTTTCAAAAGGATGCTCAAGGTCGGAAGCATCCGTGCTTCTTCTTTTCCAAGACCTTCACACCTGCAGAGAGAAATTATTCCATCGGGGACAGGGAGTTGCTGGCGATGAAGTTGGCTTTCTCTGAGTGGAGACATCTCTTGGAGGGGGCTCGTTTTCCCTTTCAAGTCTTCACGGACCACAAATACTTGTTATATTTACAAACAGCCCAGTGGCTAAATTCTTGCCAGGCCAGATGGTCCTTGTTCTTCTCCCGGTTCCACTTTACCCTCCATTATCTCGCTGGGGAGAAGAACATTCGTGCTGATGCCCTCTCTCGCTCTGTTGTGTCATCTGAGGAGGAGGAAGGAGAGCCTCGGCTTATTGTCCCTTCGGAGAGCCTGAGAACCATAGCTCCGGTTTCGCTAGAGTCTGTGCCTCCGGGCAAGACTTTTGTGCCCATTAATTTGCGACCGGAGGTTCTCTTTTGGGCTCATTCGTCCAAGGTGGGTGGACACTTTGGGACAAAGAGGACATCTGAACTGCTGGCGAGGATGTACTGGTGGCCACATATGGTTCGAGATGTCAGAGATTATATTCAGGCGTGTGTCTCCTGCGCCAAAAATAAGTCTCCTCGACAACGGCTAGCTGGGTTACTCTATCCCTTGCCGGTGGCAGACAGGCCTTGGGAGATGGTCGGGATGGACTTTGTAGTGGGTTTGCCCAAGTCTCTCGCGGCTGTACCATCATTTGGGTCATCACTGATCATTTCTCGAAAATGGTGCATTTGGTGCCGCTACCACGGTTACCTTCTGCACGGGCCTTGGCAGCATTGTTCATTAAACACGTCTTCTGCCTACACGGTATGCCGGACAAAATTGTCAGTGATCGGGGTCCCCAGTTTGCGTCTTGGTTCTGGAGGGAGCTTTGTAGTCTTCTCAGCATTGAGTTAAATCTCTCCTCCGCATATCATCCCGAGACGAATGGGTTGGTAGAGAGAGCCAACCAGACCTTGGTCACATATTTGCGACATTTTGTCTCAGTCAGGCAGGATGACTGGGCATCCTTGCTATCGTGGGCAGAGTTTGCGCTGAACAATGCCGTAGCCGACTCCACTGGACAAACCCCATTCCTCCTCAATTATGGTCAGCATCTGCGGGTACCTGTGCCTATGCCCGTGTCTTCCGCCGACTTCAGGGTGGCAGACTGGGCTGTGGAGGCACGGGATATTTGGGACCGCACTCAGGATGCCATTCGGGCTTCCAAGGAGAGAAGGAGGTCCTCCGCCGATGCACATCGGCGCCCCGCTCCGACCTTTGCTCCTGGCGACTTGGTGTGGCTCTCCGCCTGTAACATCAGGCTGCAAGTTGAGTCCACTAAGTTTGCACCTCACTACTTGGGTCATTTCAAGGTCCTCGAGCAGGTTAACCCTGTGGTCTATCATTTAGCCCTTCCGCCACGCCTGTGTATCACCGACACCTTTCATGTGTCCCTCTTGAAGCCCGTATACATGTCCCGGTTTTCCGAGTCATCTGCTGGGACATCGGGTTCGTCTACGGACGATTACGAGGTGAACGCTATTTTGGGGTACAAGGTGGTACGTGGCAAAAATTTTTATTTGGTGGACTGGAAGGGTTATGGTCCTGAGAACAGGTCCTGGGAGCCTGCTGAGCACATTCGGGCTCCGCAGCTCATTGCTGCATTTGAGCGTAGCGAGGTCCAGGGAGAGGGACCCATGTTGGGGGTTGAGTTCCCGCCTCTGCATGGGGGGAATCTCGGGCCATCTCCACTGCGGTCTCCCATTCTTCTTCTGCCACAGTGGTGCCTGCTCAGCGGAGACACACCACCACCGCAGACACCGGATTTCCTCATACGACAGCCCCTAACGGGACTTCTGCATTTCTACAGGGATCTATGCCCTCTTCTCGGTATCTACCACTGAAAGTAAGGTTTGAGAAAGACCCTGCGGGTCGAAACGTTACCTACCTTGAAACACTGCGGTGATACCCTGATTTTGGTGTTTGTTCACAATAAAGAAATCACGTTTTTTTGATTAACGAGAAATTCTAAAAATTCCTTTATTGAGTGCGACTGTTGTTGTACAGGGTGCTCAGCGGAGACGTCGGTCCCAGCGTCTCGCTCATGCTAACTCTGTGCAAAGAGTTGCTGCTGCCTTTCCTGCTTCTGCCATTGAGGCCAGTGTTGGGCAGCGGCGAGCAGACGCTGCTGGGACTAAGTCCTGCTTTCCTCGTTCTGAGCATGCCCAGAGTAAGATCTCTCAGTGGAGATCGAGGGTCACATGTTCAGATACTGCTGTCAATTCTATTGGTCCTTCTAGGAAGGTCCTGTAGGTGCGCAGGCTCTGTAGCAGCCTCTCATTGGTCCTTCTAGGAAGGTCCTGTATGTGCTGCAACTATTTAAGGCTCGCATGGCCGCACGGCCATGCGCTAGTGTCTTTTCAAGTTATGTGCTTTGCGCCAGTGTGGTCATGTGGTTGCATGTGTTCAGGGACCCGGCTGAAATAAGCCCCTAGAATGCTGGCACCTCCGGCGAGGAGTTTTGTATGCATGCATGACCACTGCCTGCTCTAATTTGGGTAGTTAGCCTGTGCCTCTGTGAATGTTAACAGGGCACAGAGCTTTCCTTTCTTGGCTGCTCTGTGAAGCTAACAGAGCTGGTTCATACCGCCATATAGTGCCGCCGTTTCCTAGCAGCAGGTTCTCCTGCCCGGTGGACCCCGGGCTGCGAACGCATCTGTTTCAATAAAACATTTATATTTACTCGGTGCGTTCCGCTAGCCCTAACATATGTGGCCTGTATTTTTTTATTTTTTACCCCAAAATAGATTATAGACCTAGGATAGCAGAGAGCCCCAAAAGTGGCATGTAGGCCTGAAAAGTAACTATTTGGAGAGCACAGAAAAACCGGGAGTCTGACAGAGGTAACAGGCTGTTCAATACGTGGCCTGTATTTTTTATTGTTTACCCCAAAATAGTGTATAGACCTATGGTAGCAGACAGCCCAAAAAGTGGAATGTAGGCCTGAAAAGCAACTATGTGGAGAGCACAGATAGACCAGGAGTCAGGTGGAGATAACAGACTTTTCAATACATGGCTGTATTTTTTTATTTTTTACCCCAAATTTTTTTATTTTTTACCCCAAAATACTGTATAAACCTAGGGTAGCAAACAGCCCAAAAGTGGAATGTAGGCCTGAAAAACAAACAATTTGGAGAGCACAGATAGACAAGGAGTTAGATGGAGAAAACAGACTATTCTATACGTGGACTGTATTTTTTTATTTCTTACCCCAAAACTGTATATAGACCTAGGGTAAAAGACAGCCCAGAAAGTGGAATGTAGGCCTGAAAAGCAACTTTTTGTAGATCACAGATAGACCAGGAGTCTGACGGAAATAACAGACTGTTCAATATGTGGCCTGTATTTTTTTTTTTACCCCACAATAGATTATAGACCTAGAATAGCAGAGAGCCCAAAAAGTGGAATGCAGGCCTGAAAAGTAACTATTTGGAGAGCACAGATAGACCAGGAGTCTGACAGAGGTAACAGACTGTTCAATACGTGGCCTGTATTTTTATTTTTTACCCCAAAATAGTGTATAGATCTAGGGTAGCAGACAGCCCAAAAAGTGGAATGTAGGCCTGAAAAGCAACTATGTGGAGAGCACAGATAGACCAGGAGTCTGATGGAGATAACAGACTTTTCAATACGTGGCCTTTATTTTTTCTATTTTTACCCCCAAAATAGTGTATAGACCTAGGGTAGCAGACAGCCCAAAAAGTGGAATGTAGGCCTGAAAAGCAACTATTTGGAGAGCACAGATTGACCAAAAGTCTGATGGAGATAATAGACTGTTCAATACGTGGCCTGTATTTTTTTTTACCCCAAAATAGTGTATAGACCTAGGGTAGCAGACAGCCCAAAAAGTAGAATGTAGGCCTGAAAAGCAATTATTTGCAGTGCACAGATAGATTTGACGTCTGACGGAGATAGAACACTGTTAAATATGTGGCCTGGATATTTTTGGGTCCACCAATATTGTGTCAATGAGTAGGCTATGACACTGGAAAAAAAAAAGGTTGTAGCACGAAAATTGTAAAATATTTAGCCCAATGATATGCAATGCCTGTGGCATACGAAACACAGTGATAAATATATAAGAACTGTAGGTAAATATTTTTTGGCCAGATAAACATTTTTTGTCAGCAAAAAGGTGTCCAATAATGTTGTAAGACTCTACAAAAAATACTACAGTGCAAAAAAAAGGTCAGAATTTTCTGCGCACTCAGATCTGATGCCTGGGACAATAAAAGCAGTTTTAAATTGCTAGATTTTCACGCTGTTGTATTAAACAGGGCCGGACTGGCCATTTGGCAATTCTGGCAAATGCCAGAAGGGCCTGTCTGGTTGTGTCCTGCCTTGTCTGCTACGTGGTTAACAGAATCAGTGTTCTCAAGACACCTATACTGTTAAGAGTTGTCATGGAGCACAAAGTTGCAGACTCCGTCACTTACCCCAGCGGGCCATGGGTATTATTAGATATATTGGTCTTGTAGTAAATCTTGCTTTCCTCCATCCAGGATAATATTAGTAATATATCCCATCTGGTGCTTGGGGACAGTGACAGCATGGGCCTGTGTGATTTCAAATGCCAGGGCTGAATTTCAGTCCCAGTCCGTACCTGGTATTAAATGACCTGCCTGTAGTATGCAGTGTGACCAAGCAAATAAATGTAGAAAAAAAGGGGCTCTGGATTGCTTTGTAATAAAATTTGCAGGATTCAGGTGCCAAAAAAATTAATCCTAGCCACAGATACCTGTAGCTAGGTGTATATAAAATAGGCAGCAGCAGACAGTAATGGACCTTCTTGATGTATGCAGTGAGATCTATATACTCACATACAGTGCCTGCAGGCCTTGTACTGATGTGGATATGCACACATAGACTCCCCTGCCTACCCAACACTGCAATCTTTATACCCCCGAATTAGCCCTAAAAAGGACTGATAGTTTATCAGGATTTGTGGATTCTGTGATGGTAGACCCACACTAACTATTAAAAGGACGATTCTGACACCTATCCCAGCAGCAGCTCTCCCTACACCAGCTGAGTCCGGAGCAGAATGCGGCGAGCAGGGCAGCGCCAGGTCTCTTATAGACCTGATGATGCTGTGCGGCCAGCCAATCTCTGTAATACCACAACAAAGATGGCTGCGCATTACAGTGCATGGCAACCAATCCCTGTATTGTCATTAGCGCCAAAATTGAAGGGTGGAGACCAGAGCTCCCGCTGAATAATCCCGGAAATGCTCGGTGCTCACCGAGTACTGTGATACTCAGGCGAGTAACGAGTAGTGGCGAGCACGTTCGCTCATCACTAGTCCTGACCTGTTGTGAATTCTATTTTTGGGCTCCCTCTAGTGGTCACAAGCGGTACTGTGTAGTGTTGTCTTTCTGCAGGTTGGCTGCATCAGCTGGTTCGTTATCCTTGGTTGGTTTCCTATTTAGCTCACCTGGAGACTCAGTTCCTTGCCTGCTATCAATGTATTCAGTGCTCTTCAGATTCCTTGTGTCTACCTTGCTCCCAGTCTCTCCAAGACAAGCTAAGTTTTTGTTTGATCATTTTTTGATTATCAGTGTTCATTATGTTTTTTAGTTCAGCTCGCTAAAATGTGATTTCCTCGCTTGCTGGTTGCTCTAGGGGACTGAGTTTCTCCCCCCACACCGTTAGTTGGTGCGGGGGTTCTTGAAATCTCAGAGTGGATATTTTGTAAGGGTTTTTTACTGACCGCATAGATTCCCTTTTCTATTTTCTGCTATCTAGTATTAGTGGGCCTCATTTGCTGAATCTGCTTTCACCCCTGTGTATGTGCCTTCCTCTTACCTCACCGTTATTATCTGTTGGGGGCTTCTATATCTTTGGGGATTATTTCTCTGGAGGCAAGAGAGGTCTTTTCTTTCTCTCTAGGGGTAGTTAGTTCCTCAGGATGGCTTGAGACGTCTAGGATTTTTAGGCACGTTCACCGGCTACTTCTAGTGTGTTTGGATAGGTTCAGATTTGCGGTCAGTCCAGTTTGCCACCTCCCTAGAGCTTGTCCTATGTTTGTTACTTAGCTGGAGTAATTTGTGATCCTCAACCACTAAGGATCATAACAGTATAGCAGGCCAAAAAGTGTTTAATGCATCGCAGAAGTGGGATAAAAAGAAGACCTGAATACATTTTTTTTTTTTCCTCCCGCTTTTCCTTTGCTGCAGTCTGTTTAGCTTCTTTCATCCCCTTGAACTCTGGGTGGTTTAGAGCTCAGCTGCAGACATGAATGTTCAGACTCTGACTTCTAGTGTGGATCATCTTACTGCACGGGTGCAAAGTATTCAGGATTTTGTTATTCATAGCCCTATGTCAGAACCAAAGATACCCATTCCTGAGTTGTTTTCTGGAGATAGATCTAGGTTTCTAAATTTTAAGAATAATTGTAAGTTATTTCTATCTCTGAGACCTCGTTCCTCTGGTGATTCCGCTCAGCAAGTTAAAATTGTTATCTCCTTGTTGCGCGGCGACCCTCAAGATTGGGCTTTCTCTCTGGCGCCAGGAGATCCTGCATTGCTTAATGTGGATGCATTTTTTCTGGCTCTTGGACTGCTTTATGAGGAGCCTAATCTTGAGAATCAGACAGAAAAAGCGTTGCTGGCTATCTCTCAGGGTCAGGATGAAGCAGAGGTGTATTGTCAAAAATTTCGGAAATGGTCAGTGCTTACTCAATGGAATGAGTGTGCCCTGGCTGCAAATTTCAGAGAAGGTCTTTCTGAGGCCGTTAAGAATGTTATGGTGGGGTTTCCCACCCCTGCAAGTCTGAGTGATTCTATGGCTTTAGCCATTCAGGTTGATCGGCGTTTGCGGGAGCGCAAATCTGCTCATCCTTTGGCGATATTTTCCAAACAGAGACCTGAGTCTATGCAATGTGACCGAACTCTGACCAGAATTGAGCGACAAAGTCATGGACGTCAAAATGGGTTGTGCTTTTAGTGTGGTGATTCTACTCATGTTATCTCAGCATGCTCTAAACGCTTAAAAAAGAAATCTAAACCTGTCACCATTGGTACTTTACAGCCTAAATTTATTTTGTCTGTTACTTTGATTTGTTCTTTGTCGTCCTACCCGGTTATGGCTTTTGTGGATTCGGGTGCTGCCCTGAATCTGATGGATTTGTCGTTTGCCAGGCGCTGTGGTTTTGTCCTGGAGCCTTTGGAATTTCCTATTCCTCTGAGGGGAATTGATGCTACGCCATTGGCTGAGAATAAGCCTCAGTATTGGACGCAAATGACCATGTGCATGACTCCCATACATCAGGAGGTGATTCGCTTTCTTGTTCTGCATAATTTGCATGATGTTGTCGTTTTGGGTCTGCCATGGCTGCAAGCTCATAATCCAGTTTTAGATTGGAAAGCTATGTCTGTGTCAAGTTGGGGTTGTCAGGGAATTCATGGTGATACTCCGTTGGTGTCTATTGCTTCTTCCACTCCTTCTGAGGTCCCTGAGTTTTTGTCTGACTACCAGGATGTATTTGATGAGCCCAGGTCCTGTGCCCTTCCTCCTCATAGGGATTGTGACTGTGCTATAAATTTAATTCCTGGTAGTAAATTCCCATAAGGGACGACTTTTTAATTTGTCTATACCAGAGCATGCCGCGATGCGGAGTTATATAAAGGAGTCTCTGGAGAAGGGACATATTCGCCCATCCTCTTCCCCTCTTGGTGCAGGTTTTTTTTTGTGGCCAAGAAGGACGGTTCTTTGAGACCTTGTATAGATTATCGTCTTCTGAATAAAATCACAGTCAAATTTCAGTATCCTTTGCCTCTATTGTCTGATTTGTTTGCTCGGATTAAGGGTGCCAGTTGGTTCACCAAGATAGATCTCCGTGGTGCGTATCACCTTGTGCGCATTAAGCAGGGAGATGAATGGAAAACAGCATTTAATACGCCCGAAGGCCATTTTGAGTACTTGGTGATGCCTTTTGGACTCTCTAATGCTCCTTCTGTGTTTCAGTCCTTCATGCATGACATCTTCCGAGAATATCTGGATAAATTTATGATTGTTTATCTGGATGACATTTTGGTCTTTTCTGATGATTGGGAGTCCCATGTGAAGCAGGTCAGGATGGTGTTTCAGGTCCTGCGTGCTAATGCTTTATTTGTGAAGGGCTCAAAATGCCTCTTCGGAGTACAGAAGGTCTCCTTTTTGGGTTTTATTTTTTCTCCTTCTACTGTGGAGATGGACCCAGTCAAGGTCCAGGCTATTCATGACTGGACTCAGCCCACGTCTGTTAAGAGTCTTCAGGAGTTCTTGGGTTTTGCTAATTTTTGCCGTCGTTTCATCGCTAATTTTTCTAGCGTGGTTAAACCTTTGACGGATTTGACCAAGAAGGGTTCTGATGTGACTAATTGGTCTCCTGCGGCCGTGGAGGCCTTTCGGGAGCTGAAGCACCGGTTTTCTTCAGCTCCAGTCTTATGTCAGCCAGATGTCTCTCTCCCCTTCCAGGTCGAGGTTGATGCTTCTGAGATTGGAGCAGGGGCTGTTTTGTCGCAGAGAAGCTCTGATGGCTCTGTGATGAAGCCATGTGCTTTCTTTTCAAGAAAGTTTTCGCCTGCCGAGCGGAATTATGATGTTGGTAATCGGGAGTTGTTGGCTATGAAGTGGACATCGTGTGGTGGTCTTGACTGATCACAAAAATCTGATTTACCTTGAATCTGCCAAGCGCCTGAATCCTAGACAGGCTCGTTGGTCGTTGTTTTTCTCCCGTTTCAACTTCGTGGTCTCATACCTGCCTGGTTCGAAGAACGTGAAAGCTGATGCACTTTCTAGGAGTTTTGTGCCTGACTCTCCGGGAGTTTCTGAGCCGGCTGGTATTCTCAGAGAGGGAGTGATTTTGTCTGCCATTTCCCCAGATTTGCGACGAGTGCTGCAGAAATTTCAGGCGGATAGACCTGACCGTTGTCCACCAGAGAGACTGTTTGTCCCGGATAAATGGACCAGCAGAGTTATTTCCGAGGTTCATTCTTCAGTGTTGGCGGGTCATCCTGGGATTTTTGGTACCAGAGATTTGGTGGCTAGGTCCTTCTGGTGGCCTTCCTTGTCGCGGGATGTGCGTTCCTTTGTGCAGTCTTGTGGGATTTGTGCTCGGGCTAAGCCTTGCTGTTCTCGTGCCAGCAGTTTGCTTTTGCCTTTGCCTGTTCCGAAAAGGCCTTGGACGCACATTTCCATGGATTTTATTTCGGATCTTCCAGTCTCTCAGAGAATGTCGGTCATCTGGATGGTGTGTGACCATTTTTCCAAGATGGTCCATTTGGTGCCCTTGCCTAAGTTGCCTTCTTCCTCCGATTTGGTTCCTCTATTTTTTCAGAATGTGGTTCGCTTGCACGGCATTCCTGAGAATATTGTGTCTGATAGAGGATCCCAGTTTGTGTCCAGGTTTTCGCGGACTTTTTGTGCTAAGATGGGCATTGATTTGTCTTTTTCGTCGGCCTTCCATCCTCAGACTAATGGCCAAACCGAGCGAACTAATCAGACGTTGGAAACTTATTTGAGATGTTTTGTTTCTGCTGATCAGGATGATTGGGTGACTTTTTTGCCATTGGCCGAGTTTGCCCTTAATAATCGGGCTAGTTCTGCTACTTTGGTTTCGCCTTTTTATCTGCAATTCTGGTTTCCATCCTCGTTTTTCCTCGGGTCAGGTTGAGCCTTCTGACTGTCCTGGGGTGGATTCTGTGGTGGATAGGTTGCAGCAGATTTGGAACCATGTGGTGGACAATTTGAGGTTGTCACAGGAGAAGGCTCAGCGCTTTGCCAACCGCCGCCGCGGTGTGGGTCCCCGACTTCGTGTTGGGGATTTGGTGTGGCTGTCTTCTCGGTATGTTCCTATGAAGGTCTCCTCTCCTAAATTCAAGCCTCGCTTCATCGGTCCTTATAAGATCTTGGAAATCCTTAACCCGGTGTCTTTTCGTTTGGATCTCCCAGCATCGTTTGCCATTCATAATGTGTTCCATAGGTCTTTGTTGCGGAGGTATGTGGTACCTGTGGTTCCTTCTGTTGAGCCTCCTGCTCCGGTGCTGGTCGAGGGTGAATTGGAGTACGTGGTGGAGAAGATTTTGGATTCTCGTATCTCTAGACGGAGGCTTTAGTATTTGGTTAAGTGGAAGGGCTATGGTCAGGAGGATAATTCCTGGGTTGTCGCCTCTGATGTTCATGCGGCCGATTTGGTTCGTGCCTTCCACGCGGCTCATCCTGATCGCCCTGGGGGTCTTGATGAGGGTTCGGTGACCCCTCCTCAAGGGGGAGGTACTGTTGTGAATTCTATTTTTGGGCTCCCTCTAGTGGTCACAAGCGGTACTGTGTAGTGTTGTCTTTCTGCAGGTTGGCTGCATCAGCTGGTTCGTTATCCTTGGTTGGTTTCCTATTTAGCTCACCTGGAGACTCAGTTCCTTGCCTGCTATCAATGTATTCAGTGCTCTTCAGATTCCTTGTGTCTACTTTGCTCCCAGTCTCTCCAAGACAAGCTAAGTTTTTGTTTGATCATTTTTTGATTATCAGTGTTCTTTATGTTTTTTAGTCCAGCTCGCTAAAATGTGATTTCCTTGCTTGCTGGTTGCTCTAGGGGACTGAGTTTCTCCCCCCACACTGTTAGTTGGTGCGGGGGTTCTTGAAATCTCAGAGTGGATATTTTGTAAGGGTTTTTTACTGACCGCATAGATTCCCTTTTCTATTTTCTGCTATCTAGTATTAGTGGGCATCATTTGCTGAATCTGCTTTCACCCCTGTGTATGTGCCTTCCTCTTACCTCACCGTTATTATCTGTTGGGGGCTTCTATATCTTTGGGGATTATTTCTCTGGAGGCAAGAGAGGTCTTTTCTTTCTCTCTAGGGGTAGTTAGTTCCTCAGGCTGGCTTGAGACGTCTAGGATTTTTAGGCATGTTCACCGGCTACTTCTAGTGTGTTTGGATAGGTTCAGATTTGCGGTCAGTCCAGTTTGCCACCTCCCTAGAGCTTGTCCTATGTTTGTTACTTAGCTGGAGTAATTTGTGATCCTCAACCACTAAGGATCATAACACTGACCCCATTGGGTGAGTTTTCTCACATACTGCTTCCCCTAATCTAGTGAAGTATACTCTGCGTGTGGGGCTCCTATTGCCCCTGCCACAAGGGGTTAGAAGATATCCCCTGCCTTTGCTGACACCAGGTCCTCTAAATGCCACCAACAACAAGAAAAAGCCTTTCTAATTTTCTCATCCTCTGTAACAAATGACAAGGGAAACATTTCAGGTTATGGCATTTAAATAGGATTCCAGGGATGTGACACCCCCTCTTTGGTTCCACGGTATTGGGTCCCTTAGCCAGGGGTGTGAGGTCTGGTGGTAGCAATCTGGTTGAGCGCTGCTGGCAAGTAGCAGGCATTGAGGTTTGCTGCCCACCTTCACTGAGTAATTGTCCTAGTGAGTCTTTGGAAGGTAGTGAAAGATTGATGTATAACTCAACCTCCATTTGGGTTGTGTCAGGGGAGGAGCTGGAGAGCAGGGCAGATCCTGAAGGGGCATTAGCCCCATCCATTGCAGGCATAATATTCATTGGGGGCATGGTTGAGACTTATGGGGGCATAGCACTTTGGGCACTGGGCAAGGGGAGGGGCCACGCTATGCAAATTCATTGCTAGGCAAAAGCAAAGGATACAATCCTGCAGTAATGAAGGTACACACCCATCTAAAAAGTTTGTTTTTTCTCCTTAGGTTTCACTTCTCCATTTCTTCCTCAGGCGTTCTCGGGAATTCAGCCAAGAGATATGATGCAGCATGGCAAAATCATTGAGTGACCCCAAACAGCAGAGGAATGGCCCAGGGGAGGAGAGGGGTTCCCCTCTGCTCTCCGGCCCAGCCTGCCCCTGCTAAAGTAAGTGTATACTACAGGTCCCTGAACCTAGAAAACTGGCATAACTCAAGGGATTGCAGAAGTAGCAGTTGCAACATGGTCCTTGTGCTTAAGGTAGTCCAAAGGCCTGTCTGCCACATCCGACACCACCATTTTAAATGTAATTTGGTAGGTAAGGAGCATGTGAAAGATTAAATTTCTCAAAAAAAGATCCGGACCACTCTTACCCATGACTTAGTTCATCCTATTCAAGTTAATTGATCTAAGTTGTAATACCAGTCTTGCTTTCTGAATATATTGAATTTACAGGATAAAAGTTTAAGGTAAAGCTAAGTTGCAATTTGTGCATAAAATTTAATTTGAAAGATGTGTCAATTTAAGAAAACTATGCAGGTAGCATCTACATGGCACAGGCTGCAATTACAATACGGACATAACTCCCTATGGAAAAAAAAAGATTTGTTGTTTATTAAATTCAACACTAGTGCCTGCCAGAACAAGGAGAATAGATTTGATTTCTCCCATGCGTTTCCACTCATGTTGACCTCTGGCTAGAGTCGAGCACCTAAAAGCCAATTGTGTAGTTTCCAGGCAAATCTATTGATTGTCTGCAGGAGAGATTGCATACTGGGTTATTATGAGGCACAAGCAACTTGGTGGAAGAAAAATATTCTCCTGATGATATTTGGTGTTGTGTTTGTCACATTCATAACAGTATTCAAACAGCATATTTCAGTGGAACACACTCTTCAGGAAAATAAGATTTAGCAACTGCTAGGGGTAACTTGCAGCTCGAGTCCTTACGTAATATCTGTAATAGAGACCTTGTCAACCATTTGTCTTTTATTATACTAGTAAAATAAAGCATATATAAGAACAAAAAAGCTGGCCAGCACTTCACAACAAAATAAAGGCAAGTGTGAACAGGTGCAAGCTGTCATGACTGCATAATATACAAACAAGAGAATACAGCAGTGCTCTGTAAGCACCAAGATGTATGCAAACATTGAATATATGAAATTTGAACTGCATTACTGCGATATAGAATAATATACTTATAGAAATGAATTTGAGTCCATCAACCACTGACCTTTCTTTGATACCAAATATATTTGAATATATCAATAGCAGCAATGCTTTAACCCCTAATATAGATCTGTATCTTTTTCAGGCTAAATCAGTAGCGCACAACCCTCTTATAGTGTAGGAGAGGAAGCTGCTTGGCACCTCCTAAAGAGGTGACCTAATGAGACATGACCTAATTCTTTGTTGTGCTTTGCATGTTTTATTTTTGTTATTACACGAAACTGATGCAAAGTATGGTGATTTTATGATTAAAGGAGTTGTTCCCTTTCATATAAAATGTGCCCCTTCCTGCATTTTGTGTAAAATACAAACAAGCAAGGCTGTACTCTCCTTCCCCGAGTCCACTGGACAGTCTCCATTGCAGCTACCGGCAAGAGGCATTGGCTGTTGCACTGTTGTCACCTTGATAGTGTGGCAGGCAATCAATGAGCTGAGCAGCTCTAAGCGTGACATTCCAGTGAAGACAGAACGTCCAGATCTGAGCTGCTAAACACACTGATTAGCTGTCAACTGTTGTTAGTGCTGCAGTCAATGGCTGAAACGGGAAGCAGAGGTGTGGACTTACAGGTGGACCTCGGGAAGGTGAGATTTTGTTTTATTTTTAAAAAAATTCAATGCATCAAGAGTGAAATTATATTTGCAAGAGAACCACTCCTTTAATGTCATGTCTAATATATAATTGCCTTGTAATGTCTTCACCTCCTGTTCCGTCCAGATGTGTCCGGATCCCAGAATTCCAAGTGGTGGAAGTTCACCGAACGCCATATTGGGACACCCAAATGATGGGTGTCTCAATATGGAAACTGCTGGTGGTACCAGCCTCTTGCGCGGTACCACCAATGGAACACTGCCACACCACACACACACTGTAAACGCCGTACGCAACACACACATAAACACACACTGTGTATGTGCAGCGCCCCAGAGTCCTGGTCGTTGCAGTACTGATGCTCCGCCGCTAAGGGGGGTGTTGGTACGTCTGATGGCACTGAAGGAGTTCACCTGACCAGGTATCACAGACACCAATACACTTCACAGTCTGGCCTACAGGGGGAGCTAAGGGTGCTATGTATTAGGCCACTCCTCACAATCTGGTAAAACGGGGGGTTAGATAGGAAGTGAGGGAGAAAGCTGACTGGGTTGGAACCAGGCAACATCCTGTGGCAGAGGGTGTTGCAGGGGAAGATTCAGGGGGGTCCCTGTCAGGGGTGGGATCCTGACAGAGGCCTAGTGAACAGAAAGAACGTTACGGACCGCGCCTGCACTTCATTGCGGCGGTACCCCAAGAAAGGACAAGAAGCGAGGTTTATTGTGAAGAGTGAGAAACAAGATCAACACAACAAGGAGATAACACCAGTAGGAGTCATGCTGTAAGACCGAGGCAACATCCTACTGAGGCGCGTAGCCGGTGGCCGGAAACGCCGAGGAAGTATTGAGCTCCAAGCCTTACTTCAAACCTACGGCAGGACAGTCAGTTATAGGCGGGCTGTCTCACCTAAATCACCTAAGCAGACATAGGGGGCAACAGTTGGAGAGGGGCGACTCTAGGGTCCCAGAAGAACTCCAGGCCTACCCGTCATACGGGTGCGTCCTAGCCATATCATCTGGGGGACAGAGAAGAACATCAGAATCAGTTGTGAGGGAACGTCAGAAACAGACACAACAGTTGTGAGGACTATCCCGTGGTGCTCAGCAGGGAAGGACTACAACACACAAGTGCTAGAAGGTAGGCACAGATTTCCGCCTGCAAAAGGAACTCTGGAAGTGCCATCGGACCGGCCTGTCTCAAACAGCCCTGTTAACCGTACTCCGGATTGAGGATCCTGAAGCCTTCAGTAAAGAGGTAAAGAGACTGCAACCTTGTGTCCTCGTTATTCATCGCACCCTGCACCACACATCATCACTCTCAACTTTCACTGGATGCCTCTCAGCAGGGTCACGGACCGGGTCTAGCCACCGTGACAATCCCCGAATCGAGACAGAGAGGCCCGGAACTGGGTACCCCTTGGCACTGCGACAGTGGGGGCGCTCCAACTTGGCATCACGAACAGGATACTACTGAAGCCTGAAGAATCAGGTCATGTGTGCCTTGGAACTGTGATTTATTGTGCTTGGACTGTGACTAATTGCAAAGACTGTGCATTGCCATTTGCCGCCAAAAGTTTCCGCCAAAAACCGCTGCCATTGCAGCGCCACAGGGAGCGCAGAGGAAGAAGAAGGGCGTGCCATGGGAGGAGACTACCAAAGCGGCGCTAAAAGTAGCGACCGCCCCCTCCGGCTTTTGCTGCGAGATGACGACCTGCCCAGAAACAGAGAGGAATCACCCTCTGGTTTGCAACGGCAAGAGCCAAGACCAGAGTGGCCTCGGCCTCGAAGAAATGGCGGAGTCAGGTGCATGCATGGCTGCCGATCTCGAGACAGCGAAGGTGACTAGCGAGTGCCTGAGCGACGACGCAGTGATCCCGGAATATCTCCACCGACCGGAGACGGGCCCGAACCCACCGCAGTTGAAGGACCCGAACTCCTCGGGGCCGCCGGCGGAGGAGCCGAGCCCACCTATCCCGACCACGGAGCCATGGAGAGCGGAGCCATATTGGGAGGCCGCCGAGGAGGAGCCGCGGTCCGGGCTGCAGCCGATTCCAGTGTCCTTGTCAACGGAACAGATCGACATCGGTGGAATCACATCAGACGCAGGTATGGGAAGCGTCCCTGTTCCCCCGACCAATCCTGCTCTCCTGGCCGATCCCGCTCTCGCGACCACTCCTCACCCCGACAATGACCGGTTCCTCTCAGCGGAGCTGGTGGTGCTAACCCCCGACACGATGGGGAAGCTCGTGCCTCCGCTACCGACCAAGATGGGGGAACCCCTAGATGTGAGCTCAGAGGGGGTGATCTTCCAGTGGGACACCCCGCGGATTGGGCTAGATGTAGCCCGGGAGGAGGGCCTCACCCTTGCTGTGCTCACTTGGGAACAATATAAACAATACTTGATCCTACATTGGAAAAACTGAAAAGAGACAGAACAAATTGACCCACCAAAACTGCAACACCCAAAGCCTGCGCATGGCATGAAAGACGTGGTAAAGCGAGGAACTGTGCTGGCCTTTCACCCAAAGCGGGGTTGGGGCTCCATACAGGAACCAGGACTACCGACTGACGTCTTCGTTACCAGTTACAATGTGAAGACTCCCTTCCGCAACCGATATGGTGATCCATTATTGCAAAGGGGGGACCAGGTGACCTACACCCGCCACCGGAGTGCACAAGGATGGTGCGCTCGGAACGTCCAACGATGTGGGCCTGTGGAGGTGTCACCTGTTGCCCAGACCATGACCGATCCGGACTTGACCGATCTTGCTACTATCGCCACAGTACGCCTTGTTGCGGCTACTGAGCTTGCAACCAGGGTTAGCCTTCGGATCCAGACACCAGGTGATCTGACTACACCCGAGAGACCAACCACTGACGTTGACACCGCATCAGCCGGAGACCAGGGACCGAAGCATCCACGGTCAGGAGATGTCCACTATCGGCTGATGTCCTGCAACTTACTATGAAGCCCTAAGGCTTGACATGCTGTATATAGTTAATTGTTTACCTTCCTACTGTTATTCTGCTGCTACAACCTGACTAGGGTTAACTCTTAAAGGGATCCCTTAGTTTACCTGGGATCCCTATTTTTCCCTTTTTGTTTTGTTTCCTTTTTATCACTGTTGAAAAGAACTACTGGATCATGAACACTGCATGATTACAAACTTATTGTAAATAGTTTGCACCTTCTTAAAGGTGCTCCCTACTGGTTTTACAAGGGAAAGGACTCTTTGCGAAGAAACTGTTCCTGGAAACAGTACAGGAATCCCTGCCTTACATGAACTTGCAGTGTAGTAAAGCACGGCACTCTGGGTATCTGGGAGGTGCTCAAGTTAGGTATCCAACCCGTGGTACATAAGCAATAATATACTTGGCACTCAGGAGAACTTTGTGGTGAAGTAAAACATGATTTATTCAGTGCATCCAGTTCAACATGAACGTTTTCGGTCCCAACATAGGACCTTCATCAGACAGGATATTTGAACACTGCAATACATATATACAAAAAATGCAGAAAAGATTTTTTTAGAGACAAATTGCAAAAAACATGATGCACATTAAAGTTACAATGCATTCTCTTTAGAAATCTATGACACAAAAAACCAAACATCACTAGTAGATTTACCAAAGAAAAACAACAATGGTGACGGACTTGGTGAATCCTGATTTGGTGAAACGTGAGTGGTGAGTTTCATAGTAGAGAAACAGCGGGCTGTGAATGTGTTGATGAAAGGATTACGACAAGATCACCATGCTTAGGCCTGGGTGGTGGCCCGCCAGAGTGGGAAGTTATTGGTGAAAATGCCCCAGGATCATGCGGGGTAAGCTGCCATGTGAAGATTAGATGGTGCTCAGTGCATAGAGGTGCAGCTAACGATTCTGTGAGGATATAAAAGGAAAATAAAATCAATACAGCATGATAAACATGGCCGAAATTACAGTACAATCTACACAGTAATATTACAAAAAAGCTGAGACGTCGTAGTCCCTATTCAGTCCCTTGGGTTCTAAAGTCTGCAACGTATAAATCCAGAACGCTTCTCTTTTCTGGAGCATTTTAATGCGGTTCTGGCCCCTTCTAGGGATAGCAATTTGTTCCAGAACCTGGAAACGGAGTTGAGCAATGCTGTGATTTTTTTCGGAAAAATGATGTGGGAGGGGAAGGTAAGTCTTATTGCATCGGATCGTGGACTTGTGTTGGGCCACTCTATCCCTCACCATTTGAGTGGTCTCCCCCACATATGCCAAACCACATGGGCACTTTATGAGGTATACCACAAACGTGGATTCACAGGTGTAGAATCCTTTTACGGGAATCGCCTTTCCAGTTTGTGGGTGGAAGACACAGGGGCCCTTCTGTATGTTACTGCATTGAAGACAATTCAAGCAGGGGAACGTGCCCTGTCTTTGAGTTTGAAGGAAAGTTTGTCTAGGGACCACTGTGCTTGAACCAATGTCTGCCTTCACCAGTTTGTCTTTTAGATTCCTTGCCCGCTTGAAACATGAGAGAAAGGGCTTACTGAATTCCGGGATATTGGGGTAACTACTTTTTAGGATGTTCCAATGTCTTCTGATGGTAGATTGCACTAAACCAGAAAACGGATGGAAAGTGGAGACGAATGGAATCCTTTTCTGATTGTCTATTGGTCTAGTGTTGGAAAGGTTTCTTTTGGCCTCTGTTAGAACTCCCCGAGGGTACCCCCTCTTGATGAACTTATGTTCCATTTCGGTGAGTCTGATTTTTTTGATTTCCCTGTCAGAGACAATTCTCTCTATCCTATGAAATTGTGATTTCGGAATGGAGTTCTTAACTGAGGGTGGGTGGCAGTTCGTGAAGTGAAGGAGGCCATTGCGGTCAGTTGGTTTGGTGAACAAGTCAATTGCTAGGGTGCCGTCCCTTTCCTTATATACCAGAGTGTCCAGAAAGCTAATTCTGTGTGTGTCATGATGTCTAGAGAATTTAAGTTCGGGCCAGATGTTATTGATGTGTTGGTCAAAGGAAAGGAGTGACTCAATGGGGCCATCCCAGACACAGAATATGTCGTCGATGTATCTCCGCCATACCCTACAGTGGTCTTTAAACAGGGGATGGTCGTACACGTAATCGTTCTCAAAGGCTGCCATATAGGCCACGGCATAGGGGGGCGCTACGTTCGCGCCCATTGCAGTGCCTTGTTGTTGGGCATAGAAGGTGTCCTGCCACATGAAATAATTTTCTTTGAGTACTACACCTAAAAGGTCAGCACAGAGATGACGTATTTTAATGTCTACTTTATTATCACTCAAGAGTCTGTCCGTGGCTGCCAGGCCTTTCTCATGTACTATTGACGTGTACAGACTGTTGACATCCCAGGTGATTAGTAGGGAGGACGGGGTTATGGGGCCCAAGGACCTAATGACCTGTATGAAGTCATTGGTGTCCAACACAAAGGAACGTGTGGTTTTGATTAGCGGTGTCAAAATTTTTTCAAGCACCATGGATAGAGGTGACAAGACAGAGTCGGTCAAGGACACTATGGGCCTGCCCGGTGGTTTGTTTAATCGTTTATGAATTTTCGGCAAAATGTAGAAAATAGGAGTGATGGGATCTTTTTTGATAAGGAATTCCCTCATTTTGCTGTCGATAGTACCAGTTTGAAAATGAAAGTCTATAATTGGTGCAATTTGTTGAACCAGTCGGTTTAGGGGATTATGGGGTATTACTTTGTAAACCGTGGTGTCATTTAGTTGTCTAGTGACCTCCTCAATGTAGTCAGTCCTGTCCATGATTACTGTCGCCCCACCCTTATCAGCTGGTTTGATTATGAGAGACTTATCTGACGCTAGTTGCTCCAACGAGAGTTTCTCTGAGAGTGAAAGATTAGTCTGGAACCGGAACTTCCCCCGGTCCATATCGCGAGTCAGGTAATGAATGTCTCTTTCGACGAGGGAAACGAAAGTTTCCACTGGTGGGTTGGACCGTGGAGGCATGTACTCACTGCGGGTTCTTAGCCCCAGTTCGTGAAGTTCAAGTAAGGTCTTGTCCTGCCTTGAAGGATTCAATGCAGGAGGCAATTCTGAAAAGTGGACACGCAATCTGAGGTTCCGGAAAAACCTCTGTAGGTCCATATTGAGTTCAAACGAGTTGAACTTGTACATTGGGCAAAAGGATAAACCTTTCTGGAGTACACTCAACTGATGTGTGTCCAGGATTTTAGAGGAAATGTTGACTACCAGCGGGAGGTCCTTACCTGCGAGCGTGTCGCCATCTGGTTTCTGGTTTCCCCGGCGGCATTGGCCCCCCCGCCTCGTTTTCCCCTTTGACGGCCACGATTGTGCCCTAAAAAAGAAGAAGAGTGGAAAGTGGAAGAGTTTGAGGTGCCAGGTCTGCTGTCGATAGAGCCAGATGAACTTAAGGAGCTGTGTCGTCTGGAAGAATGGCGAGTATCTCGCCACTGGTAGACCCGGTTCTGTAGGTAGTCCTCGGTATCCCGTAAAAATTTTGACCTTTTCCTCTTTTCTACTTCCATTCTGTGCGACTTCAAGAGATCTTGATTCTTCAGTTTGAGTTCCTGGAACTCTTCCTGGGGCATGGTACTGATCAGCTGGTTTTCTATGGCACTTATTTGATTGTTCACCGTTTCCAGGTTCTTTTGGAGGTACGACAGAGTTAGAGTCATCAGATCTGCTGAACATTTGTTCAGGATATGTTCAAACTTGGTGCAGTAGTCTTTATCTTCCCTGAAGAAGGTCGGTTGAAGAGAGACCCGTAGGCCCCGTGGGATCCTCTGGACTCGGAGGTACTCAGCTATAGTGACGATATGCAGTTCTAGGTTGACTGCTCTTCTGGACTCACGTTCCAGGTCACGATTCTTTAACTTTTTCGTAGGGATTTGAAGGAAGTCGCTTGGAGCGGTTACTTTGGAGAGAATATCCGCCGCTTCTGTTGCGTTAAAGGAGAAGGTTTCACTTGACATCGTCCTAGGTGCTCGTGAACGGATCCAATATGTAGTGTAGTAAAGCACGGCACTCTGGGTATCTGGGAGGTGCTCAAGTTAGGTATCCAACCCGTGGTACATAAGCAATAATATACTTGGCACTCAGGAGAACTTTGTGGTGAAGTAAAACATGATTTATTCAGTGCATCCAGTTCAACATGAACGTTTTCGGTCCCAACATAGGACCTTCATCAGACAGGATATTTGAACACTGCAATACATATATACAAAAAATGCAGAAAAGATTTTTTTAGAGACAAATTGCAAAAAACATGATGCACATTAAAGTTACAATGCATTCTCTTTAGAAATCTATGACACAAAAAACCAAACATCACTAGTAGATTTACCAAAGAAAAACAACAATGGTGACGGACTTGGTGAATCCTGATTTGGTGAAACGTGAGTGGTGAGTTTCATAGTAGAGAAACAGCGGGCTGTGAATGTGTTGATGAAAGGATTACGACAAGATCACCATGCTTAGGCCTGGGTGGTGGCCCGCCAGAGTGGGAAGTTATTGGTGAAAATGCCCCAGGATCATGCGGGGTAAGCTGCCATGTGAAGATTAGATGGTGCTCAGTGCATAGAGGTGCAGCTAACGATTCTGTGAGGATATAAAAGGAAAATAAAATCAATACAGCATGATAAACATGGCCGAAATTACAGTACAATCTTCACAGTAATATTACAAAAAAGCTGAGACGTCGTAGTCCCTATTCAGTCCCTTGGGTTCTAAAGTCTGCAACGTATAAATCCAGAACGCTTCTCTTTTCTGGAGCATTTTAATGCGGTTCTGGCCCCTTCTAGGGATAGCAATTTGTTCCAGAACCTGGAAACGGAGTTGAGCAATGCTGTGATTTTTTTCGGAAAAATGATGTGGGAGGGGAAGGTAAGTCTTATTGCATCGGATCGTGGACTTGTGTTGGGCCACTCTATCCCTCACCATTTGAGTGGTCTCCCCCACATATGCCAAACCACATGGGCACTTTATGAGGTATACCACAAACGTGGATTCACAGGTGTAGAATCCTTTTACGGGAATCGCCTTTCCAGTTTGTGGGTGGAAGACACAGGGGCCCTTCTGTATGTTACTGCATTGAAGACAATTCAAGCAGGGGAACGTGCCCTGTCTTTGAGTTTGAAGGAAAGTTTGTCTAGGGACCACTGTGCTTGAACCAATGTCTGCCTTCACCAGTTTGTCTTTTAGATTCCTTGCCCGCTTGAAACATGAGAGAAAGGGCTTACTGAATTCCGGGATATTGGGGTAACTACTTTTTAGGATGTTCCAATGTCTTCTGATGGTAGATTGCACTAAACCAGAAAACGGATGGAAAGTGGAGACAAATGGAATCCTTTTCTGATTGTCTATTGGTCTAGTTTTGGAAAGGTTTCTTTTGGCCTCTGTTAGAACTCCCCGAGGGTACCCCCTCTTGATGAACTTATGTTCCATTTCGGTGAGTCTGATTTTTTTGATTTCCCTGTCAGAGACAATTCTCTCTATCCTATGAAATTGTGATTTCGGAATGGAGTTCTTAACTGAGGGTGGGTGGCAGCTCGTGAAGTGAAGGAGGCCATTGCGGTCAGTTGGTTTGGTGAACAAGTCAATTGCTAGGGTGCCGTCCCTTTCCTTATATACCAGAGTGTCCAGAAAGCTAATTCTGTGTGTGTCATGATGTCTAGAGAATTTAAGTTCGGGCCAGATGTTATTGATGTGTTGGTCAAAGGAAAGGAGTGACTCATTGGGGCCATCCCAGACACAGAATATGTCGTCGATGTATCTCCGCCATACCCTACAGTGGTCTTTAAACAGGGGATGGTCGTACACGTAATCATTCTCAAAGGCTGCCATATAGGCCACGGCATAGGGGGGCGCTACGTTCGCGCCCATTGCAGTGCCTTGTTGTTGGGCATAGAAGGTGTCCTGCCACATGAAATAATTTTCTTTGAGTACTACACCTAAAAGGTCAGCACAGAGATGACGTATTTTAATGTCTACTTTATTATCACTCAAGAGTCTGTCCGTGGCTGCCAGGCCTTTCTCATGTACTATTGACGTGTACAGACTGTTGACATCCCAGGTGATTAGTAGGGAGGACCGGGTTATGGGGCCCAAGGACCTAATGACCTGTATGAAGTCATTGGTGTCCAACACAAAGGAACGTGTGGTTTTGATTAGCGGTGTCAAAATTTTTTCAAGCACCATGGATAGAGGTGACAAGACAGAGTCGGTCAAGGACACTATGGGCCTGCCCGGTGGTTTGTTTAATCGTTTATGAATTTTCGGCAAAATGTAGAAAATAGGAGTGATGGGATCTTTTTTGATAAGGAATTCCCTCATTTTGCTGTCGATAGTACCAGTTTGAAAATGAAAGTCTATAATTGGTGCAATTTGTTGAACCAGTCGGTTTAGGGGATTATGGGGTATTACCCCAATATCCCGGAATTCAGTAAGCCCTTTCTCTCATGTTTCAAGCGGGCAAGGAATCTAAAAGACAAACTGGTGAAGGCAGACATTGGTTCAAGCACAGTGGTCCCTAGACAAACTTTCCTTCAAACTCAAAGACAGGGCACGTTCCCCTGCTTGAATTGTCTTCAATGCAGTAACATACAGAAGGGCCCCTGTGTCTTCCACCCACAAACTGGAAATGCGATTCCCGTAAAAGGATTCTACACCTGTGAATCCACGTTTGTGGTATACCTCATAAAGTGCCCATGTGGTTTGGCATATGTGGGGGAGACCACTCAAATGGTGAGGGATAGAGTGGCCCAACACAAGTCCACGATCCGATGCAATAAGACTTACCTTCCCCTCCCACATCATTTTTCCGAAAAAAATCACAGCATTGCTCAACTCCGTTTCCAGGTTCTGGAACAAATTGCTATCCCTAGAAGGGGCCAGAACCGCATTAAAATGCTCCAGAAAAGAGAAGCGTTCTGGATTTATACGTTGCAGACTTTAGAACCCAAGGGACTGAATAGGGACTACGACGTCTCAGCTTTTTTGTAATATTACTGTGAAGATTGTACTGTAATTTCGGCCATGTTTATCATGCTGTATTGATTTTGGCAGCTTACCCCGCATGATCCTGGGGCATTTTCACCAATAACTTCCCACTCTGGCGGGCCACCACCCAGGCCTAAGCATGGTGATCTTGTCGTAATCCTTTCATCAACACATTCACAGCCCGCTGTTTCTCTACTATGAAACTCACCACTCACGTTTCACCAAATCAGGATTCACCAAGTCCGTCACCATTGTTGTTTTTCTTTGGTAAATCTACTAGTGATGTTTGGTTTTTTGTGTCATAGATTTCTAAAGAGAATGCATTGTAACTTTAATGTGCATCATGTTTTTTGCAATTTGTCTCTAAAAAAATCTTTTCTGCATTTTTTGTATATATGTATTGCAGTGTTCAAATATCCTGTCTGATGAAGGTCCTATGTTGGGACCGAAAACGTTCATGTTGAACTGGATGCACTGAATAAATCATGTTTTACTTCACCACAAAGTTCTCCTGAGTGCCAAGTATATTATTGCTTATGTACCACGGGTTGGATACCTAACTTGAGCACCTCCCAGATACCCAGAGTGCCGTGCTTTACTACACTACATATTGGATCCGTTCACGAGCACCTAGGACGATGTCAAGTGAAACCTTCTCCTTTAACGCAACAGAAGCGGCGGATATTCTCTCCAAAGTAACCGCTCCAAGCGACTTCCTTCAAATCCCTACGAAAGAGTTAAAGAATCGTGACCTGGAACGTGAGTCCAGAAGAGCAGTCAACCTAGAACTGCATATCGTCACTATAGCTGAGTACCTCCGAGTCCAGAGGATCCCACGGGGCCTACGGGTCTCTCTTCAACCGACCTTCTTCAGGGAAGATAAAGACTACTGCACCAAGTTTGAACATATCCTGAACAAATGTTCAGCAGATCTGATGACTCTAACTCTGTCGTACCTCCAAAAGAACCTGGAAACGGTGAACAATCAAATAAGTGCCATAGAAAATTAGCTGATCAGTACCATGCCCCAGGAAGAGTTCCAGGAACTCAAACTGAAGAATCAAGATCTCTTGAAGTCGCACAGAATGGAAGTAGAAAAGAGGAAAAGGTCAAAATTTTTACGGGATACCGAGGACTACCTACAGAACCGGGTCTACCAGTGGCGAGATACTCGCCATTCTTCCAGACGACACAGCTCCTTAAGTTCATCTGGCTCTATCGACAGCAGACCTGGCACCTCAAACTCTTCCACTTTCCACTCTTCTTCTTTTTTAGGGCACAATCGTGGCCGTCAAAGGGGAAAACGAGGCGGGGGGGCCAATGCCGCCGGGGAAACCAGAAACCAGATGGCGACACGCTCGCAGGTAAGGACCTCCCGCTGGTAGTCAACATTTCCTCTAAAATCCTGGACACACATCAGTTGAGTGTACTCCAGAAAGGTTTATCCTTTTGCCCAATGTACAAGTTCAACTCGTTTGAACTCAATATGGACCTACAGAGGTTTTTCCGGAACCTCAGATTGCGTGTCCACTTTTCAGAATTGCCTCCTGCATTGAATCCTTCAAGGCAGGACAAGACCTTACTTGAACTTCACGAACTGGGGCTAAGAACCCGCAGTGAGTACATGCCTCCACGGTCCAACCCACCAGTGGAAACTTTCGTTTCCCTCGTCGAAAGAGACATTCATAACCTGACTCGCGATATGGACCGGGGGAAGTTCCGGTTCCAGACTAATCTTTCACTCTCAGAGAAACTCTCGTTGGAGCAACTAGCGTCAGATAAGTCTCTCATAATCAAACCAGCTGATAAGGGTGGGGAGACAGTGATCATGGACAGGACTGACTACCTTGAGGAGGTCACTAGACAACTAAATGACACCACGGTTTACAAAGTAATACCCCATAATCCCCTAAACCGACTGGTTCAACAAATTGCACCAATTATAGACTTTCATTTTCAAACTGGTACTATCGACAGCAAAATGAGGGAATTCCTTATCAAAAAAGATCCCATCACTCCTATTTTCTACATTTTGCCGAAAATTCATAAACGATTAAACAAACCACCGGGCAGGCCCATAGTGTCCTTGACCGACTCTGTCTTGTCACCTCTATCCATGGTGCTTGAAAAAATTTTGACACCGCTAATCAAAACCACACGTTCCTTTGTGTTGGACACCAATGACTTCATACAGGTCATTAGGTCCTTGGGCCCCATAACCCCGTCCTCCCTACTAATCACCTGGGATGTCAACAGTCTGTACACGTCAATAGTACATGAGAAAGGCCTGGCAGCCACGGACAGACTCTTGAGTGATAATAAAGTAGACATTAAAATACGTCATCTCTGTGCTGACCTTTTAGGTGTAGTACTCAAAGAAAATTATTTCATGTGGCAGGACACCTTCTATCTATGCCCAACAACAAGGCACTGCAATGGGCGCGAACGTAGCGCCCCCCTATGCTGTGGCCTATATGGCAGCCTTTGAGAACGATTACGTGTACGACCATCCCCTGTTTAAAGACCACTGTAGGGTATGGCGGAGATACATCAACGACATATTCTGTGTCTGGGATGGCCCCATTGAGTCACTCCTTTCCTTTGACCAACACATCAATAACATCTGGCCCGAACTTAAATTCTCTAGACATCATGACACACACAGAATTAGCTTTCTGGACACTCTGGTATATAAGGAAAGGGACGGCACCCTAGCAATTGACTTGTTCACCAAACCAACTGACCGCAATGGCCTCCTTCACTTCACGAGCTGCCACCCACCCTCAGTTAAGAACTCCATTCCGAAATCACAATTTCATAGGATAGAGAGAATTGTCTCTGACAGGGAAATCAAAAAAATCAGACTCACCGAAATGGAACATAAGTTCATCAAGAGGGGGTACCCTCGGGGAGTTCTAACAGAGGCCAAAAGAAACCTTTCCAACACTAGACCAATAGACAATCAGAAAAGGATTCCATTCGTCTCCACTTTCCATCCGTTTTCTGGTTTAGTGCAATCTACCATCAGAAGACATTGGAACATCCTAAAAAGTAGTTACCCCAATATCCCGGAATTCAGTAAGCCCTTTCTCTCATGTTTCAAGCGGGCAAGGAATCTAAAAGACAAACTGGTGAAGGCAGACATTGGTTCAAGCACAGTGGTCCCTAGACAAACTTTCCTTCAAACTCAAAGACAGGGCACGTTCCCCTGCTTGAATTGTCTTCAATGCAGTAACATACAGAAGGGCCCCTGTGTCTTCCACCCACAAACTGGAAAGGCGATTCCCATAAAAGGATTCTACACCTGTGAATCCACGTTTGTGGTATACCTCATAAAGTGCCCATGTGGTTTGGCATATGTGGGGGAGACCACTCAAATGGTGAGGGATAGAGTGGCCCAACACAAGTCCACGATCCGATGCAATAAGACTTACCTTCCCCTCCCACATCATTTTTCCGAAAAAAATCACAGCATTGCTCAACTCCGTTTCCAGGTTCTGGAACAAATTGCTATCCCTAGAAGGGGCCAGAACCGCATTAAAATGCTCCAGAAAAGAGAAGCGTTCTGGATTTATACGTTGCAGACTTTAGAACCCAAGGGACTGAATAGGGACTACGACGTCTCAGCTTTTTTGTAATATTACTGTGAAGATTGTACTGTAATTTCGGCCATGTTTATCATGCTGTATTGATTTTATTTTCCTTTTAAATCCTCACAGAATTGTTAGCTGCACCTCTATGCACCGAGCACCATCTAATCTTCACATGGCAGCTTACCCCGCATGATCCTGGGGCATTTTCACCAATAACTTCCCACTCTGGCGGGCCACCACCCAGGCCTAAGCATGGTGATCTTGTCGTAATCCTTTCATCAACACATTCACAGCCCGCTGTTTCTCTACTATGAAACTCACCACTCACGTTTCACCAAATCAGGATTCACCAAGTCCGTCACCATTGTTGTTTTTCTTTGGTAAATCTACTAGTGATGTTTGGTTTTTTGTGTCATAGATTTCTAAAGAGAATGCATTGTAACTTTAATGTGCATCATGTTTTTGCAATTTGTCTCTAAAAAAATCTTTTCTGCATTTTTTGTATATATGTATTGCAGTGTTCAAATATCCTGTCTGATGAAGGTCCTATGTTGGGACCGAAAACGTTCATGTTGAACTGGATGCACTGAATAAATCATGTTTTACTTCACCACAAAGTTCTCCTGAGTGCCAAGTATATTATTGCTTACATGAACTTGCAGCTTGAGAAGTTGCATAACCTCCAAGAGACTTGGTCCCCTCTTAAAGAGAACGTTCACCAATAGCACTTAAAGCATAATGTTGCCTTAAAAGAAGTAATGATAGTATTTATATGTAAAAGTTATATGTAGTTAGTTAGTTGCTTGTAGGAAATGTTTAATAATGTGTTAAAGAATGAGGACAGAAAGTGAACCCGTACGGGGTTAATTGGTGAGTCCTCCTAGGAGCCATGCAGAGATGGCTCAGTGATCTTGTGCTGAGAGAAGGTTGATAAGTCCTATACTGTGTATAGAAAGAGAAAGGCAGAAGGTGCAGACGAGGAATGGGGCGGTCCTGCAAAAGAGCGAGAGGCAGTAGGCCTGGGGCGGATAGACAGGCGGTCCTGCGAATGTAAAGTTGGAGAATGAAGAAAAGTTGATTAACATTGTAGTGTTTTATGAGTAAGCCTTTAGTGGATTCAGCTTATAAGTCCATAGAGGCAAAGTTAAATTATTGTTCAGTGATTGCACTAAGTAGAATACCCGGTTGGGTAATAGAAGTTATTTATAGTCTGTTATTTAAAATATTTAACCATGTTTGTAACGTTCAAGAGTCCTCACCTCCCATAAAGGGAAGCACTGTTCTTATTACTTATTACTTGTTATTGCATTTCAAAAATTGTGTGTCTTTTTACTGACATGTATTGTTGTTTTCTTCCCAGTCCAGGAGTACTGGATTTAACCGTGGGGGAGTGCAGCGCCCCAGAGTCCTGGTCGTTGCAGTACTGATGCTCCGCCGCTAAGGGGGGTGTTGGTACGACTGATGGCACTGAAGGAGTTCACCTGACTAGGTATCACAGACACTAATACACTTCACAGTCTGGCCTCCAGGGGGAGCTAAGTGTGCTATGTATTAGGCCACTCCTCACAATCTTGTAAAACTGGGGTTAGATAGGAAGTGAGGGAGAAAGCTGACTGGGTTGGAACCAGGCAACATCCTGTGGCAGAGGATGTTGCAGGGAAAGATTCAGGGGGGTCCCTGTCAGGGGTGGGATCCTGCCAGAGGCCTAGCGAACAGAAAGAACGTTACGGGACCGCGCCTGCACTTCATTGCGGTGGTACCCCAAGAAAGGACAAGAAGCGAGGTTTATTGTGAAGAGTGAGAAACGAGATCAACGCAACAAGCAGATAACACCAGTAGGAGTCGTGCTGTAAGACCGAGGCAACATCCTACTGAGGCGCGTAGCCGGTGGCCGGAAATGCCGAGGAAGTATTGAGCTCCAAGCCTTACTTCAAACCTACGGCAGGACAGTCAGTTATAGACGGGCTGTCTCACCTAAATCACCTAAATCACCTTATTCACATACTGAATAAAAAAAAAATGATTGTCAGGCAGGTGCCAGGTGTGGCACCTGCGCTGCAGTGTAATCTCATGGTTAGTGTGCATTTTTATCCCTTTTGCAGATTTACTTGAGCAAGGAAATAAAAAAAATATATATTTTTGAAAATGGCGCCCGCCGTGCCTGCGCAGTAGCAGCTATCGGTTTGTATAGAGATCCAATTGCTTTGGTTGAGCAGGCGCTGGCATCGCCATCTTGCTGGAGAAGAAAAAAAATATGTCCTCCATCAAGATGGCGCTGCCCGCGACTGTGCAGTAGTAGCTCTTGGAGATAACCAACAGTTGCTACAGCGCAGGTCTGAAACCTTGGTCAAAGTTATCTGAGCACACAAACCTCCAAGGGTGCTTAAACTTAGGCATTGGCCCAATTTTCTTTCTGTAATTTCTAAAATGAAAAAAAGACAACTTTTTTTTTGCCTAAAATACAAAGGAAATGTGTAATCTTTAACTTTATGCGTTGTAGAGATCATTTCATCTTCAACTAGCCTAATTATTCACAATAACAGTAATTTTGACCTGGGGTATCCAAACCTTTACATGTAACTGTAATATATATACATATATATATATATATATATATATATATATATATATATATATATACACATACAGTATACTGTATATGTACACATATATCATTTATTAGATAGATAATAGATAGATAATTAGATAGATAAATAGATAGATGATAGATAGATAATAGACAGATAGATAATACATAGATAGATAGATAGATAGATAGATAGATAGATAGATAGATAGATAGATAGATAGATAGGATAGATTTTTAGATCCTTGCTCTGCTGCACAGTGTCAATAAAGTGCTTAGAAGAATAATTTCTCTGGTCTGCCAGGCCTGTGGCATCTCACTTGGACATTGGCATTTATCCATGTCAGTGATAATGTAGACAGAGGAAGAAGTAATTACTATTTGCAAAATAATAAAGAAGGACTCTGGTAAGAGGAAATCACTCTAGAAGTCATTAATTGGATTATGAACTATTAAGATGTTGGAAAGAAAAGTAGTGCAGTGATTTATTAGATATATTGCTCTTTGTAGAGTGAGCAAAGAATGAAATATCTCTTTTTATCAAAGATTCGTTGGAGAATTCATCCATTACTGGTTACGGAAGGATAAATTTAAACTGCAGACATGAAGGCATGGATAGGTAATGCAGACTGGTGTTAAATTAAAGTGCACAGCCAATTGTACATCTTATAGATGATGTAGATGATTCTGTAGACTTTTAATACAGACATGACCAAAAAAATGAAGAATATAAAATGTACCCCCACTCTACAATCAGGAGAGAACATCGCATAATATTTAAATCATATGCTAGTAAAACACTTGACAGGTTGCAATTACCTTACAGCCTCTGGGCGACCACATATTGGTACACTACCGTTCAAAAGTTTAGGGTCATTTAGAAATTTCCTTATTTTTGAAAGAAAAGCACAGTTTTTTTCCAATGAAGCTAACATTAAATGATTTAGAAATACACTCTATACATTGTTAATGTGGTAAATGATTATTCTAGCTGCAAACGTCTGGTTTGTAATACAATATCTTCATAGGTGTATAGAGGCCCATTTCCGACAACCATCACTCCAGTGTTCTTATGGTACTTTGTGTTTGCTAACTGTGTAAGAAGGCTAATGGATGGTTAGAATACCCTTGAAAACTCTTGTGCAAGTATTTTAGTACATCTGAAAACAGTTTGGCTGACTAGAGAACCTATAAACCTGACATTTCTTTGAGCTAGTTGAGAATCTGGAGCATTACATTTGTTGTTTCCATTAAACGCTCAAAATGGCCAGAAAAAAAGAACTTTTATGTGAAACTCGACAATCTATTTTTGTTATTAGAAATGAAGGCTATTCCATGTGAAAAATTGACAAGAAACAACAATGGTGTGTACTACTCCCGTCAGAGGAGAGCACAAACAGGCTCTAATCAGAGTTTAAAGAGAATGGGGAGGCCCCGCGGCACAACTGAGCAACAAGACAAGTACATTAGAGTCTGTAGTTTGAAAAATCGACGCCTCACAGGTCCTCAACTGGCAGTTTCATTAAATAGTACATGCAAAATGCCATTGTCAATGTCTACAGTGAAGAGGCGACTCCGGGATGCTGGCCTTCAGGGCAGAGTGGCAAAGAAACAGCCATATCTGAGACTGGCTAATAAAAGGAAAAGATTAATATGGGCAAACGAACACAGACATTGGACAGAGGAAAATTGGAAAAAAGTGTTATGGACAGGCGAATCCAAGTTTGAGGTGTTTGGGTCACACAGAAGAACATTTGTGAGACCCAGAACAACTGAAAAGATGCTGGAAGAGTGTCTGATGCCATTTGTCAAGCATGGTGGAGGTAATGTGATGGTCTGGGGTTGCTTTGGTGCTGATAAAGTGGGAAATTTGTACAAGGTAAAAGGGATTTTGAATAAGGAAGGCTATCACTCCATTTTGCAACGCCATGCCATACCCTGTGGATAGCGCTTGATTGGAGCCAATTTCATCCCACAAAAGGACAATGACCCAAAGCACACCTCCAAATGATGCAAAAACGATTTAGGGAAGAAGCAGGCAGCTGGCATTCTATCTGTGATGGAGTGGCCAGCGCAGTCACCAGATCTTAACCCCATTGAGCTGTTGTGGGAGCAGCTTGACCGAATGGAACGCAAAAAGTGCCCATCAAGCCAAACCAACATGTGGGAGGGGCTTCAGGAAGCATGGGGCGAAATTTCTCCAGATTACCTCAGCAAATTAACTGCTGGAATGCCAAAGGTCGGCAATGCTGTAATTGCTCAAAGGGAGCATTCTTTGACGAAAGCAAAATTTCATGGAGAAAATTATCATTTCAAATTAAAATCTTTTTTTCGAACTTTGTCAATGTCTGGACTAGATTTTCAATTCATTTGGCAACTCACTTCCTGTCGCCTCCAGCTCAAAAATATTTCCAGAATCCATCCTTTCCTCAACCCACACTCTACCAAAATGCTCGTGCATGCCCTAGTCATCTCCCGCCTCGACTACTGCAACATACTCCTCTGTGGCCTACCTTCTAACACTCTCGCACCCCTCCAGTCCATCCTTAACTCTGCTGCCCGACTAATTAATCTCTCTTCTCGCTACACTCCTGCTTCCCCTCTTTGCAAATCCCTTCACTGGCTCCCAATTTCTCAGCGTATCCAGTTTAAATTACTAACACTGACCTACAAAGCCATCCACAATCTTTCTCCTCCGTATATTTCCACACTAATCTCTCAATATCTTCCCTCACGTAATCTCCGGTCCTCCCAAGACCTCCTCCTCTCCTCCATGCTTATTCGCTCCTCACCCAATCGCATCCAAGACTTCTCCCGAATATCACCCATCCTCTGGAATTCAGTGCCCCAACACATCCGGTTATCCACGACTTTTGGATCCTTCAAAAGAAACCTGAAAACCCATCTCTTCAAAGAAGCTTACAGCCTGTAAAGACCACACGGCCACCTCAACACTATTGGAGCTACTGCAACCCTCGACCTACTGTCTCCTTCCCCATAATCCTGTAGAATGTAAGCCCGCAAGGGCAGGGTCCTCTTCCCTCTGTACCAGTTTGTCGTTGTTAGTTTTGTTTACTGTAAGTGATATTTGTATTTTGATGTAACCCCTTCTGATGTACAGCACCATGGAATTAATGGTGCTATATAAATAAATAATAATAATAATAATAATAATAATAATAATAACTCATTTGATTAATAAAAGTATGAGTCATGGAAGGCCTTAAACGCGTTCATTTTAAGCAAAGAAGGCTGCCGGTTAACAGCGGTAAGGTGCAGTGGCCTTCGGAGAGGTGAGTATATCAATATTTTTTATTTTAATTCTTTATTTTACACATTAATATGGATCCGATACCAATTCCCGATACCACAAAAGTATCGGAACTCGGTATCGGAATTCCGATACCGCAAGTATTGGCCGATACCCGATACTTGCGGTATCGGAATGCTCAATACTAGCTGCCGCCCTTTCTGGCTCACTCTGCTGTGAATTCAGTTAGTGACAGGACACTGTGTTCTGACTGAGGGCCAGTTGAGATAGCGATTTGCTTCTTTGTGCTTTTCCCAGGCTAATTTAGCAACTGCTGTGTGTTCACCTTGCTTTTGCCTTGCAGCGCTGTTTTCACAGCGATCTGCAAGGACTCTGTGTGTGTGTGAGTGCAGCCCACTCTCTAGTCTGTGTGCAGCCATAGCTGGTTGTATTCAGGTCAGGGTGGTTCACTGCCTCATACTGTTCTATCCTTTCCATTGTCCTTTTTTGCAAGTAGTGCAGGCTGCTGCACATTTTTTTCAAATAATTCCTATTAGTGACTTTCCACCCGTATCCAGCTAAATTGTGGAAAAACACTACATAGGATAACCTAGAGTATTTTTTTTGGGCCTTGCAGCGCCATTTACGGCTGTCTGCACGGTCTCCGTGTGAGTGCAGCTCGCCCTGTAGTCTGTGTGCAGCCACAGCCGGTTGTATCCAGCTCAGGGTGGTTCACTGACTCATACAGTTCTATCCATTCCATTGTCCTTTTTTGCAAATAGTGCAGCCCGCTGCACATTTTTTCAAATAATTCTTATTAGTGGCTTTCCACCCGTATCCAGCTAAATTGTGGAAAAACACTACATAGGATAACGTAGAGGAGGTTTTTGGGGCCTTGCAGCACCATTTACGGCTGTCTGCACGGTCTCCGTGTGAGTGCAGCTCGCCCTGTAGTCTGTGTGCAGCCACAGCCGGTTGTATCCAGCCAAGGGTGGTTCACTGACTCATACAGTTCTATCCATTCCATTGTCCTTTTTTGCAAATAGCGCAGCCCGCTGCACATTTTTTCAAATAATTCCTATTAGTGGCTTTCCACCCGTATCCAGCTAAATTGTGGAAAAACACTACATAGGATAACGTAGAGGAGGTTTTTGGGGCCTTGCAGCGCCGTTTACGGCTGTCTGCATGGTCTCCGTGTGAGTGCAGCTCTCCCTATTGTCAGTTCAGCCCCCAAAAAATAAATAAATAATAAAGTTCACCAAACACACCACTTTACAGTTGTGTAGGCCACATTAGCTCATATTAAAGTCTAGTCCACACTTTAGAAAATTAGTGTTTCTTATACCTGTTAGGAGCTGTTCAGGAATAAGCACACTAAGCCGTTAGTACTTTTCTGCTTATCTTTATCAGTCAACCAAGATGAAGAAGGCAGGGAGTAAGGCACGTGGGCGTGGGCGTGGAGCAGGGAGAGGACGTGGGGATTCTGTGCCTGCTGCGGGCACCGGTGACTCATTATCACCCAGTTTCAGGAGGAAACAGTCCTTCATGCGCAGCTTTGTCGGAGAGCGCCGTACACCGCTGCTGCGTGAAGACCAAATTGAAGCCGTTGTGAGATGGATGGTAGCAAAAGCATCGACTTCAATTAGTGCCACATCCTCTCAGACACAGAGCACTGGAGAGCACCCATCTGTCTCTTCACCACCTGCCAAATTGCCCAGGCAGACAGAGAGTCCAGGACAGGAGCCGTCTCTACTTCTGTTCTCTGAATCTCTTGGCTTGGAAACAGGGGGCCAGCCAAGCAGCATTGGAGAAATGGAAGAAAAGGCAGTGTGCAGTGATGCCCAACAGCTTTTTCTCTCTGAGTCTGAAGAGGCGGGTGGGCCAGTGCCTCCGGTCACCACACCGCAGAACGCATCCGCTGATGACACTCAGGTGCCACTTTCTGGTGCGTGCTCTGCTGCTGAGACTACCCAGGAGGAGCAGTTGGTGGCAGAGGGTAGTGTAGATGATGAGGTCCTTGACCCATCATGGCATGAGGGACAGGAAGGTGGTGGGAGCAGCTCTGAGGAAGAGATTCCCCGAACGGGCCAAAGAGGGAGAGGGAGGTGGAAGACTGCGGATCCTGTATCCTCCACTTTGGCACCCGTTAGGAGCATGTCTCTTCCAAAAGCCAAAAAGGGCGCTCCCAAGACTTGCAGTGCCTGGTCCTTTTTTGACACAGTTGCCGATGACATTTGCTATGTCAAATGCAAGGTGTGTCATCACAAAGTCAAAAGAGGTCGAAATGTCAGCAACCTCAATACCTCCAACATGTGGAAACATGTGCGGACCAGGCACGCGGCGGAGTTAGAAAAACACACTGAAGAGCTTGGCCAACCAACAGCGGCAGCTACCACCTCTTCAGCTCGTGTTGCCTCATCCTCCAGCTCACACGCAGCTTGTTCGGCTTCCTCCCAGGATCGCCATGGAAGAACCTCTGGCACTGTTGTCCAGAGACCCACTGTAATTCCACCCGCAGCACCACGTTCCCAGTCATCCTCACACTCCCAGCCCAGTCTACAGCCATCGGTAGTACAGGCATGGGAGAAAAGGCGGCCTTTCTCGGCAAACCACCCACGAGCACAGGCTCTGACTGCAGGCATTGCCAAACTTCTGTCACTGGAAATGCTGTCATTCAGGCTGGTGGAGACTGACAGCTTCCGTGACTTGATGTCATTGGCAGTCCCACAGTACAATGTGCCCAGCCGCTTTTATTTCAGCAGGCAAGCCATCCCTGCCCTGCACAAGCATGTGGAGGGACACATAAAACACGCGCTACTGAACGCCGTCAGTAGCAAGGTCCACCTCACCACCGATGCGTGGACCAGTCAACATGGACAGGGGCGATACCTTTCCCTCACTGCCCATTGGGTTAATGTTGTTGAGCCGGGTACAGATCGTGCGAGTGGCGCAGGACGTGTCCTGCCCACTCCAAGGATTGCATGAATCCAGTCTGTACGCATTGACTCCGCCTCTTACACAAGTTCCTCAGAATCATCGCTGCAGGAGCCGTCACAGTCCACCTCCACATGGACCCGTGAACATTTACCTGTTACGACCGACATGAGCACAGCCATGGCCAAACGTCAACAGGCCATCTTGAAATTAATTTCTTTGGGGAATCGAAGCCACACAGCGCAGGAGCTCTGGAATGCCATCAAGCAGGAGAGCGATGTGTGGTTTGTGGCAGCGAATCTCCAGCCATGCATGGTAGTGTGTGATAATGGCCGAAATCTGGTGGCAGCTCTGGGCCTCGGCAACCTCACTCACATCCGATGTCTGGCACATGTGCTCAACTTGGTCGTGCAGAGTTTTTTGAGGGACTATCCTGATCTTGATGCACTGCTGCACAAGGTCCGCCTAGAGTGTGCTCACTTGAGGCATTCCAGCACTGCAAAATCGCGCATTGCGGTTCTGCAGCACCGATTCCGCCTTCCGGAACATCGCATCATATGTGACCTACCTACCAGGTGGAATTCCACGTTACATATGTTGGAGCGGTTGTGTGAGCAGCAGCAAGCAGTAATGGAGTACCAGCTGCATCAGGCGCAAAGAAGTCGCACTCCGCGCCGTTCAGACTTCACAACCACAGAGTGGGCCACTATGAAGGACGTCTGCCAGGTTTTGCGTCCCTTCGATTATTCCACGCGGATGGCGAGTGCAGATGATGCACTAGTCAGCATGACTGTCCCCCTTATCTGCCTGCTTGAAAAATCACTGCAAGCGCTAAGGGATGATGTTGTGGAAGAGGTGGAGGATGAGGATTCACCATTTCCATCATCTTCTGGACAGTCAGCGCCACGTGGTTCCTCACAAACGCGTAGGCAGGGGACACTTTGTGAGGAGGATGAGGAGGAGTCAATGGAGGAGGAAGACATCCGTCCAGAGGAGGGAGTTACACAATTGTCCAGTAGTCAGTGTGTACAGTGAGGGTGGGGTGATGACGAGCGGGCAGAGATCACGCCTCAAGCAGGGGACAGCGTTTATTGGCCAGTTGGAAGTCTGCAGCACATGGTTGATTACATGCTGCAGTGCCTGAGAAACGACCGCCGCATCGCCCACATTCTCAACATGTCTGATTATTGGGTGTTCACCCTCCTCGATCCTCGCTACCGGGACAACGTACAAAGCCTCATCACACCGTTGAACCGGGAGCGTAAAATGCAGGAGTACCAAGACACACTGGTGAATTCCATCATCTTCTCCAGTCCAACTGAGAGAAGTGCTGCTAGTGCTTTACAAAGCAGCTCAGTGCGTCCAGGCAGTGGAGGAGACTCTGCACAAAGAGGGAGCAGAAGCAGTGCCTCTGCCCAAGGCAAGACCAGTATGGCCCAACTGTGGCACAGTTTTTTGTGCCCGCCACAAATGTCTACACCATCACAGACGGCTCCAGTCAGCAGGAGGCAACGGTTCCGTCAGATGGTGACAGACTACATGTCTTGCCCTCTTGCTGTACTCCCAGACGGCTCTTCCCCTTTCAAGTTTTGGGTCTCTAATAGTGTTGAGCATTCCGATACCGCAAGTATCGGGTATCGGCCGATTACCGGGATTCCGATACTTGCCGCGTATCGGATACCGGATTCGTAAGTTCCCAGATTCAAACTGCACGAATTCAGCCAATGAGAATGATTCCAAGTGTGGGCACATCCTGTTCAGCATGGAGGGCATGAAACTACTGGCAAGGCTGTGATTGGCTGCTGAAATGATGTCATGCTGCAGTTTAAAAGTCGCTGGCGCCATTTTGCGCTCACTCTGCTGTGAATTCAGTTAGTGACAGGACGCTGTTTGCTGACTGAGGGCCAGTTTAGAGATAGCGATTTGCTTCATTGTTCTTTTCCAAGGCTAATTTAGCAACCGCTGTGTTCACCTACTAATCACCTTGCTTTTGCCTTGCCGCGCTGTTTTCACAGCGATCTGCAAGGTCTCTCTGTGTGTGTGTGTGTGTGTGTGTGTGCAGCCCACTCTCTAGTCTGTGTGCAGCCATAGGCCATAGCTGGTTGTATTCAGTTCAGGGAGGGTGGTTCACTGCCTCATACTGTTCAATTTATTTATTTTTTTTCAAGTAGTGCAGGCTGCTGCACATATTATCAAAAAATTCCTATTAGTGTCTTTCCACCCGTATCCAGCTAACTTGTGGAAAAACACTACATAGGAAAACGTAGAGGAGTGTTTTTGGGCCTTGCAGCGCCGTTTACGGCTGTCTGCACGGTCTCCGTGTGACTGCAGCTCGCCCTGTAGTCTGTGTGCAGCCATAGCCGGTTGTATCCAGCTCAGGGTTCTTCACTGCGTCATACCGTAAAATAAATTTTCCTTTTGTTTTAAGTAGTGCAGGCTGCTGCACATTTTTTCAAAAAATTCCTATTAGTGTCTTTCCACCCGTATCCAGCTAACTTGTGGAAAAACACTACATAGGACAACGTAGAGGAGTGTTTTTGGGCCTTGCAGCGCCGTTTACGGCTGTCTGCACGGTCTCCGTGTGACTGCAGCTCACCCTGTAGTCTGTGTGCAGCCATAGCCGGTTGTATCCAGCACAGGGTTCTTCACTGCGTCATACCGTAAAATAAATTTTCCTTTTGTTTTAAGTAGTGCAGGCTGCTGCACATTTTTTCAAAAAATTACTATTAGTGTCTTTCCACCCGTATCCAGCTAACTGTGGAAAAACACTACATAGGACAACGTAGAGGAGTGTTTTTGGGCCTTGCAGCGCCGTTTACGGCTGTCTGCACGGTCTCCGTGTGACTGCAGCTCACCCTGTAGTCTGTGTGCAGCCATAGCCGGTTGTATCCAGCTCAGGGTTCTTCACTGCGTCATACCGTAAAATAAATTTTCCTTTTGTTTTAAGTAGTGCAGGCTGCTGCACATTTTTTCAAAAAATTCCTATTAGTGTCTTTCCACCCGTATCCAGCTAACTTGTGGAAAAACACTACATAGGACAACGTAGAGGAGTGTTTTTGGGCCTTGAAGCGCCGTTTACGGCTGTCTGCATGGTCTCTGTGCGACTGCAGCTTGCCCTGTAGTCTGTGAGCAGCCATAGCCTGGTTGTATCCAGCTCAGGGTTCTTCACTGCATCATACCGTAAAATAAATTTTCCTTTTGTTTTAAGTAGTGCAGGCTGCTGCACATTTTTTCAAAAAATTCCTATTAGTGTCTTTCCACCCGTATCCAGCTAACTTGTGGAAAAACACTACATAGGACAACGTAGAGGAGTGTTTTTGGGCCTTGCAGCGCCGTTTACGGCTGTCTGCACGGTCTCCGTGTGACTGCAGCTCTCCCTGTTGTCAGTTCAGCCCCCCCAAAAAAAATAAATAATAAAGTTCACCAAACACACCACTTTACATTTGCGTAGGCCACATTAGCTCATATTAAAGTCTAGTCCACACTTTAGAAAATTAGTGTTTCTTATACCTGTTAGGACTCGGAGCTGTTCAGGAATAAGCACACAAAGCCGTTAGTACTTTTCTGCTTATCTTTATCAGTCAACCAAGATGAAGAAGGCAGGGAGTAAGGCACATGGGCGTGGGCGCAGAGCAGGGAGAGGACGTGGGGATTCTGTGCCTGCTGCGGGCACCGGTGACTCATCAGCACCCACTTTCAGCAGGGAACAGTCGTTCATGCGCAGCTTTGTCGGAGAGCGCCGTACACCGCTGCTGCGTGAAGACCAAATTGAAGCCATTGTTGGATGGATGGCAGCTAATGCATCGACTTCAATTAGTGCCACATCCTCTCAGACACAGAGCACTGGAGAGCACCCATCTGTCTCTTCACTACCTGCCAAATTGCCCAGGCAGACAGAGAGCCCAGGACAGGAGCCGTCTCTACTTCTGTTCTCTGAATCTCTTGGCTTGGAAACAGGGGGCCAGCCAAGCAGCATTGGAGAAATGGAAGAAGAGGCAGGGTGCAGTGATGCCCAACAGCTTTTTCTCTCTGAGTCTGAAGAGGCGGGTGGGCCAGTTCATCCGGTCACCACATCGCAGGACGCATCCGCTGATGACACTCAGGTGCCACTTTCTGGTGCATGATCTGCTGCTGAGACTACCCAGGAGGAGCAGTTGGTGGCAGAGAGTAGTGTAGATGATGAGGTCCTTGACCCATCTTGGCATGAGGGACAGGAAGGTGGAGGGAGCAGCTCTGAGGAAGAGATTCCCCGAACGGGCCAAAGAGGGAGAGGGAGGGGGAAGACTGCGGATCCTGCAGCCTCCACTTTGGCACCCGTTAGGAGCGTGTCTCTTTCAAAAGCCAAAAAGGGCGCTCCCAAGACTTGCAGTGCCTGGTCCTTTTTTGACACAGTTGCCGATGACATTTGCTATGTCAAATGCAAGGTGTGTCATCACAAAGTCAAAAGAGGTCGAAATGTCAGCAACCTCAATACCTCCAACATGTGGAAACATGTGCGGACCAGGCACGTGGCGGAGTTAGAAAAACACATTGAAGAGCTAGGCCAACCAACAGCGGCAGCTACCACCTCTTCAGCTCGTGTTGCCTCTTCCTCCAGCTCACACGCAGCTGGTTCGGCTTCCTCCCAGGATCGCCATGGAAGAACCTCTGGCCCTGTTGTCCGGAGACCCACTGTAATTCCACCCGCAGCACCACGTTCCCAGGCATCCTCACACTCCCAGCCCAGTCTACATCCATCGGTAGTACAGGCATGGGAGAAAAGGCGGCCTTTCTCGTCAAACCACCCACGAGCACAGGCTCTGATTGCAGGCATTGCCAAACTTCTGTCACTGGAAATGCTGTCATTCAGGCTGGTGGAGACTGACAGCTTCCATGACTTGATGTCATTGGCAGTCCCACAGTACAATGTGCCCAGCCGCTTTTATTTCAGCAGGCAAGCCATCCCTGCCCTGCACAAGCATGTGGAGGGACGCATAAAACACGTGCTACTGAACGCCGTCAGTAGCAAGGTCCACCTCACCACCGATGCGTGGACCAGTCAACATGGACAGGGGCGATACCTTTCCCTCACAGCCCATTGGGTTAATGTTGTTGAGCCGGGTACAGATTGTGCGAGTGGCGCAGGACGTGTCCTGCCCACTCCAAGGATTGCAGGAATCCAGTCTGTACGCATTGACTCCTCCTCTTACACCAGTTCCTCAGAATCATCGTTGCAGGAGCCGTCACAGTCCACCTCCACATGGACTCGTGAACATTTACCTTTTACGACCGACATGAGCACAGCCGTGGCCAAACGTCAACAGGCCGTCTTCAAATTAATTTCTTTGGGGAATCGAAGCCACACAGCGCAGGAGCTCTGGAATGCCATCAAGCAGGAGAGCGATGTGTGGTTTGTGGCAGCGAATCTCAAGCCAGGCATGGTAGTGTGTGATAATGGCCGAAATCTGGTGGCAGCTCTGGGCCTCGGCAACCTCACTCACAACCCATGTCTGGCACATGTGCTCAATTTGGTCGTGCAGAGTTTTTTGAGGGACTATCCTGATCTTGATGCACTGCTGCACAAGGTCCGCCTAGAGTGTGCTCACTTGCGGCGTTCCAGCGCGGCAAAATCGCGCATTGCGGCTCTGCAGCGCCGATTCCGCCTTCCGGAACATCGCATCATATGTGACCTACCTACCAGGTGGAATTCCACGTTACATATGTTGGAGCGGTTGTGTGAGCAGCAGCAAGCAGTAATGGAGTACCAGCTGCATCAGGCGCAAAGAAGTCGCACTCCGCGCCGTTCAGACTTCACAACCACAGAGTGGGCCACTATGAAGGACGTCTGCCAGGTTTTGCGTCCCTTCGATTATTCCATGCGGATGGCGAGTGCAGATGATGCACTAGTCAGCATGACTGTCCCCCTTATCTGCCTGCTTGAAAAATCACTGCAAGCGCTAAGGGATGATGTTGTGGAAGAGGTGGAGGATGAGGATTCACCATTTCCATCATCTTCTGGACAGTCAGCGCCACGTGGTTCCTCACAAACGTGTAGGCAGGGGACACTTTGTGAGGAGGATGAGGAGGAGTCAATGGAGGAGGAAGACATCTGTCCAGAGGAGGGAGTTACACAATTGTCCAGTAGTCAGTGTGTACAGTGAGGGTGGGGTGATGACGAGCGGGCAGAGATCACGCCTCAAGCAGGGGACACCGTTTCTTGGCCAGTTGGCAGTCTGCAGCACATGGTGGATTACATGCTGCAGTGCCTGAGAAACGACCGCCGCATCGCCCACATTCTCAGCATGTCTGATTATTGGGTGTTCACCCTCCTCGATCCTCGCTACCGGGACAACGTACAAAGCCTCATCACACCGTTGAACCGGGAGCGAAAAATGCGGAGTACCAAGAGACACTGGTGAATTCCATCATCTTCTCCATTCCAACTGAGAGAAGTGCTGCTAGTGCATTACAAAGCAGCTCAGTGCGTCCAGGCAGTGGAGGAGGCTCTGCACAAAGAGGGAGCAGAAGCAGTGCCTCTGCCCAAGGCAAGACCAGTATGGCCCAACTGTGGCACAGTTTTGTGTGCCCGCCACAAAAGTCTACACCATCACAGACGGCTCCAGTCAGCAGGAGGCAACGGTTCCGTCAGATGGTGACAGACTACATGTCTTGCCCTCTTGCTGTACTCCCAGACGGCTCTTCCCCTTTCAAGTTTTGGGTCTCAAAGCTGGATACATGGCCAGAGCTAAGCCAGTATGCATTGGAGGTGCTGGCTTGCCCTGCGGCTAGTGTACTATCGGAACGCGTCTTTCGTGCTGCAGGTGGTGTACTAACTGACCGTCGCATTATCCTCCGATAATGTTGACCGGCTTACTTTCCTGAAAATGAACCGGGCCTGGATCTCAAAGGAATTTGCCACTCCTCTTCCTGATTAAATAATTAGGTGACTGTCTACAGTATCCATGTCTCCAGTTGTGTTCATCTTTCTACCACCTGAACTTTAATTCCTGGGCTCCAACACCGCCAGTTGAGGCTCAGAAGTGCCGTCTGCACAGTCAAAACATATGACCCAGTGTTATTGGGTGTCAGTAACGTCAGTAATGCTGCACAAGGAAAAGGTAGCTATTTTTGTTTAGCTCCTTGCACACGCAGAACTTAACACTTATAAAATGTGTTCATTGATACCGTAAAACCGTCCCGGAGGTGGGACTTTCCTTCGTAATGTGACGCAGCACAGCCGTCATTCTTACCCCCCCGGCGCCGTGCGCCGGCTCCTCAGCGTTGTTTGATTCTGTCTCGAAGCCTGCGCTGTTATGTTATCCCTTGGCCAGGCACACTTAGCGCTGCCCCTCTTCTGACATCATTTGGTGTCATGCTGACTGCGCCTGTGCGGCCGCGCTGGCCGAGATCCCGCCTCGCAGTGTCTTCTGATTTAATCACACTGCGGGCCTGGGATCCATGGGCATGCGCAATGCATATCTTCACCTCCGCCTCTCACTCATCTCCCTTCGCCTTCTTCAGACTGTGCGCCGTCAGCTGATCCCTAATAGCATGCCACGGCCATGACACTGCACAGTCTGAAGAAGCTGGAGGGAGGGGAGTGAGAGGCGAGGATATGCACTGCGCATGGCCACGGATCCCAGGCCCTCGGTGGGATTACATTAGACGACAATGCGAGGCGGGATCTCGGCCAGCGCGGACGCACAGGCGCAGCCAGACTGACACCAAATGATGTCAGAAGATGGGCAGCGCTAAGTGTGCCTGGCCAAGGGATAACATAACAGCGCAGGCTCCGGGACGGAATTAAACAACACTAAGGAGTCGGGGCACGGCTCCAAGGGGGTAGGAATGACGGCTGTGCTGCATCATATTACGAAGGAAAGTCCCACCTCTGGGACGGTCTCACGGTATCAGGGGACACATTTTATAAGTGTTTAGTTCTGTGCTTGCAAGGAGCATAATGAAAAGAGCCACCTTTTCCTTTTGCATCCTTTGTGCTGCACAAGCTGGCTCTTTCAGCTACAAACGCCTTGGGGGGGGGGGTTAAAGGTTCCCTTTCGACTTTCTCCAATCAGGCTTCGGCCTACACTGTGTTCCTCTGCTCCTCCTGCTGTCCCTGGGCTCCAACACCGCTAGTTGGTGCCTGGAAGTGCTGTCCGCACAGTCAACACTTGCTGCCGTGTTATTGGGGTTCAGTAACGTCAGCTGTTCCCCAGCTGTGTGTGTGGCAATCCCTCCTATCTCCTCCACCTCCTCCTCCTTCTGTCCCTGGGCTCCAACGCCGCTAGTTGTTGTCTGGAAGTGCTGTCCGCACAGTCAACAGTCGCTCCTCTGTTATTGGGGTTCAGTAACGTCAGCTGTTCCCCAGCTATGTGTGTGGCAATCCCTCCTCTCTCCTCCACCTCCTCCTCCTGCTGTCCCTGGGCTCCAACACCGCTAGTTGTTGCCTGGTAGTGCTGTCCGCACAGTCAACAGTCGCTCCTCTGTTATTGGTGTTCAGTAACGTCAGCTGTTCCCCAGCTGTGTGTGTGGCAATCCCTCCTATCTCCTCCACCTCCACCTCCTTCTGTCCCTGGGCTCCAACACCGCTAGTTGTTGCCTGGAAGTGCTGTCCGCACAGTCAACAGTCACTCCTCTGTTATTGGGGTTCAGTAACGTCAGCTGTTCCCCAGCTGTGTGTGTGGCAATCCCTCCTCTCTCCTCCACCTCCTCCTCCTTCTGTCCCTGGGCTCCAACACCGCTAGTTGTTGTCTGGAAGTGCTGTCCGCACAGTCAACAGTCGCTCCTCTGTTATTGGGGTTCAGTAACGTCAGCTGTTCCCCAGCTGTGTGTGTGGCAATCCCTCCTCTCTCCTCCACCTCCTCCTCCTGCTGTCCCTGGGCTCCAACACCGCTAGTTGTTGCCTGGTAGTGCTGTCCGCACAGTCAACAGTCGCTCCTCTGTTATTGGGGTTCAGTAACGTCAGCTGTTCCCCAGCTGTGTGTGTGGCAATCCCTCCTCTCTCCTCCACCTCCTCCTCCTTCTGTCCCTGGGCTCCAACACCACTAGTTGTTGTCTGGAAGTGCTGTCCGCACAGTCAACAGTCGCTCCTCTGTTATTGGGGTTCAGTAACGTCAGCTGTTCCCCAGCTGTGTGTAAGGCAATCCCTCCTCTCTCCTCCACCTCCTCCTCCTTCTGTCCCTGGGCTCCAACACCACTAGTTATTGTCTGGAAGTGCTGTCCGCACAGTCAACAGTCGCTCCACTGTTATTGGGGTTCAGTAATGTCAGCTGTTCCCCAGCTGTGTGTGTGGCAATCCCACCTCTCTCCTCCACCTCCTCCTCCTTCTGTCCCTGGGCTCCAACACCGCTAGTTGTTGTCTGGAAGTGCTGTCCGCACAGTCAACAGTCGCTCCTCTGTTATTGGGGTTCAGTAACGTCAGCTGTTCCCCAGCTATGTGTGTGGCAATCCCTCCTCTCTCCTCCACCTCCTCCTCCTGCTGTCCCTGGGCTCCAACACCGCTAGTTGTTGTCTGGTAGTGCTGTCCGCACAGTCAACAGTCGCTCCTCTGTTATTGGTGTTCAGTAACGTCAGCTGTTCCCCAGCTGTGTGTGGCAATCCCTCCTATCTCCTCCACCTCCACCTCCTTCTGTCCCTGGGCTCCAACACCGCTAGTTGTTGCCTGGAAGTGCTGTCCGCACAGTCAACAGTCACTCCTCTGTTATTGGGGTTCAGTAACGTCAGCTGTTCCCCAGCTGTGTGTGTGGCAATCCCTCCTCTCTCCTCCACCTCCTCCTCCTTCTGTCCCTGGGCTCCAACACCGCTAGTTGTTGTCTGGAAGTGCTGTCCGCACAGTCAACAGTCGCTCCTCTGTTATTGGGGTTCAGTAACGTCAGCTGTTCCCCAGCTGTGTGTGTGGCAATCCCTCCTCTCTCCTCCACCTCCTCCTCCTGCTGTCCCTGGGCTCCAACACCGCTAGTTGTTGCCTGGTAGTGCTGTCCGCACAGTCAACAGTCGCTCCTCTGTTATTGGGGTTCAGTAACGTCAGCTGTTCCCCAGCTGTGTGTGTGGCAATCCCTCCTCTCTCCTCCACCTCCTCCTCCTTCTGTCCCTGGGCTCCAACACCACTAGTTGTTGTCTGGAAGTGCTGTCCGCACAGTCAACAGTCGCTCCTCTGTTATTGGGGTTCAGTAACGTCAGCTGTTCCCCAGCTGTGTGTAAGGCAATCCCTCCTCTCTCCTCCACCTCCTCCTCCTTCTGTCCCTGGGCTCCAACACCACTAGTTATTGTCTGGAAGTGCTGTCCGCACAGTCAACAGTCGCTCCTCTGTTATTGGGGTTCAGTAATGTCAGCTGTTCCCCAGCTGTGTGTGTGGCAATCCCACCTCTCTCCTCCACCTCCTCCTCCTTCTGTCCCTGGGCTCCAACACCGCTAGTTGTTGTCTGGAAGTGCTGTCCGCACAGTCAACAGTCGCTCCTCTGTTATTGGGGTTCAGTAACGTCAGCTGTTCCCCAGCTGTGTGTGTGGCAATCCCTCCTCTCTCCTTCACCTCCTCCTCCTCTGTCCCTGGGCTCCAACACCGCTAGATGTTGTCGGGACGTGCTGTCCGCACAGTCAACAGTCGCTCCTCTGTTATTGGGGTTCAGTAACGTCAGCTGTTCCCCAGCTGTGTGTGTGGCAATCCCTCCTCTCTCCTCCACCTCCTCCTCCTTCTGTCCCTGGGCTCCAACACCGCTAGTTGTTGTCTGGAAGTGCTGTCCGCACAGTCAACAGTCGCTCCTCTGTTATTGGGGTTCAGTAACGTCAGCTGTTCCCCAGCTGTGTGTGTGGCAATCCCTCCTATCTCCTCCACCTCCTCCTCCTGCTGTCCCTGGACTCCAACACCGCTAGTTGTTGTCCGGAAGTGCTGTCCGCACAGAGCCAAACACCTCGCCAATGTGTTAGTGGGGTTCAGTAATGCCTGCTGCTCCCCTGCTGTGTATACGGAAACGTGTCATGCGACTGCCACGCAGGCACAACAATTTAAATTTAAGGGAACCTGTCCCCCCCCCCCAGGCATTTCTTACTGAAAGAGCCACCTTGTGCAGCAGTAATGATGCAAAAGGAAAAAGTGCCTGTTTTCGTGGTGCTCCTTGCACATGCTGAACCTAACACTTATGAAATGTGTCCCCTCCCACCGTTAAACCGTCCGGTAGGTGGAACTTTCCTTCGTAATGTGACGCAGCACAGCCGTCATTCTTACCCCCTTGGCGCCGTGCGCCGCCTCCTCAGCGTTGTTTGAATCTGTCCCGGAGCCTGCGCTGTTATGTTAGCCCTTGGACATGCACACTCAGCGCTGCCCGTCTTCTGACATTATTTGGTGTCAGGCTGGCTGCGCCTGTGCGGCCGCGCTGGCCGAGATCCCGCCTCATAGTGTCTTCTGATTTAATCCCACTGCGGGCCTGTGATCCATGGACATGCGCAGTGCATATCTTAACATCCGCCTCTCACTCATCTCCCTACGCCTTCTTCAGACTTTGCAACTTCAGCTGATCCCTAATAGCATGCCACGGCCGTGACGCCGCACAGTCTGAAGAAGCCGTAGGGAGGGGAGTGAGAGGCGAGGATATGCACTGCTCATGCCCATGGATCACAGGTCCGCAGAGTGATTACATTAGATGACACAGCGAGGCGGGATCTTGGCCAGCGCGGCCGCACAGGCGCAGCCAGCCTGACACCAAATGATGTCAGAAGACGGGCAGCGCAAAATGTGTGCATGGCCAAGGGCTAACATACCAGCGCAGGCTCCGGGACAGATTCAAACAACGCTGAGGAGGCGTCGCACGGCGCCAAGGGGGTAAAAATGACGGCTGTGCTGCGTCACATTACGAAGGAAAGTTCCACCTACCGGACGGTTTAACGGTGGGAGGGGACACATTTCATAAGTGTCAAGTACAGCGTTTGCAAGGACCATAATTAAAAGAGCTAAGTTTACCTTTTCCAGCATTAGTGCTGTACAAGATGGCTCTTTCAGCTACAAACGCCTTGGGGGGGGGGTTAAAGGTTCCCTTTCAACTTGCTCCACTGCAGGCTTCGGCCTACACTCTGCTCCTCCTGCTGACCCTGGGCTCTAACACCGCCAGTTGGCGCCCGGGAGTGCTAGCTGCACAGAGAAAAACACCAGCCAATGTGTCAGTGGGGTTCAGCAACGCCAGCTGTTCCCCTGCTGTGTAGCTGGCATCGTGTCCTGCAAAAGCCACGCAGACTAGTGTTGAGCATTCCGATACCGCAAGTATCGGGTATCGGCCGATACTTGCGGGTATCGGAATTCCGATACCGAGATCCGATACTTTTGTGGTATCGGGTATCGGTATCGAAACAACATTAATGTGTAAAATAAAGAATTAAAATAAAAAATATTGCTATACTCACCTCTCCGACGCAGCCTGGACCTCACCGAGGGAACCGGCAGCATTCTTTGCTTAAAATGCGCGCGTTTACTTCCTTCCGTGACGTCACGGCTTGTGATTGGTTGCGTGCCGCCCATGTGGCCGCGACGCGACCAATCACAGCAAGCCGTGACGTAATTTTCAGGTCCTCAATGCCTAATTCTAGGCATTCAGGATTTTAAAATTACGATCCGGCTTGTGATTGGTCGCGTCGCGGTCACATGGGCGACGCGACCAATCGCAAGCCGTGACGTCACGGGAGGCAGGGAACGCGCGCATTTTAAAATTACGTCACAGCTTGTGATTGGTTGCGTGCCGCCCATGTGACCGCGACGCGACCAATCACAGCAAGCCGTGACATAATTTCAGGTCATGAATGCAGAATTAGGCATACAGGACCTGAAATTACGTCACGGCTTGCTGTGATTGGTCGCGTCGCGGTCACATGGGCGGCACGCAACCAATCACAAGCTGTGACGTAATTTTAAAATGCGCGCGTTCCCTGCCTCCCGTAACGTCACGGCTTGTGATTGGTCGCGTCGCCCATGTGACCGCGACGCGACCAATCACAAGCAGGATCGTAATTTTAAAATCCTGAATGCCTAGAATTAGGCATTGAGGACCTGAATATTACGTCACGGCTTGCTGTGATTGGTCGCGTCGCGGCCACATGGGCGGCACGCGACCAATCACAAGCTGTGACGTCACGGAAGGAAGTAAATGCGCGCATTTTAAGCAAAGAACGCTGCCGGTTCCCTCGGTGAGGTCCAGGCTGCGTCGGAGAGGTGAGTATAGCAATATTTTTTATTTTAATTCTTTCTTTTACACATTAATATGGATCCCAGGGCCTGAAGGAGAGTTTCCTCTCCTTCAGACCCTGGGAACCATCAGGGATACCGTCCGATACTTGAGTCCCATTGACTTGTATTGGTATCGGGTATCGGTATCGGATTAGATCCGATACTTTGCCGGTATCGGCCGATACTTTCCGATACCGATACTTTCAAGTATCGGACGGTATCGCTCAAAACTAACGCAGACACAAGAACTGAAATTGAAGGGAACCTGTCCCCCCCCCAGGCGATTGTATGTATAACAGCCACCTTGAACAGCAGTAATGCTGCATTTGTACAAGGTGGCTCATTAAGTTACTCTCCATGCACACGGCGAACGAAACACATCTAAAATGTGTCCTCTGAGACCATTAAACTGTCCCTGAGGTGTGACTTTCCTTTGTAATGACACGCTGCAACCCCCTTGGTAGCGCTGCCCGTCTTCTGGCATCCTTGGTTGGCTGGCTGCTCCTCTGCTGCCACCCTGCCCGACACAACGCCCCTCGGTGTCTTATTTATATTGACTGCGAGGGTGTGATTGATGGGCATGAGCAGTGCATATCTTCGCCAGGCTGTCACTCAGCTCCTTCCGCCTTCTTCAGACTGTGCGGCTTCATGGCCGTTGCATGCGATAAGGGATCAGCTGACGCTGCACAGTCTGTAGCAGGTGTAAGGACCCGAGCGAGAGGCGAACATATGTACTGCGCCAGGCCATGAATCCCAGCCCCACAGTGTGAAACACTGTAAAGACACTGCGGGGCTGGGATTCATGGGCATCGCGAACCGCACCAGCCGACATGAAATGATGTCAGAAGACGGGCAGCGCATGGCCAAGGGATAACGCAACAACGCAGACTCCTGTACATCAAAATGCGATGCTCAGGAGGCCGCGCCAAGCACCAAGGTGGTATTTTTGCCAGCTGTGCTGCGTCTCATTACGAAGGGAACTCCCGCCTCCAAGACAGATTGACTGTATAAGGGCCAAAATGTTGTACGTGTTTCATTCAGCTTGTGCAAGGAACAAAATTAAAAGAGCAACCTTTGACTTGTGCAGCACTACTGCTGCATAAGGCGTGGCTCTTCTAGTTTGTAACACCTGAGGGGGGGTTAAAGGTTACCTTTAAAATTGGTTCAATTAGGCTTCGGCCTACACTCTGCTCCCCCTGCAGAGCCTGGGCTCTAACACCGCCAGTTGGTGCCCCGAAGTGCTGGCTGCACAGAGAAAAACACCCGCCAATGTGTCAGTGGGGTTCAGCACCGCCAGCGGTTCCCCTGCTGTGTAGCTGGCAACGTGTCCTGCAACAGCCACGCAGACACAAAGCTGCCGCCAGTGCAGGCTTCGGCCTACACTCTGCTCCCTCTCCTCCTGCTGACCCTGGGATCTAACACCGCCAGTTGGTTCCCGGTACTGCTAGCTGTACAGAGAAAAACACCAGCCAATGTGTCAGTGGGGTTCAGCACCGCCAGCTGTTCCCCTGCTGTGTAGCTGGCATCGTGTCCTGCAAAAGCCACGCAGACACAAGAACTGAAATTGAAGGGAACCTGTCGCCCCTCCCCCAGGTGTTTGTATGTTTTACAGCCACCTTGTACAGCAGTAATGCTGCATGTGTGCAAGGTGGCTCATAAACTTATTCTCCTTGCACACGTGGAACGGAACACGTCTAAAATGTGTCCCCTGAGACCATTAAAACATCCCTGAGGTGTGACTTTCCTTTGTAATGACACGCAACAACCCCCTTGGTAGCACAGCACTTCTTCTGACATCATTGTTTGGCTGGCTGCGCCTCTGCGGCCGCCCTGCCCGACACAACGCCCCTCGTGTCTTATTTATTTTGACTGCGAGGGTGTGATTGACGGGCATGAGCAGTGCATATCTTCGCCAGGCTGTCACTCAGCTCCTTCCGCCTTCTTCAGACTGTGCGGCTTCATGGCCGTGGCATGCGATAAGGGATCAGCTGACGCCGCACAGTCTGTAGCAGGTGTAAGGACCCGAGCGAGAGGCGAACATATGTACTGCGCCAGGCCATGAATCCCAGCCCCGCAGTGTGAAACACTGTAAAGACACTGCGGGGCTTGTATTCATGGGCATCGCGAACCGCACCAGCCGACATGAAATGATGTCAGAAGACGGGCAGCGCATGGCCAAGGGATAACGCAACAACGCAGACTCCTGTACATCAAAATGCGATGCTCAGGAGGCCGCGCCAAGCACCAAGGTGGTATTTTTGCCAGCTGTGCTGCGTCTCATTACGAAGGGAACTCCCGCCTCCAAGACAGATTGACTGTATAAGGGCCAAAATGTTGTACGTGTTTCATTCAGCTTGTGCAAGGAACAAAATTAAAAGAGCAACCTTTGACTTGTGCAGCACTACTGCTGCATAAGGCGTGGCTCTTCTAGTTTGTAACACCTGAGGGGGGTTAAAGGTTACCTTTAAAATTGGTTCAATTAGGCTTCGGCCTACACTCTGCTCCCCCTGCAGAGCCTAGGCTCTAACACCGCCAGTTGGTGCCCCGAAGTGCTGGCTGCACAGAGAAAAACACCCGCCAATGTGTCAGTGGGGTTCAGCACCGCCAGCTGTTCCCCTGCTGTGTAGCCGGTAACGTGTCCTGCAACAGCCACGCAGACACAAAGCTGCCGCCAGTGCAGGCTTCGGCCTACACTCTGCTCCCTCTCCTCCTGCTGACCCTGGGCTCTAACACCGCCAGTTGGTGCCCGGTAATGCCAGCTGCACAGAGAAAAACACCAGCCAATGTGTCAGTGGGGTTCAGCACCGCCAGCTTTTCCCCTGCTGTGTAGCCGGCATCGTGTCCTGCAAAAGCCACGCAGACACAAGAACTGAAATTGAAGGGAACCTGTCGCCCCTCCCCCAGGTATTTGTATGTTTTACAGCCACCTTGTACAGCAGTAATGCTGCATGTGTGCAAGGTGGCTCATAAACTTATTCTCCTTGCACACGTGGAACGGAACACATCTACATTGTGTCCCCTGAGACCATTAAAACGTCCCTGAGGTGTGACTTTCCTTTGTAATGACATGCAACAACCCCCTTGGTAGCACAGCCCTTCTTCTGACATCATTGTTTGGCTGGCTGCGCCTCTGCGGCCGCCCTGCCCGACACAACGCCCCTCGGTGTCTTATTTATTTTGACTGTGAGGGTGTGATTGACGGGCATGAGCAGTGCATATCTTCGCCAGGCTGTCACTCAGCTCCTTCCGTTTTCTTCAGACTGTGCGGCTTCATGGCTGTGGCATGCGATAAGGGATCAGCTGACGCCGCACAGTCTGTAGCAGGTGTAAGGACCCGAGTGAGAGGCGAACATATGTACTGCGCCAGGCCATGAATCCCAGCCCCGCAGTGTGAAACAATGTAAAGACACTGCTGGGCTGGGAATCATGGGCATCGCGAACCGCACCAGCCGACATCAAATGGTGTCAGAAGTTGGACAGCGCATGGCCAAGGGATAACGCAACAGCGCAGACTCCTGTACAGCAAAATGCTGAGAAAGAAAAGACCTCTTTTGCCTCCAGAGAAATAATCCCCAAAGATATAGAAGCCCCCAACAGATAATAACGGTGAGGTAAGAGGAAGTCACATACACAGGGGTGAAAGCAGATTCAGCAAATGAGGCCCACTAATACTAGATAGCAGAAAATAGAAAAGGGAATCTATGCGGTCAGTAAAAAACCCTTACAAAATATCCACTCTGAGATTTCAAGAACCAACTAACGGTGTGGGGGGAGAAACTCAGTCCCCTAGAGCAACCAGCAAGCGAGGAAATCACATTTTAGCGAGCTGGACTAAAAACATAATGAACACTGATAATCAAAAAATGATCAAACAAAAACTTAGCTTGTCTTGGAGAGACTGGGAGCAAGGTAGACTGTTGTGAACTCTGTGTTCAGGCTCCCTCTTGTGGTCACTGGTGGTATGGTGTGACTTTTGCTTTGGGCTCCCCCTGGTGGCTTTGCCTGTTATCCTGCTGGTCTCTGGCTATCAGCTGGTTCGTTATCCTCTGGGAGGTTCCTACATAGCTCTGTTTTACTTCCACTTGTTGCCGGCTGTCGATGTAATCAGTGCTACTCAGATTCCTTCTGACTACCTTGCTCCCAGTCCATCCAGGATAAGCTAAGTTTTGTTTGCTCATTTTTTGATCAGCAGTGTTTATCATGTTTTCTGTTCCAGCTTGCTAAAATGTAATTCCCTCGCTTGCTGGTTGCTCTAGTGGGCTGAGTTTCTCCCCACACACCGTTAGTTGGTGTGTGGGTTCTTGAAATCTCAGGATGGATATTTTGTAAGGGTTTTTTATTGATCGCATAGACCCCTGCTCTATTTTCTGCTTTCAGTACTAGTGGGCCTCTTTTGCTGAATCTGATTTCATCCCTATGTATGTGCCTTCTTCTTACTTCACCGTTAATATTTGTTGGGGGCTTCTATATCTTTGGGGATTATTTCTCTGGAGGCAAGCGAGGTCTTTCTTTCTCTTTAGGGGTAGCTAGTTCCTCAGGCTGGCTCGAGACGTCTAGGAATTTTTTAGGCACGTTCACCGGCTACCTCTAGTTGTTTTGGATAGGTTCAGATTTGCGATCAATCCAGTTACCATCTCCCTAGAGCTCGTCCTTAGTTTAATCACTTGCTGATCTATTTGTGATCCTCAGCCACTAGGGATCATAACAGTACAGCCGGCCCGCAAAGTGTTAATTGCATGGCAGAAGCAGGAGAAAAGAAGCCTTGAGAATTTTTTTTTTCTTGTTGTTGCCGTGTGTCTAGCTGCTGTGCTAGCTTCTCTCCTCCTCTTAATCTTGGTGTGGCTCTGAGTTCAGCTGCTGACATGGATGTCCAGAGCTTGGCTTCCAGTCTGGATCATCTTGCTGCTAGAGTTCAGAGTATTCAGGATTTTGTTTTTCACAGTGCTATGTCTGAGCCTAGGATACCTATTCTGGAGTTGTTTTCTGGAGATAGATCTAGGTTCCTAAATTTTAAGAACAATTGTAAGTTGTTTCTTTCTTTGAAACCTCGTTCCTCTGGTGATGCCGTTCAGCAAGTTAGGATTATTATTTCCTTTTTGCGTGGTGACCCTCAAGATTGGGCCTTCGCATTGGCGCCAGGGGATCCTGCATTGCTCAGTGTGGATGCGTTTTTTCTGGCCCTTGGATTGCTCTATGAGAAACCTAATCTTGAGAACCAGGCTGAAAAAGCGTTATTGGCCCTCTCGCAGGGGCAAGATGAAGCAGAGGTGTACTGCCAGAAATTTCGGAAATGGTCGGTGCTTACTCAGTGGAATGAGTGTGCCCTGGCTGCAAATTTCAGAGAAGGGCTTTCTGAAGCCATAAAGAATGTCATGGTGGGGTTCCCTACGCCTGCAGGTCTGAATGAGTCAATGACTCTGGCCATTCAGATTGATCGGCGGTTGCAGGAGCGCAAACCTGTGCACCATTTGGCGGTGTCTTCTGAACAGACACCTGAATCTATGCAAGGTAGACACAAGGAATCTGAAGAGCACTGAATACATTGATAGCAGGCAAGGAACTGAGTCTCCAGATGAGCTAAATAGGAAACCAACCAAGGATAACGAACCAGCTGATGCAGCCAACCTGCAGAAAGACAACACTACACCGTACCGCTTGTGACCACTAGAGGGAGCCCAAAAATAGAATTCACAACTATTCGGCCTACACTCTGCTCCCTCTCCTCCTGCTGTCCCTGAGCTCTAACACTGCCAGTTGGTGCCCGGAAGAGCTGGCTGCACAGAGCAAAACACCCGCCACTCTGTCAGTGGGGTTCAGCACCGCCAGCTGTTCCCCTGCTGTGTAGCTGGCAACGTGTCCTGCAAAAGCCACACAGACACAAAGCTGCTGCCAGTGCAGGCTACGGCCTACACTCTGCTCCCTCTCCTCCTGCTGTCCCTGGGCTCTAACACTGCCAGTTGGTGCCCGGAAGTGCTGGCTGCACAGAGCAAAACACCCGCCACTCTGTTAGTGGGGTTCAACACCGCCAGCTGTTCCCCTTCTGTGTAGCTGGCAACAGGTCCTGCAAAAGCCACGCAGACACAAAGCTGCCGCCAGTGCAGGCTTCGGCCTACACTCTGCTCCCTCTCCTCCTGCTGTCCCTGGGCTCTAACACTGCCAGTTGGTACCCGGAAGTGCTGGCTGCACACAGCAAAACACCCGCCACTCTGTCAGTGGGGTTCAGCACCGCCAGCTGTTCCCCTGCTGTGTAGCTGGCAACGTGTCCTGCAAAAGCCACGCAGACACAAAGCTGCCGCCAGTGCAGGCTTCGGCCTACACTCTGCTCCCTCTCCTCCTGCTGACCCTGGGCTCTAACACTGCCAGTTGGTGCCCGGAAGTGCTGGCTGCACAGAGCAAAACACCCGCCAATGTGTCAGTGGGGTTCAGCACTGCCAGCTGTTCCCCTGCTGTGTAACCGGCAGCGTGTCCTGCAAAAGCCACGCAGACACAAAGCTGCCGCCAGTGCAGGCTTCGGCCTACACTCTGCTCCCTCTCCTCCTGCTGACCCTGGGCTCTAACAACGCCAGTTGGTGCCCGGAAGTGCTGGCTGCACAGAGAAAAACACCAGCCAATGTGTCAGTGGGGTTCAGCAACGCCAGCTGTTCCCCTGCTGTGTAGCCGGCATCGTGTCCTGCAAACGCCACGCAGACACAACAGACCTCCAAATGCCTCCAGTGCAGGCTTCGGCCTACACTCTGCTCCCCCTGCTGACCCTTTGCTCCAACACCACTAGTTGGGGCTCTAGGAAGACAAGCTTGAATAGGTCCCCATCCTGGTTCCAGTACCGTCAGCTGGTTCCGGGTAGAGCCTTTGGCTTAGGTGCTTCCTTCTGGGTATCCAAGTTCCACCAACGTCAGGTGGTCCTTGGTAGTGCTTTCAGGCATGGGTACCTCCTGCTTAGTAACCGGGTTCCAGTAACATCAGCTGGTCCTCGGTAGTTCCATTGGCTCTTGGACCTTCGGCTACCCATCCGGTTTCCAGTACCGTCAGCTGGTTCTCAGCAGTGTCTTTTGCTCTTGTTCCTTCTGCTCCCCATCCTGGTTCCAGTACTGTCAGCTGGTTCTGGGCAGAGCCTTTGGCTTAGGTGCCTCCCTCTGGGTATCCGAGTTCCACCAACGTCAGGTGGTCCTTGGTAGTGCTTTCAGGCACGGGTACCTCCTGCTTAGTAACCGGGTTCCAGTAACGTCAGCTGGTCCTCGGTAGTTCCATTGGCTCTTGGACCTTCGGCTACCCATCCGGGTTCCAGTACCGTCAGCTGGTTCTCAGCAGTGTCTTTTGCTCTTGTTCCTTCTGCTCCCCATCCTGGTTCCAGTACTGTCAGCTGGTTCTGGGCAGAGCCTTTGGCTTAGGTGCCTCCCTCTGGGTATCCGAGTTCCACCAACGTCAGGTGGTCCTTGGTAGTGCTTTCAGGCACGGGTACCTCCTGCTTAGTAACCGGGTTCCAGTAACGTCAGCTGGTCCTCGGTAGTTCCATTGGCTCTTGGACCTTTGGGTAGCCATTCGATTTCCAGTTCCATCAGCTGTTTCTCGGCATTTTCTCAGCCTTCTTGTACCTTCTGCTACATTTCCAAGTTCAAGACCCTAAAGACGATGACCCGGAAGACCACCCCTAAGATGACGACGACACCAGAGACGACAACCACTGAGATGACGACGACCCTGGAGACGATGACGACATGGGAGACCGAGAAGCAGAAGAGCAAGAGGCTGCAGAACAAAGAGCAGAAGAACATTAAGCATAACACTAAATATCAGAGCAAAATATATTATCTAAATTATAAGCAGAAGAAGACTAAGCAGTGTGTGTGGGTGAGTCCATTCCTCCTCGTGGTGCCCCTGGATAAAGCCTGATGCTGCAGGCCAAACTGAACACGGACAAATGTAACTCTTTTGTGACAGGCAGAACGGAAGGTGTAATCTTCAAACTTTTATAGATAACAACTACGGGAATGCCTGTCACAAATAAGAATATGATGAAGAACTTGAATATGAAGAAGACTAATAGTTAAATAAAAAGAATATGAACAATGTAACAAAAAACAATTATAGGTAGAAGATGAAGAAGAAGATGAATAAGTTGAAGAAGAACTTGATGTCAAAGATGCTGATGATGATGAAGAACAAAGTGTGGGAGAAGTAAAAAAGAGGGTGAAGGGCGTGGAAGTAGTGAAACATCAATATCTGACAAAATAAAAAAAATCGTAAGATAGTCAATATCTTTGTAACTCCGAACGTCTTAAAAAAAAATAAAATTCCTGCTATTCTATTTGATTGGGCTAAACCTCTATGCCTTTAATGTCTCCGCCACCTCCCCCAATACATCCTACATTATTCTTAGTTGTTTTCCTTCATGTAGAATGAACCTACAAGGAAAGAAAGGGTTTATTTTAATTCCGATATTTTCGTCCCATTGACTTGCATTGGTATCGGGTATCGGTATCGGCGAGATCCGATATTTTGCCGGTATCGGCCGATACTTTCCGATACCGATACTTTCCGATATCGGAAGGTATCGCTCAACACTACTCAAGAGTTTGTGCAACAAAAAATTAAGTTAAGGGTACCGTCATTTCTGTCCAGGCCTATTTCATGAGTTATATTTGTTATATATATTTTTTTTTAATTCTGTGGAAGAATGCTTGAACAGCAATGTCTGACTTTCATTTGTTCATTTTCATAGATCTTTTATTTATTAATACTTTTGTCAGATTCAAGTTATTTCTTTCATTAAACGAGGGGTACCAATAATTTTGACCATGTGTGTATATCCCAGAAAAATCCAATACATATACTAACACTGATATTATATATATACATATATATATATATATATATATATATATATATATATATATATATATATATACTAGACTGTGGCCCGATTCTAACGCATCGGGTATTCTAGAATATGCATCATGTCCCCGTAGTATATGGACAATGATGATTCCAGAATTCGCGGCAGACTGTGCCCGTCGCTGATTGGTCGAGGCAACCTTTATGACATCATTGTCGCCATGGCAACCATTATGACATCTACGTCGATACTGTGCCCGTCGCTGATTGGTCGAGGCCTGGCGGCCTCGACCAATCAGAGACGCGGGATTTCCAGGACAGACAGACAGACAGACAGACAGACAGACGGAAAAACCCTTAGACAATTATATATATAGATATATATATATATATATATATATATATATATATATATAGTGACAAAGTCACTGGTATGGTAATAGAGGGGAGATATGTGTCACTGAGCTTAATGGCGTCAGTGAAGTGATATGAAACCAGAGTATTTTCCTCCAGCACACTACGTGTTGTGAAGGTTAAGTTAAAGTTGCATAATGGGCTGGTTTCATGTGGGGCGCCATAGAGCGGGTGGGAGGAGGTCCACTTTATCTCCACTTGCAAAGCTGCCAGGGCCTTTGTGATGTCATGATCATGTGGTCAGTCACATGATGCAAAGAGTCACATGGTCTGGGGTTTAAGTAAAGGGGCTCTACAGGCAGTCTGGGTTCAGCAAGACTGGAGAGAGGAGTCTCTAGTGGTTTTGTGCCTTGTCAAGGATAGACTGAACCTCTGTTGCTCCAGAGCGGGGTGCCACCTGCAACATATGGACTGTGTTTAAGAGTTTTTGTTTTTCTTTGTTGTTTTTTCTGTTTTAGCCAGATTGGCTGAGTTTATTTTCCCTTGTGTTGGTTTATGCCACTTACTAATAAACCGACCCAGGATTTAAAGAGACGGTATTCCTATTTTTCCTACCTCCGTATACCGAGTTGAACTGCCACAAGTGGTGTTTCGAATGCGGGCAACATTCCGGAAACACCAGTAGCAGCCGTGGTCAAACCGCATGTCCTGGGTAAAGGAGGCCACAAACCAGCAGACGATGTCAGGCAAAATGGAAGATCTGCTCAAGCATCTGATGAGCGCGCAGCAGCAACAACAGCTACAACATCAGGAGACGAGTAAGTTGCTTATCCAGCAACTGCAACAGCAGCAGCAACAGCATCAGAACCAGTTCAGACAACCACAGCAGCAGATCGAGTTGCTTGCCGAGGCAGTTCATGGGAGACCGGAAGCCCAGCCCACAAGTCCTGGTGATGACACGCATGTCTGGAAGGCGGAAAGACGAGCGATGCAGAAAATTACCTCGGGTGATGATATAGAGGCATTTCTGACTGTTTTTGAGCGGGTAGTGGAGCGAGAGAGACTCCCGCCAGATCAGTGGGCGGAGGTGCTGACGCCCTATCTAACTGCTGAGCCCTGGAAGGCTTATTATGATCTGGCTTTACAAGGTGCCCGGGAATATGCCAAACTAAAAACTCAGATACTGGCATTCTCAGAGGTGACTATACCTGTCCAAGCACAAAGGGTTCATCATTTGGCGTATTGCGGTGATAAACCTTTTTGCTCCCAAATGTTCGACTTGCTGCATTTGGTGCAGGAATGGTTGCAGCCGGAGTCCTCCACCCCAGCCTAGATGGTGGAGCGGGTTGTAATGGACAGGTTTATCAATTCACTTCCAAGGACGGTACAGACAGGGGTTGACCAGGGGGATCACTGAAATGCAAATGACCTGCTCATCCTATCAGAAAGGTACCAGGTGGTCAAGAGGTCCCTAAGGAAGCCAGGGGATGGTGCATCTCCATACTGGGGTACCCAGCGGGAGCCCGAGTCCCAAAAGAGAGGTAGCAGTGCTACAACTGGGTGAACTCCGAGGTCCCAAGGAGCCGTTGAAGGGTTGCAAAATACTGCTGGTAAAGACCTGATCTGTTGGCAGTGTCCCATTCCTGGACACCTTGCCGCACATTGTCCTTTGTCTTCTGAGCAGATGGATTGCAGCCTAGGCAGGCGCTGCTCATATTTTGCTTATCCTGCTTGCAGTATGGACCATCAGCCCGGAGATGGGCCTCAGTCACGTCCCATGACCATAAATGGGGTGCTGGTGTCAGGACTATTTGACTCAGGGAGTTTGGTGATCCTGATAAGGGCCACGCTTCCCCACCAGTTGATCCCATGGAAACATGTGGGCGTCCGCTGTATCCACGGCGAGGCCAAGGACTACCCCATTGCCAGAGTGTATATGTAGCGCCCCCACTGCCGCAGGGCCGAGGGGTACCCGGTACCGGGCCTCTGCTCTGGGGTTGTCACGGTGGCTAGACCCGGTCCGTGACCCTGCTGAGGGGCGCCCAATGAAAGATGTGGGTGGTGGTGGTAGTGCGGTGCAGTGCTGGTCACAGTAAATAACGAGGACACCAGGTTGCAGTCTCTTTACCTCTTTACTGAAGGCTTCAGGATCCTCAGTCCGGAATACGGTTAACCAGGCTGCGCAAGTCCGGCTGGTCCGATGGCACCTCCAGAGTTCCCTTTGCAGGTGGAAATCTGTGCCTACCTTCTAGCGCTTGTGTGTTGCGGTCCTCCCCTGCTGTGCTCACGGGATAGTCCCCACAACTGTTGTGTCTGTTTCTCGTGTTCCCTCACAACTCGATTCTGATGTTCTTCTTCGTCCCCCAGATGATATGGCTAGGACGTACCCGTATGACGGGTAGGCTCGGAGCTCTTCCTGGACCCTAGTGTCGCCCTTCTCCTATTGTTGCCCCCTGTGTCTTCGTAGGTGATGTGTGTGAGACAGCCCGCCTATAGCTGACTGTCCTGCCGTAGGTTTGAAGTATTGCTTGGAGCCTAGTACTTCCTCGGCGTTCCGGCCACCGGCTACGCGCCTCAGTAGGATGTTGCCTCGTCTTACAGCACGACTCCTACTGGTATTTCTCCTTGTTGCGTTGATCTCGTTTCTCACTCAGCACAATAAACCTCGCTTCTTGTCCTTTCTTAGGGCACCGCCGCTATCTCGTGCAGGCGCGGTCCTGTAACATTCTCTCTGTTCGCTAGGCCTCTGTCAGGATCCCACCCCTGACAGGGACCCCCCTGAGTCTCTCCCCGCAACACCCTATGCCACAGGGTGTTGCCTGTTCGATTCCCAGTCAGCTTCTGTCTAACTTCCTATCCAACCCCCAGTTTTACCAGATTGTGAGGAGTGGCCTAATACATAGTACCCTTAGCTCCCCCTGGAGGCCAGACTGTGAAGTGTATTGGTGTCTGTGATACCTGGTCAGGTGAACTCCTTCAATGCCATCAGACGTACCATAGCCCCCCTTAGTGGCAGAGCATCAGTACTGCAACGACCAGGACTCTGGGGCGCTGCACTCCCCCCGGTTAAATCCAGTACTCCTGGACTGGGAAGAAAACAACAATACATGTCAGCAAAAAGACATACAATTTTGGAAATGCAATAACAATAAGTAAATTTGAACAGAGCTTCCCTTTATGGGAGGTGAGGACACTTGAATGTTACAAACATGGTTAAATACTTTAAATAACGTACTATAAATAACTTTTCTTACCCAACCGGGTATTCTGAACAATAATTTAACATTGCCTTTAAGGACGTACACGCTGAATCCACTAAAGACCTTCTTATAAAACATTATAAGGCTAATCAACTTTTTCTTCATTTTCCACCTTTACATCTGCAGGACCGCCTGTCTATCTGCCCCAGGCCTACTGCCTCTCGTTCTGTTACAGGACCGCCCCTTTCCGCCCGGGCCTTCTGCCTTTCTGCTACTATACACAGCATAGAACTTATCTTCCATCTCTCGGTTCAGGATCACCGAGCCATCTCTGTATGGCTCCTAGGAGGACTCACCGATTAACCCCGTCTGGGTTCACTTCCTGTCCTCATTCTTCTAGCAACATCATTAAACATTTCTTACTATCAACTGTCTGACTACATATAACTTTACATGTAAGTAGAGTTGAGCGACTTTCATTTTTTTAAGATCGAGTCGGGTTTTGTGAAACCCGATTTTGTCCAGAGTCGAGTCGAGTGCAGTCGGCCGATTATCGCTAAAAGTCGGGGATCGACCGAAACACGAAACCCAATGCAAGTCAATGGGGAAGCATAGTCGGCAGTGAGTGGAGGCCAGGAAAACACCTACAGTGCCCATTTTAATGCCAAAAACATCCATTCTTGTTTCTGAAGCTTGTCAATCTTAATTAACTTTATAATAATAGTTGGGCATAGGGAATTGGGGGTCATTTGGCAAAAGTTGTGGGGGGAGTAGGGCCGGCTCAAGTTTTTCGTGGGCCCAGGAAATGCGGACTACGTCACGGCGGTGTTGCAGGGAAAGGTAAGTATTTCAACGTTGCAAGTGCTGTGATCCTGAGCAAGCAGGGGGGGCCCACTCGTTCGCATTGGCACTGGCACAGGGCCCCTCAAAGTACAGCGATGTGTGTTTGCATGGCGGGGGCGCCTCCCACCAGCAGCGACACTTTTGCGTACTCTGAGGGGCCCTGTGCCAGTGACGTCGCCAACGAGTATGCCCCCCCACCTGATGAAGGAACCTGCACTTTCATCTGCACCTTCCTCTCTGTCCCTGTGTAAGGTGGTATAACATGCGGGAAGGGGAACCTTACTTTCAGCAGGGTCAGATTCTGGCTGTGTAGAGTATAAGGGGAATGTAGTGGTCTAGGTCAATGTACCAGCAGACTCATCTAGCAGTGGCTGGGCAATGGGCAGGATGAGGAGGAAACAGATATAGGGCCAAAGAATAAAGTAGGCTAAATGCAGTTCAAAATTGGTAACAGGACTAAACAGGCGGCATTGCTTTGTTCAGTGGAGTAGCAAACCCAAGAGCAGCAGACACTGTTTCAAGGGCATAACCACACTAGTAGGCCAAATGCAGTTTAATATCTGATAGTATAGGGCGAAAGCCAGAATGTGGAAGCTCAGCTTTGTTCAGTTGAGGACAACACCAGGCAGGGGCAGACAGACACCTTTAGTAGGCCGGAACAGCCAATTGCATTTTTAAAAATGGTAATTTGGAACTGAAGGTTGAAGCTCAGCTTTATTCAGTTGAGGACAACACCAGGCAGGGGCAGACAGACACCTTTAGTAGGCCGGAACAGCCAATTGCATTTTTAAAAATGGTAATTTGGAACTGAAGGTTGAAGCTCAGCTTTATTCAGTTGAGGACAACACCAGGCAGGGGCAGACATTCACCTTTAGTAGGCCGGAACAGCCAATTGCATTTTTAAAAATGGTAATTTGGAACAGAAGGTTGAAGCTCAGCTTTATTCAGTTGAGGACAACACCAGGCAGGGGCAGACAGACACCTTTAGTAGGCCGGAACAGCCAATTGCTTTTTTAAAAATGGTAATTTGGAACAGAAGGTTGAAGCTCAGCTTTATTCAGTTGAGGACAACACCAGGCAGGGGCAGACATTCACCTTTAGTAGGCCGGAACAGCCAATTGCATTTTTAAAAATGGTAATTTGGAACAGAAGGTTGAAGCTCAGCTTTATTCAGTTGAGGACAACACCAGGCAGGGGCAGACAGACACCTTTAGTAGGCCGGAACAGCCAATTTTTTAAAAAAACAGCAGTTAGTAAGAGGCAGAAGGTAGAAGCTCAGCTTTATTCAGTTGAGGACAACACCAGGCAGGGGCAGACAGACACCTTTAGTAGGCCGGAACAGCCAATTGCATTTTTAAAAATGGTAATTTGGAACAGAAGGTTGAAGCTCAGCTTTATTCAGTTGAGGACAACACCAGGCAGGGGCAGACAGACACCTTTAGTAGGCCGGAACAGCCAATTGCTTTTTTAAAAATGGTAATTTGGAACAGAAGGTTGAAGCTCAGCTTTATTCAGTTGAGGACAACACCAGGCAGGGGCAGACATTCACCTTTAGTAGGCCGGAACAGCCAATTGCATTTTTAAAAATGGTAATTTGGAACAGAAGGTTGAAGCTCAGCTTTATTCATTTGAGGACAACACCAGGCAGGGGCAGACAGACACCTTTAGTAGGCCGGAACAGCCAATTGCATTTTTAAAAATGGTAATTTGGAACAGAAGGTAGAAGCTCAGCTTTATACAGTTGAGGACAACACCAGGCAGGGGCAGACAGACACCTTTAGTAGGCCGGAACAGCCAATTGCTTTTTTAAAAATGGTAATTTGGAACAGAAGGTAGAAGCTCAGCTTTATTCAGTTGAGGACAACACCAGGCAGGGGCAGACAGACACCTTTAGTAGGCCGGAACAGCCAATTGCATTTTTAAAAATGGTAATTTGGAACAGAAGGTAGAAGCTCAGCTTTATTCAGTTGAGGACAACACCAGGCAGGGGCAGACAGACACCTTTAGTAGGCCGGAACAGCCAATTGCTTTTTTAAAAATGGTAATTTGGAACAGAAGGTTGAAGCTCAGCTTTATTCAGTTGAGGACAACACCAGGCAGGGGCAGACAGACACCTTTAGTAGGCCGGAACAGCCAATTGCTTTTTTAAAAATGGTAATTTGGAACAGAAGGTTGAAGCTCAGCTTTATTCAGTTGAGGACAACACCAGGCAGGGGCAGACATTCACCTTTAGTTGGCCGGAACAGCCAATTGCATTTTTAAAAATGGTAATTTGGAACAGAAGGTTGAAGCTCAGCTTTATTCAGTTGAGGACAACACCAGGCAGGGGCAGACAGACACCTTTAGTAGGCCGGAACAGCCAATTTTTTAAAAAAACAGCAGTTAGTAAGAGGCAGAAGGTAGAAGCTCAGCTTTATTCAGTTGAGGACAACACCAGGCAGGGGCAGACAGACACCTTTAGTAGGCCGGAACAGCCAATTGCATTTTTAAAAATGGTAATTTGGAACAGAAGGTAGAAGCTCAGCTTTATTCAGTTGAGGACAACACCAGGCAGGGGCAGACAGACACCTTTAGTAGGCCGGAACAGCCAATTTTTTAAAAAAACAGCAGTTAGTAAGAGGCAGAAGGTAGAAGCTCAGCTTTATTCAGTTGAGGACAACACCAGGCAGGGGCAGACAGACACCTTTAGTAGGCCGGAACAGCCAATTGCATTTTTAAAAATGGTAATTTGGAACAGAAGGTTGAAGCTCAGCTTTATTCAGTTGAGGACAACACCAGGCAGGGGCAGACAGACACCTTTAGTAGGCCGGAACAGCCAATTGCTTTTTTAAAAATGGTAATTTGGAACAGAAGGTTGAAGCTCAGCTTTATTCAGTTGAGGACAACACCAGGCAGGGGCAGACATTCACCTTTAGTAGGCCGGAACAGCCAATTGCATTTTTAAAAATGGTAATTTGGAACAGAAGGTTGAAGCTCAGCTTTATTCAGTTGAGGACAACACCAGGCAGGGGCAGACAGACACCTTTAGTAGGCCGGAACAGCCAATTTTTTAAAAAAACAGCAGTTAGTAAGAGGCAGAAGGTAGAAGCTCAGCTTTATTCAGTTGAGGACAACACCAGGCAGGGGCAGACAGACACCTTTAGTAGGCCGGAACAGCCAATTGCATTTTTAAAAATGGTAATTTGGAACAGAAGGTAGAAGCTCAGCTTTATTCAGTTGAGGACAACACCAGGCAGGGGCAGACAGACACCTTTAGTAGGCCGGAACAGCCAATTGCTTTTTTAAAAATGGTAATTTGGAACAGAAGGTTGAAGCTCAGCTTTATTCAGTTGAGGACAACACCAGGCAGGGGCAGACAGACACCTTTAGTAGGCCGGAACAGCCAATTGCTTTTTTAAAAATGGTAATTTGGAACAGAAGGTTGAAGCTCAGCTTTATTCAGTTGAGGACAACACCAGGCAGGGGCAGACATTCACCTTTAGTAGGCCGGAACAGCCAATTGCATTTTTAAAAATGGTAATTTGGAACAGAAGGTTGAAGCTCAGCTTTATTCAGTTGAGGACAACACCAGGCAGGGGCAGACAGACACCTTTAGTAGGCCGGAACAGCCAATTTTTTTAAAAAACAGCAGTTAGTAAGAGGCAGAAGGTAGAAGCTCAGCTTTATTCAGTTGAGGACAACACCAGGCAGGGGCAGACAGACACCTTTAGTAGGCCGGAACAGCCAATTGCATTTTTAAAAATGGTAATTTGGAACAGAAGGTAGAAGCTCAGCTTTATACAGTTGAGGACAACACCAGGCAGGGGCAGACAGACACCTTTAGTAGGCCGGAACAGCCAATTGCTTTTTTAAAAATGGTAATTTGGAACAGAAGGTAGAAGCTCAGCTTTATTCAGTTGAGGACAACACCAGGCAGGGGCAGACAGACACCTTTAGTAGGCCGGAACAGCCAATTGCATTTTTAAAAATGGTAATTTGGAACAGAAGGTAGAAGCTCAGCTTTATTCAGTTGAGGACAACACCAGGCAGGGGCAGACAGACACCTTTAGTAGGCCGGAACAGCCAATTGCTTTTTTAAAAATGGTAATTTGGAACAGAAGGTTGAAGCTCAGCTTTATTCAGTTGAGGACAACACCAGGCAGGGGCAGACAGACACCTTTAGTAGGCCGGAACAGCCAATTGCTTTTTTAAAAATGGTAATTTGGAACAGAAGGTTGAAGCTCAGCTTTATTCAGTTGAGGACAACACCAGGCAGGGGCAGACATTCACCTTTAGTAGGCCGGAACAGCCAATTGCATTTTTAAAAATGGTAATTTGGAACAGAAGGTTGAAGCTCAGCTTTATTCAGTTGAGGACAACACCAGGAAGGGGCAGACAGACACCTTTAGTAGGCCGGAACAGCCAATTTTTTTAAAAAACAGCAGTTAGTAAGAGGCAGAAGGTAGAAGCTCAGCTTTATTCAGTTGAGGACAACACCAGGCAGGGGCAGACAGACACCTTTAGTAGGCCGGAACAGCCAATTGCATTTTTAAAAATGGTAATTTGGAACAGAAGGTAGAAGCTCAGCTTTATTCAGTTGAGGACAACACCAGGCAGGGGCAGACAGACACCTTTAGTAGGCCGGAACAGCCAATTTTTTAAAAAAACAGCAGTTAGTAAGAGGCAGAAGGTAGAAGCTCAGCTTTATTCAGTTGAGGACAACACCAGGCAGGGGCAGACATTCACCTTTAGTAGGCCGGAACAGCCAATTGCATTTTTAAAAATGGTAATTTGGAACAGAAGGTAGAAGCTCAGCTTTATACAGTTGAGGACAACACCAGGCAGGGGCAGACAGACACCTTTAGTAGGCCGGAACAGCCAATTGCTTTTTTAAAAATGGTAATTTGGAACAGAAGGTAGAAGCTCAGCTTTATTCAGTTGAGGACAACACCAGGCAGGGGCAGACAGACACCTTTAGTAGGCCGGAACAGCCAATTTTTTAAAAAAACAGCAGTTAGTAAGAGGCAGAAGGTAGAAGCTCAGCTTTATTCAGTTGAGGACAACACCAGGCAGGGGCAGACAGACACCTTTAGTAGGCCGGAACAGCCAATTGCATTTTTAAAAATGGTAATTTGGAACAGAAGGTAGAAGCTCAGCTTTATTCAGTTGAGGACAACACCAGGCAGGGGCAGACAGACACCTTTAGTAGGCCGGAACAGCCAATTGCTTTTTTAAAAATGGTAATTTGGAACAGAAGGTTGAAGCTCAGCTTTATTCAGTTGAGGACAACACCAGGCAGGGGCAGACATTCACCTTTAGTTGGCCGGAACAGCCAATTGCATTTTTAAAAATGGTAATTTGGAACAGAAGGTTGAAGCTCAGCTTTATTCAGTTGAGGACAACACCAGGCAGGGGCAGACAGACACCTTTAGTAGGCCGGAACAGCCAATTTTTTAAAAAAACAGCAGTTAGTAAGAGGCAGAAGGTAGAAGCTCAGCTTTATTCAGTTGAGGACAACACCAGGCAGGGGCAGACAGACACCTTTAGTAGGCCGGAACAGCCAATTGCATTTTTAAAAATGTTAATTTGGAACAGAAGGTAGAAGCTCAGCTTTATTCAGTTGAGGACAACACCAGGCAGGGGCAGACAGACACCTTTAGTAGGCCGGAACAGCCAATTTTTTAAAAAAACAGCAGTTAGTAAGAGGCAGAAGGTAGAAGCTCAGCTTTATTCAGTTGAGGACAACACCAGGCAGGGGCAGACATTCACCTTTAGTAGGCCGGAACAGCCAATTGCATTTTTAAAAATGGTAATTTGGAACAGAAGGTTGAAGCTCAGCTTTATTCAGTTGAGGACAACACCAGGCAGGGGCAGACAGACACCTTTAGTAGGCCGGAACAGCCAATTGCTTTTTTAAAAATGGTAATTTGGAACTGAAGGTTGAAGCTCAGCTTTATTCAGTTGAGGACAACACCAGGCAGGGGCAGACATTCACCTTTAGTAGGCCGGAACAGCCAATTGCATTTTTAAAAATGGTAATTTGGAACTGAAGGTTGAAGCTCAGCTTTATTCAGTTGAGGACAACACCAGGCAGGGGCAGACAGACACCTTTAGTAGGCCGGAACAGCCAATTTTTAAAAAAAACAGCAGTTAGTAAGAGGCAGAAGGTAGAAGCTCAGCTTTATTCAGTTGAGGACAACACCAGGCAGGGGCAGACAGACACCTTTAGTAGGCCGGAACAGCCAATTGCATTTTTAAAAATGGTAATTTGGAACAGAAGGTAGAAGCTCAGCTTTATTCAGTTGAGGACAACACCAGGCAGGGGCAGACAGACACCTTTAGTAGGCCGGAACAGCCAATTTTTTAAAAAAAACAGCAGTTAGTAAGAGGCAGAAGGTAGAAGCTCAGCTTTATTCAGTTGAGGACAACACCAGGCAGGGGCAGACATTCACCTTTAGTAGGCCGGAACAGCCAATTGCATTTTTAAAAATGGTAATTTGGAACAGAAGGTAGAAGCTCAGCTTTATACAGTTGAGGACAACACCAGGCAGGGGCAGACAGACACCTTTAGTAGGCCGGAACAGCCAATTGCTTTTTTAAAAATGGTAATTTGGAACAGAAGGTAGAAGCTCAGCTTTATTCAGTTGAGGACAACACCAGGCAGGGGCAGACAGACACCTTTAGTAGGCCGGAACAGCCAATTTTTTAAAAAAACAGCAGTTAGTAAGAGGCAGAAGGTAGAAGCTCAGCTTTATTCAGTTGAGGACAACACCAGGCAGGGGCAGACAGACACCTTTAGTAGGCCGGAACAGCCAATTGCATTTTTAAAAATGGTAATTTGGAACAGAAGGTAGAAGCTCAGCTTTATTCAGTTGAGGACAACACCAGGCAGGGGCAGACAGACACCTTTAGTAGGCCGGAACAGCCAATTGCTTTTTTAAAAATGGTAATTTGGAACAGAAGGTTGAAGCTCAGCTTTATTCAGTTGAGGACAACACCAGGCAGGGGCAGACATTCACCTTTAGTTGGCCGGAACAGCCAATTGCATTTTTAAAAATGGTAATTTGGAACAGAAGGTTGAAGCTCAGCTTTATTCAGTTGAGGACAACACCAGGCAGGGGCAGACAGACACCTTTAGTAGGCCGGAACAGCCAATTTTTTAAAAAAACAGCAGTTAGTAAGAGGCAGAAGGTAGAAGCTCAGCTTTATTCAGTTGAGGACAACACCAGGCAGGGGCAGACAGACACCTTTAGTAGGCCGGAACAGCCAATTGCATTTTTAAAAATGTTAATTTGGAACAGAAGGTAGAAGCTCAGCTTTATTCAGTTGAGGACAACACCAGGCAGGGGCAGACAGACACCTTTAGTAGGCCGGAACAGCCAATTTTTTAAAAAAACAGCAGTTAGTAAGAGGCAGAAGGTAGAAGCTCAGCTTTATTCAGTTGAGGACAACACCAGGCAGGGGCAGACAGACACCTTTAGTAGGCCGGAACAGCCAATTGCATTTTTAAAAATGGTAATTTGGAACAGAAGGTTGAAGCTCAGCTTTATTCAGTTGAGGACAACACCAGGCAGGGGCAGACAGACACCTTTAGTAGGCCGGAACAGCCAATTGCTTTTTTAAAAATGGTAATTTGGAACTGAAGGTTGAAGCTCAGCTTTATTCAGTTGAGGACAACACCAGGCAGGGGCAGACATTCACCTTTAGTAGGCCGGAACAGCCAATTGCATTTTTAAAAATGGTAATTTGGAACTGAAGGTTGAAGCTCAGCTTTATTCAGTTGAGGACAACACCAGGCAGGGGCAGACAGACACCTTTAGTAGGCCGGAACAGCCAATTTTTAAAAAAAACAGCAGTTAGTAAGAGGCAGAAGGTAGAAGCTCAGCTTTATTCAGTTGAGGACAACACCAGGCAGGGGCAGACAGACACCTTTAGTAGGCCGGAACAGCCAATTGCATTTTTAAAAATGGTAATTTGGAACAGAAGGTAGAAGCTCAGCTTTATTCAGTTGAGGACAACACCAGGCAGGGGCAGACAGACACCTTTAGTAGGCCGGAACAGCCAATTGCATTTTTAAAAATGGTAATTTGGAACAGAAGGTTGAAGCTCAGCTTTATTCAGTTGAGGACAACACCAGGCAGGGGCAGACAGACACCTTTAGTAGGCCGGAACAGCCAATTTTTAAAAAAAAACAGCAGTTAGTAAGAGGCAGAAGGTAGAAGCTCAGCTTTATTCAGTTGAGGACAACACCAGGCAGGGGCAGACAGACACCTTTAGTAGGCCGGAACAGCCAATTGCATTTTTAAAAATGGTAATTTGGAACAGAAGGTAGAAGCTCAGCTTTATTCAGTTGAGGACAACACCAGGCAGGGGCAGACAGACACCTTTAGTAGGCCGGAACAGCCAATTGCTTTTTTAAAAATGGTAATTTGGAACAGAAGGTTGAAGCTCAGCTTTATTCAGTTGAGGACAACACCAGGCAGGGGCAGACAGACACCTTTAGTAGGCCGGAACAGCCAATTGCTTTTTTAAAAATGGTAATTTGGAACAGAAGGTTGAAGCTCAGCTTTATTCAGTTGAGGACAACACCAGGCAGGGGCAGACATTCACCTTTAGTAGGCCGGAACAGCCAATTGCATTTTTAAAAATGGTAATTTGGAACAGAAGGTTGAAGCTCAGCTTTATTCAGTTGAGGACAACACCAGGCAGGGGCAGACAGACACCTTTAGTAGGCCGGAACAGCCAATTTTTTAAAAAAACAGCAGTTAGTAAGAGGCAGAAGGTAGAAGCTCAGCTTTATTCAGTTGAGGACAACACCAGGCAGGGGCAGACAGACACCTTTAGTAGGCCGGAACAGCCAATTGCATTTTTAAAAATGGTAATTTGGAACAGAAGGTAGAAGCTCAGCTTTATACAGTTGAGGACAACACCAGGCAGGGGCAGACAGACACCTTTAGTAGGCCGGAACAGCCAATTGCTTTTTTAAAAATGGTAATTTGGAACAGAAGGTAGAAGCTCAGCTTTATTCAGTTGAGGACAACACCAGGCAGGGGCAGACAGACACCTTTAGTAGGCCGGAACAGCCAATTGCATTTTTAAAAATGGTAATTTGGAACAGAAGGTAGAAGCTCAGCTTTATTCAGTTGAGGACAACACCAGGCAGGGGCAGACAGACACCTTTAGTAGGCCGGAAAAGCCAATTGCTTTTTTAAAAATGGTAATTTGGAACAGAAGGTTGAAGCTCAGCTTTATTCAGTTGAGGACAACACCAGGCAGGGGCAGACAGACACCTTTAGTAGGCCGGAACAGCCAATTGCTTTTTTAAAAATGGTAATTTGGAACAGAAGGTTGAAGCTCAGCTTTATTCAGTTGAGGACAACACCAGGCAGGGGCAGACATTCACCTTTAGTAGGCCGGAACAGCCAATTGCATTTTTAAAAATGGTAATTTGGAACAGAAGGTTGAAGCTCAGCTTTATTCAGTTGAGGACAACACCAGGAAGGGGCAGACAGACACCTTTAGTAGGCCGGAACAGCCAATTTTTTTAAAAAACAGCAGTTAGTAAGAGGCAGAAGGTAGAAGCTCAGCTTTATTCAGTTGAGGACAACACCAGGCAGGGGCAGACAGACACCTTTAGTAGGCCGGAACAGCCAATTGCATTTTTAAAAATGGTAATTTGGAACAGAAGGTAGAAGCTCAGCTTTATTCAGTTGAGGACAACACCAGGCAGGGGCAGACAGACACCTTTAGTAGGCCGGAACAGCCAATTTTTTAAAAAAACAGCAGTTAGTAAGAGGCAGAAGGTAGAAGCTCAGCTTTATTCAGTTGAGGACAACACCAGGCAGGGGCAGACATTCACCTTTAGTAGGCCGGAACAGCCAATTGCATTTTTAAAAATGGTAATTTGGAACAGAAGGTAGAAGCTCAGCTTTATACAGTTGAGGACAACACCAGGCAGGGGCAGACAGACACCTTTAGTAGGCCGGAACAGCCAATTGCTTTTTTAAAAATGGTAATTTGGAACAGAAGGTAGAAGCTCAGCTTTATTCAGTTGAGGACAACACCAGGCAGGGGCAGACAGACACCTTTAGTAGGCCGGAACAGCCAATTGCATTTTTAAATATGGTAATTTGGAACAGAAGGTAGAAGCTCAGCTTTATTCAGTTGAGGACAACACCAGGCAGGGGCAGACAGACACCTTTAGTAGGCCGGAACAGCCAATTGCTTTTTTAAAAATGGTAATTTGGAACAGAAGGTTGAAGCTCAGCTTTATTCAGTTGAGGACAACACCAGGCAGGGGCAGACAGACACCTTTAGTAGGCCGGAACAGCCAATTGCTTTTTTAAAAATGGTAATTTGGAACAGAAGGTTGAAGCTCAGCTTTATTCAGTTGAGGACAACACCAGGCAGGGGCAGACATTCACCTTTAGTAGGCCGGAACAGCCAATTGCATTTTTAAAAATGGTAATTTGGAACAGAAGGTTGAAGCTCAGCTTTATTCAGTTGAGGACAACACCAGGCAGGGGCAGACAGACACCTTTAGTAGGCCGGAACAGCCAATTTTTTAAAAAAACAGCAGTTAGTAAGAGGCAGAAGGTAGAAGCTCAGCTTTATACAGTTGAGGACAACACCAGGCAGGGGCAGACAGACACCTTTAGTAGGCCGGAACAGCCAATTGCTTTTTTAAAAATGGTAATTTGGAACAGAAGGTAGAAGCTCAGCTTTATTCAGTTGAGGACAACACCAGGCAGGGGCAGACAGACACCTTTAGTAGGCCGGAACAGCCAATTGCATTTTTAAAAATGGTAATTTGGAACAGAAGGTAGAAGCTCAGCTTTATTCAGTTGAGGACAACACCAGGCAGGGGCAGACAGACACCTTTAGTAGGCCGGAACAGCCAATTTTTTAAAAAAACAGCAGTTAGTAAGAGGCAGAAGGTAGAAGCTCAGCTTTATTCAGTTGAGGACAACACCAGGCAGGGGCAGACATTCACCTTTAGTAGGCCGGAACAGCCAATTGCATTTTTAAAAATGGTAATTTGGAACAGAAGGTAGAAGCTCAGCTTTATACAGTTGAGGACAACACCAGGCAGGGGCAGACAGACACCTTTAGTAGGCCGGAACAGCCAATTGCTTTTTTAAAAATGGTAATTTGGAACAGAAGGTAGAAGCTCAGCTTTATTCAGTTGAGGACAACACCAGGCAGGGGCAGACAGACACCTTTAGTAGGCCGGAACAGCCAATTGCATTTTTAAAAATGGTAATTTGGAACAGAAGGTTGAAGCTCAGCTTTATTCAGTTGAGGACAACACCAGGCAGGGGCAGACAGACACCTTTAGTAGGCCGGAACAGCCAATTTTTAAAAAAAACAGCAGTTAGTAAGAGGCAGAAGGTAGAAGCTCAGCTTTATTCAGTTGAGGACAACACCAGGCAGGGGCAGACAGACACCTTTAGTAGGCCGGAACAGCCAATTGCATTTTTAAAAATGGTAATTTGGAACAGAAGGTAGAAGCTCAGCTTTATACAGTTGAGGACAACACCAGGCAGGGGCAGACAGACACCTTTAGTAGGCCGGAACAGCCAATTGCTTTTTTAAAAATGGTAATTTGGAACAGAAGGTAGAAGCTCAGCTTTATTCAGTTGAGGACAACACCAGGCAGGGGCAGACATTCACCTTTAGTAGGCCGGAACAGCCAATTGCATTTTTAAAAATGGTAATTTGGAACAGAAGGTAGAAGCTCAGCTTTATTCAGTTGAGGACAACACCAGGCAGGGGCAGACAGACACCTTTAGTAGGCCGGAAAAGCCAATTGCTTTTTTAAAAATGGTAATTTGGAACAGAAGGTTGAAGCTCAGCTTTATTCAGTTGAGGACAACACCAGGCAGGGGCAGACAGACACCTTTAGTAGGCCGGAACAGCCAATTGCTTTTTTAAAAATGGTAATTTGGAACAGAAGGTTGAAGCTCAGCTTTATTCAGTTGAGGACAACACCAGGCAGGGGCAGACATTCACCTTTAGTAGGACGGAACAGCCAATTGCATTTTTAAAAATGGTAATTTGGAACAGAAGGTTGAAGCTCAGCTTTATTCAGTTGAGGACAACACCAGGAAGGGGCAGACAGACACCTTTAGTAGGCCGGAACAGCCAATTTTTTTAAAAAACAGCAGTTAGTAAGAGGCAGAAGGTAGAAGCTCAGCTTTATTCAGTTGAGGACAACACCAGGCAGGGGCAGACAGACACCTTTAGTAGGCCGGAACAGCCAATTGCATTTTTAAAAATGGTAATTTGGAACAGAAGGTAGAAGCTCAGCTTTATTCAGTTGAGGACAACACCAGGCAGGGGCAGACAGACACCTTTAGTAGGCCGGAACAGCCAATTTTTTAAAAAAACAGCAGTTAGTAAGAGGCAGAAGGTAGAAGCTCAGCTTTATTCAGTTGAGGACAACACCAGGCAGGGGCAGACATTCACCTTTAGTAGGCCGGAACAGCCAATTGCATTTTTAAAAATGGTAATTTGGAACAGAAGGTAGAAGCTCAGCTTTATACAGTTGAGGACAACACCAGGCAGGGGCAGACAGACACCTTTAGTAGGCCGGAACAGCCAATTGCTTTTTTAAAAATGGTAATTTGGAACAGAAGGTAGAAGCTCAGCTTTATTCAGTTGAGGACAACACCAGGCAGGGGCAGACAGACACCTTTAGTAGGCCGGAACAGCCAATTGCATTTTTAAAAATGGTAATTTGGAACAGAAGGTAGAAGCTCAGCTTTATTCAGTTGAGGACAACACCAGGCAGGGGCAGACAGACACCTTTAGTAGGCCGGAACAGCCAATTGCTTTTTTAAAAATGGTAATTTGGAACAGAAGGTTGAAGCTCAGCTTTATTCAGTTGAGGACAACACCAGGCAGGGGCAGACAGACACCTTTAGTAGGCCGGAACAGCCAATTGCTTTTTTAAAAATGGTAATTTGGAACAGAAGGTTGAAGCTCAGCTTTATTCAGTTGAGGACAACACCAGGCAGGGGCAGACATTCACCTTTAGTAGGCCGGAACAGCCAATTGCATTTTTAAAAATGGTAATTTGGAACAGAAGGTTGAAGCTCAGCTTTATTCAGTTGAGGACAACACCAGGCAGGGGCAGACAGACACCTTTAGTAGGCCGGAACAGCCAATTTTTTAAAAAAACAGCAGTTAGTAAGAGGCAGAAGGTAGAAGCTCAGCTTTATACAGTTGAGGACAACACCAGGCAGGGGCAGACAGACACCTTTAGTAGGCCGGAACAGCCAATTGCTTTTTTAAAAATGGTAATTTGGAACAGAAGGTAGAAGCTCAGCTTTATTCAGTTGAGGACAACACCAGGCAGGGGCAGACAGACACCTTTAGTAGGCCGGAACAGCCAATTGCATTTTTAAAAATGGTAATTTGGAACAGAAGGTAGAAGCTCAGCTTTATTCAGTTGAGGACAACACCAGGCAGGGGCAGACAGACACCTTTAGTAGGCCGGAACAGCCAATTTTTTAAAAAAACAGCAGTTAGTAAGAGGCAGAAGGTAGAAGCTCAGCTTTATTCAGTTGAGGACAACACCAGGCAGGGGCAGACATTCACCTTTAGTAGGCCGGAACAGCCAATTGCATTTTTAAAAATGGTAATTTGGAACAGAAGGTAGAAGCTCAGCTTTATACAGTTGAGGACAACACCAGGCAGGGGCAGACAGACACCTTTAGTAGGCCGGAACAGCCAATTGCTTTTTTAAAAATGGTAATTTGGAACAGAAGGTAGAAGCTCAGCTTTATTCAGTTGAGGACAACACCAGGCAGGGGCAGACAGACACCTTTAGTAGGCCGGAACAGCCAATTGCATTTTTAAAAATGGTAATTTGGAACAGAAGGTAGAAGCTCAGCTTTATTCAGTTGAGGACAACACCAGGCAGGGGAAGACAGACACCTTTAGTAGGCCGGAACAGCCAATTGCATTTTTAAAAATGGTAATTTGGAACAGAAGGTAGAAGTTCAGCTTTATTCAGTTGAGGACAACACCAGGCAGGGGCAGACAGACACCTTTAGTAGGCCGGAACAGCCAATTTTTTAAAAAAACAGCAGTTAGTAAGAGGCAGAAGGTAGAAGCTCAGCTTTATTCAGTTGAGGATAACACCAGGCAGGGGCAGACATTCACCTTTAGTAGGCCGGAACAGCCAATTGCATTTTTAAAAATGGTAATTTGGAACAGAAGGTAGAAGCTCAGCTTTATACAGTTGAGGACAACACCAGGCAGGGGCAGACAGACACCTTTAGTAGGCCGGAACAGCCAATTGCTTTTTTAAAAATGGTAATTTGGAACAGAAGGTAGAAGCTCAGCTTTATTCAGTTGAGGACAACACCAGGCAGGGGCAGACAGACACCTTTAGTAGGCCGGAACAGCCAATTGCATTTTTAAAAATGGTAATTTGGAACAGAAGGTAGAAGCTCAGCTTTATTCAGTTGAGGACAACACCAGGCAGGGGCAGACAGACACCTTTAGTAGGCCGGAACAGCCAATTGCTTTTTTAAAAATGGTAATTTGGAACAGAAGGTTGAAGCTCAGCTTTATTCAGTTGAGGACAACACCAGGCAGGGGCAGACAGACACCTTTAGTAGGCCGGAACAGCCAATTGCTTTTTTAAAAATGGTAATTTGGAACAGAAGGTTGAAGCTCAGCTTTATTCAGTTGAGGACAACACCAGGCAGGGCAGACATTCACCTTTAGTAGGCCGGAACAGCCAATTGCATTTTTAAAAATGGTAATTTGGAACAGAAGGTTGAAGCTCAGCTTTATTCAGTTGAGGACAACACCAGGCAGGGGCAGACAGACACCTTTAGTAGGCCGGAACAGCCAATTTTTTTAAAAAACAGCAGTTAGTAAGAGGCAGAAGGTAAAAGCTCAGCTTTATTCAGTTGAGGACAACACCAGGCAGGGGCAGACATTCACCTTTAGTAGGCCGGAACAGCCAATTGCATTTTTAAAAATGGTAATTTGGAACAGAAGGTAGAAGCTCAGCTTTATGCAGTTGAGGACAACACCAGGCAGGGGCAGACAGACACCTTTAGTAGGCCGGAACAGCCAATTGCTTTTTTAAAAATGGTAATTTGGAACAGAAGGTAGAAGCTCAGCTTTATTCAGTTGAGGACAACACCAGGCAGGGGCAGACAGACACCTTTAGTAGGCCGGAACAGCCAATTGCATTTTTAAAAATGGTAATTTGGAACAGAAGGTAGAAGCTCAGCTTTATTCAGTTGAGGACAACACCAGGCAGGGGCAGACATTCACCTTTAGTAGGCCGGAACAGCCAATTGCATTTTTAAAAATGGTAATTTGGAACAGAAGGTTGAAGCTCAGCTTTATTCAGTTGAGGACAACACCAGGCAGGGGCAGACAGACACCTTTAGTAGGCCGGAACAGCCAATTGCTTTTTTAAAAATGGTAATTTGGAACAGAAGGTTGAAGCTCAGCTTTATTCAGTTGAGGACAACACCAGGCAGGGGCAGACAGACACCTTTAGTAGGCCGGAACAGCCAATTGCTTTTTTAAAAATGGTAATTTGGAACAGAAGGTAGAAGCTCAGCTTTATTCAGTTGAGGACAACACCAGGCAGGGGCAGACAGACACCTTTAGTAGGCCGGAACAGCCAATTGCATTTTTAAAAATGGTAATTTGGAACAGAAGGTAGAAGCTCAGCTTTATTCAGTTGAGGACAACACCAGGCAGGGGCAGACAGACACCTTTAGTAGGCCGGAACAGCCAATTGCTTTTTTAAAAATGGTAATTTGGAACAGAAGGTTGAAGCTCAGCTTTATTCAGTTGAGGACAACACCAGGCAGGGGCAGACAGACACCTTTAGTAGGCCGGAACAGCCAATTGCTTTTTTAAAAATGGTAATTTGGAACAGAAGGTTGAAGCTCAGCTTTATTCAGTTGAGGACAACACCAGGCAGGGGCAGACATTCACCTTTAGTAGGCCGGAACAGCCAATTGCATTTTTAAAAATGGTAATTTGGAACAGAAGGTTGAAGCTCAGCTTTATTCAGTTGAGGACAACACCAGGAAGGGGCAGACAGACACCTTTAGTAGGCCGGAACAGCCAATTTTTTTAAAAAACAGCAGTTAGTAAGAGGCAGAAGGTAGAAGCTCAGCTTTATTCAGTTGAGGACAACACCAGGCAGGGGCAGACAGACACCTTTAGTAGGCCCTGAACAGCCAATTGCATTTTTAAAAATGGTCATTTGGAACAGAAGGTAGAAGCTCAGCTTTATTCAGTTGAGGACAACACCAGGCAGGGGCAGACAGACACCTTTAGTAGGCCGGAACAGCCAATTTTTTAAAAAAACAGCAGTTAGTAAGAGGCAGAAGGTAGAAGCTCAGCTTTATTCAGTTGAGGACAACACCAGGCAGGGGCAGACATTCACCTTTAGTAGGCCGGAACAGCCAATTGCATTTTTAAAAATGGTAATTTGGAACAGAAGGTAGAAGCTCAGCTTTATACAGTTGAGGACAACACCAGGCAGGGGCAGACAGACACCTTTAGTAGGCCGGAACAGCCAATTGCTTTTTTAAAAATGGTAATTTGGAACAGAAGGTAGAAGCTCAGCTTTATTCAGTTGAGGACAACACCAGGCAGGGGCAGACAGACACCTTTAGTAGGCCGGAACAGCCAATTGCATTTTTAAAAATGGTAATTTGGAACAGAAGGTAGAAGCTCAGCTTTATTCAGTTGAGGACAACACCAGGCAGGGGCAGACAGACACCTTTAGTAGGCCGGAACAGCCAATTGCTTTTTTAAAAATGGTAATTTGGAACAGAAGGTTGAAGCTCAGCTTTATTCAGTTGAGGACAACACCAGGCAGGGGCAGACAGACACCTTTAGTAGGCCGGAACAGCCAATTGCTTTTTTAAAAATGGTAATTTGGAACAGAAGGTTGAAGCTCAGCTTTATTCAGTTGAGGACAACACCAGGCAGGGGCAGACATTCACCTTTAGTAGGCCGGAACAGCCAATTGCATTTTTAAAAATGGTAATTTGGAACAGAAGGTTGAAGCTCAGCTTTATTCAGTTGAGGACAACACCAGGCAGGGGCAGACAGACACCTTTAGTAGGCCGGAACAGCCAATTTTTTAAAAAAACAGCAGTTAGTAAGAGGCAGAAGGTAGAAGCTCAGCTTTATACAGTTGAGGACAACACCAGGCAGGGGCAGACAGACACCTTTAGTAGGCCGGAACAGCCAATTGCTTTTTTAAAAATGGTAATTTGGAACAGAAGGTAGAAGCTCAGCTTTATTCAGTTGAGGACAACACCAGGCAGGGGCAGACAGACACCTTTAGTAGGCCGGAACAGCCAATTGCATTTTTAAAAATGGTAATTTGGAACAGAAGGTAGAAGCTCAGCTTTATTCAGTTGAGGACAACACCAGGCAGGGGCAGACAGACACCTTTAGTAGGCCGGAACAGCCAATTTTTTAAAAAAACAGCAGTTAGTAAGAGGCAGAAGGTAGAAGCTCAGCTTTATTCAGTTGAGGACAACACCAGGCAGGGGCAGGCATTCACCTTTAGTAGGCCGGAACAGCCAATTGCATTTTTAAAAATGGTAATTTGGAACAGAAGGTAGAAGCTCAGCTTTATACAGTTGAGGACAACACCAGGCAGGGGCAGACAGACACCTTTAGTAGGCCGGAACAGCCAATTGCTTTTTTAAAAATGGTAATTTGGAACAGAAGGTAGAAGCTCAGCTTTATTCAGTTGAGGACAACACCAGGCAGGGGCAGACAGACACCTTTAGTAGGCCGGAACAGCCAATTGCATTTTTAAAAATGGTAATTTGGAACAGAAGGTAGAAGCTCAGCTTTATTCAGTTGAGGACAACACCAGGCAGGGGAAGACAGACACCTTTAGTAGGCCGGAACAGCCAATTGCATTTTTAAAAATGGTAATTTGGAACAGAAGGTAGAAGTTCAGCTTTATTCAGTTGAGGACAACACCAGGCAGGGGCAGACAGACACCTTTAGTAGGCCGGAACAGCCAATTTTTTAAAAAAACAGCAGTTAGTAAGAGGCAGAAGGTAGAAGCTCAGCTTTATTCAGTTGAGGATAACACCAGGCAGGGGCAGACATTCACCTTTAGTAGGCCGGAACAGCCAATTGCATTTTTAAAAATGGTAATTTGGAACAGAAGGTAGAAGCTCAGCTTTATACAGTTGAGGACAACACCAGGCAGGGGCAGACAGACACCTTTAGTAGGCCGGAACAGCCAATTGCTTTTTTAAAAATGGTAATTTGGAACAGAAGGTAGAAGCTCAGCTTTATTCAGTTGAGGACAACACCAGGCAGGGGCAGACAGACACCTTTAGTAGGCCGGAACAGCCAATTGCATTTTTAAAAATGGTAATTTGGAACAGAAGGTAGAAGCTCAGCTTTATTCAGTTGAGGACAACACCAGGCAGGGGCAGACAGACACCTTTAGTAGGCCGGAACAGCCAATTGCTTTTTTAAAAATGGTAATTTGGAACAGAAGGTTGAAGCTCAGCTTTATTCAGTTGAGGACAACACCAGGCAGGGGCAGACAGACACCTTTAGTAGGCCGGAACAGCCAATTGCTTTTTTAAAAATGGTAATTTGGAACAGAAGGTTGAAGCTCAGCTTTATTCAGTTGAGGACAACACCAGGCAGGGGCAGACATTCACCTTTAGTAGGCCGGAACAGCCAATTGCATTTTTAAAAATGGTAATTTGGAACAGAAGGTTGAAGCTCAGCTTTATTCAGTTGAGGACAACACCAGGCAGGGGCAGACAGACACCTTTAGTAGGCCGGAACAGCCAATTTTTAAAAAAAACAGCAGTTAGTAAGAGGCAGAAGGTAGAAGCTCAGCTTTATTCAGTTGAGGACAACACCAGGCAGGGGCAGACATTCACCTTTAGTAGGCCGGAACAGCCAATTGCATTTTTAAAAATGGTAATTTGGAACAGAAGGTAGAAGCTCAGCTTTATTCAGTTGAGGACAACACCAGGCAGGGGCAGACAGACACCTTTAGTAGGCCGGAACAGCCAATTGCTTTTTTAAAAATGGTAATTTGGAACAGAAGGTAGAAGCTCAGCTTTATTCAGTTGAGGACAACACCAGGCAGGGGCAGACAGACACCTTTAGTAGGCCGGAACAGCCAATTGCATTTTTAAAAATGGTAATTTGGAACAGAAGGTAGAAGCTCAGTTTTATTCAGTTGAGGACAACACCAGGCAGGGGCAGACATTCACCTTTAGTAGGCCGGAACAGCCAATTGCATTTTTAAAAATGGTAATTTGGAACAGAAGGTTGAAGCTCAGCTTTATTCAGTTGAGGACAACACCAGGCAGGGGCAGACAGACACCTTTAGTAGGCCGGAACAGCCAATTGCTTTTTTAAAAATGGTAATTTGGAACAGAAGGTTGAAGCTCAGCTTTATTCAGTTGAGGACAACACCAGGCAGGGGCAGACAGACACCTTTAGTAGGCCGGAACAGCCAATTGCTTTTTTAAAAATGGTAATTTGGAACAGAAGGTTGAAGCTCAGCTTTATTCAGTTGAGGACAACACCAGGCAGGGGCAGACATTCACCTTTAGTAGGCCGGAACAGCCAATTGCATTTTTAAAAATGGTAATTTGGAACAGAAGGTTGAAGCTCAGCTTTATTCAGTTGAGGACAACACCAGGCAGGGGCAGACAGACACCTTTAGTAGGCCGGAACAGCCAATTTTTTAAAAAAACAGCAGTTAGTAAGAGGCAGAAGGTAGAAGCTCAGCTTTATTCAGTTGAGGACAACACCAGGCAGGGGCAGACAGACACCTTTAGAAGGCCGGAACAGCCAATTGCATTTTTAAAAATGGTAATTTGGAACAGAAGGTAGAAGCTCAGCTTTATTCAGTTGAGGACAACACCAGGCAGGGGCAGACAGACACCTTTAGTAGGCCGGAACAGCCAATTTTTTTAAAAAACAGCAGTTAGTAAGAGGCAGAAGGTAGAAGCTCAGCTTTATTCAGTTGAGGACAACACCAGGCAGGGGCAGACATTCACCTTTAGTAGGCCGGAACAGCCAATTGCATTTTTAAAAATGGTAATTTGGAACAGAAGGTAGAAGCTCAGCTTTATTCAGTTGAGGACAACACCAGGCAGGGGCAGACAGACACCTTTAGTAGGCCGGAACAGCCAATTGCTTTTTTAAAAATGGTAATTTGGAACAGAAGGTTGAAGCTCAGCTTTATTCAGTTGAGGACAACACCAGGCAGGGGCAGACAGACACCTTTAGTAGGCCGGAACAGCCAATTGCTTTTTTAAAAATGGTAATTTGGAACTGAAGGTTGAAGCTCAGCTTTATTCAGTTGCAGCTTCTTGGCAATAATATAAAGAAGACGAGACAGGACAACACTCGTTGGATGCCATATCTGTGTTTTCACTGGAAAAAAAACTGTCAGTTAACTACTTGTAGGAGAAAGTTTTTGTAGCTGGAGGCCACTTTTTGTATTGTACCAGTTTTATGTTGTATGTTTGGAACTGAAGGTTGAAGCTCAGCTTTATTCAGTTGAGGACAACACCAGGCAGGGGCAGACACCTTTAGAAGGACGGAACAGCCAATTTTTTTAAAAACAGCAGTTAATCAGAGCCAGAAGGTAGAAGCTCAGCTTTATTCAGTTGAGGACAACTTGAATTAGGGACTGCAGACAGACTTTGCAGGCTGTCCCCTGTGTGGACCATGCATCCAATACATTAACCCATTTAGCCACAAAGGACACGTAACCTTCCGTGGCCAGGCCTACAGGTCCATGTGTCTGTTGTCAGGTATACCTTTGGACTGACAAATTGACAGAATGCAAGGACAATGCGGTCTTTAACATGCAGGTGGAGGGGTGGGATGGCTTTTCTCGCAAAAGAATTGTCAACTGGGTAGCTCATAGCGTGGTATATCGTAGTTCATCCTGGCTTTATTAATATTAAATTAAATAAAAAAATAGGCTCTAGGCACTTTATTATTGGTTCCAGGGGTACACGGGCAGCAGTGGTCAGGTGAATGGAGGCCTAGTGGAAGGAGGGACCTTAGACAGGCTTCGAAGGCCTAACATAATAAAATGGGCTGGCGGTAGGCACTTTAAAATTGGTTCCAGGGGTACACGGGCAGCAGTGGTCTGGTCAGTGGAGGCCTAGTGGAAGGAGGGACCGCAGACAGGCTTCGAAGGCCTAAAATAACAAACAATAGGCTCATGGCAGTTTTACAGCGGTTACATGGATACACGGGCAGCTTGGTGGTGAGTGGAGGAGTATTTAAAGTAGGGACCGCAGACAGGCTATCAAAGGCCTAAAATAACAAACAATAGGCTCATGGCAGTTTTACAGCGGTTACATGGATACACGGGCAGCTTGGTGGTGAGTGGAGGAGTATTTAAAGTAGGGACCGCAGACAGGCTATCAAAGGCCTAAAATAACAAACAATAGGCTCATGGCAGCTTTACAGCGGTTACATGGATACACAGGCAGCTTGGTGGTGAGTGGAGGAGTATTTAAAGTAGGGACCGCAGACAGGCTATCAAAGGCCTAAAATAACAAACAATAGGCTCATGGCAGTTTTACAGCGGTTACATGGATACACGGGCAGGCAGCTTGGTGGTCAGTGGAGGAGTATTTAAAGTAGGGACCGCAGACAGGCTATCAAAGGCCTAAAATAACAAACAATAGGCTCATGGCAGCTTTACAGCGGTTACATGGATACACGGGCAGGCAGCTTGGTGGTCAGTGGAGGAGTATTTAAAGTAGGGACCGCAGACAGGCTATCAAAGGCCTAAAATAACAAACAATAGGCTTATGGCAGTTTTACAGCGGTTACATGGATACACGGGCAGGCAGCTTGGTGGTCAGTGGAGGAGTATTTAAAGTAGGGACCGCAGACAGGCTATCAAAGGCCTAAAATAACAAACAATAGGCTCATGGCAGCTTTACAGCGGTTACATGGATACACGGGCAGGCAGCTTGGTGGTCAGTGGAGGAGTATTTAAAGTAGGGACCGCAGACAGGCTATCAAAGGCCTAAAATAACAAACAATAGGCTCATGGCAGTTTTACAGCGGTTACATGGATACACGGGCAGGCAGCTTGGTGGTCAGTGGAGGAGTATTTAAAGTAGGGACCGCAGACAGGCTATCAAAGGCCTAAAATAACAAACAATAGGCTGATGGCAGCTTTACAGCGGTTACATGGATACACAGGCAGCTTGGTGGTGAGTGGAGGAGTAGTGCAAGGAGTGTCTGTCCCAGTACTCCCAAAATATAAATAGATGTTAATGTCTCGCAAAACAACCAAAACAAAAAAAAAGGTGGCATACTTAGGTACAGGGGTGGGCTCATCTACTGAGTTTCTGACATAGTAATTTGGCAGTAACTATTTAATGGTGCCAATATAGGACACAGACACAGACTACTTTAAGTTGCATCATAGATGTCTACAAATTTGTATTGTCAGTGCCAGACATTGAATGATGTCAGCGAATAGACTAAAGATTGGTGGAGCTGTGCGACATAATTTTGCACGTGGTAGAGCACATTTTGAGCTGGGGTAGGGGGGAACTCTCTTGAGGCCGGCGGGACCGCCCCAGGGCCCCTCATGTTACAACGGTGTGTCTGACGTTGGGTGCGCACCACCACCGCCAGAGACACTACATTGTACTATGAGGGACCCAGTAGCAATGCCGTCAACCAAAAGCGAGCACACCCACCTCTTCAGACAAACAGCAGTCTCACGGGTGCTTGCGCCAAGTCGCGATACCACGGCCCCGTGTGGGGAGTTTTGCCATTTAGGGAGGTGTAAACATGTGGTATGCTGTACAATCAGCTGCAGCAAATTAGACATTAGAAAAGTAATTCACAGGCAAGAGCTTTTCATAGGAAAGCTAGGTGTCGGCCGGGCAAGGTGGGGCAAAAGATTTCGAAATCCAGTTGTGGTTCATTTTAATGAATGTTAGATCGTCAACATTTTGGGTAGCCAGACGAGTCCTTTTTTCGGTTAATATTGAACCTGCAGCACTGAATACTCTTTCTGATAGGACACTTGCTGCCGGGCAAGCAAGCTCCTGCAATGCATATTCTGCCAATTCTGGCCAGGTGTCTAATTTTGATGCCCAGTAATCAAATGGGAATGACGGTTGAGGGAGAACATCGATAAGGGATGAAAAATAGTTAGTAACCATACTGGACAAATGTTGTCTCCTGTCACTTTCAATTGATGCAGCAGTACCTGTCCTGTCTGCGGTCATAGCAAAATCACTCCACAACCTGGTCAGAAAACCCCTCTGTCCAACGCCACTTCTGATGTGTGCACCCCTAACACTCCTAGTCTGCTGCCCCCTGGAGCTCGTGTGAGAACGATCACGTGCGCTGTGTGCTGGGAATGCCTGAAGCAAACGGTCAACAAGAGTTGATTGTTTGGTTGCTAATATTAGTTCCAAGTTCTCATGTGGCATAATATTTTGCAATTTGCCTTTATAGCGTGGATCAAGGAGGCAGGCCAACCAGTAATCGTCATCGTTCATCATTTTCGTAATGCGTGTGTCCCTTTTTAGGATACGTAAGGCATAATCCGCCATGTGGGCCAAAGTTCCAGTTGTCAAATCTCCGGTTGTGATTGGTTGAGGGGCAGTTGCAGGCAAATCTACGTCACTTGTGTCCCTCAAAAAACCAGAACCCGGCCATGACACGCAACCAATTTCCTGTGCCCCCGGGAAAGGTTCGGCATTAAAAATATACTCATCCCCATCATCCTCCTCGTCCTCCACCTCCTCTTCGCCCGCTACCTCGTCCTGTACACTGCCCTGACCAGACAATGGCTGACTGTCATCAAGGCTTTCCTCTTCCTCTGGTGCAGACGCCTGCTCCTTTATGTGCGTCAAACTTTGCATCAGCAGACGCATTAGGGGGATGCTCATGCTTATTACGGCGTTGTCTGCACTAACCAGCCGTGTGCATTCCTCAAAACACTGAAGGACTTGACACATGTCTTGTATCTTAGACCACTGCACACCTGACAACTCCATGTCTGCCATCCTACTGCCTGCCCGTGTATCCTCCCACAAATAAATAACAGCACGCCTCTGTTCGCACAGTCTCTGAAGCATGTGCAGTGTTGAGTTCCACCTTGTTGCAACGTCTATGATTAGGCGATGCTGGGGAAGGTTCAAAGACCACTGATAGGTCTGCATACGGCTGGCGTGTACAGGCGAACGTCGGATATGTGAGCAAAGTGCACGCACTTTGAGGAGCAGGTCGGAGAACCCAGGATAAGTTTTCAATAAGCACTGCACCACCAGGTTTAAGGTGTGAGCCAGGCAAGGAATGTGTTTCAGTTGGGAAAGGGAGATGGCAGCCATGAAATTCCTTCCGTTATCACTCACTACCTTGCCTGCCTCAAGATCTACTGTGCCCAGCCACGACTGCGTTTCTTGTTGCAAGAACTCGGATAGAACTTCCGCGGTGTGTCTGTTGTCGCCCAAACACTTCATAGCCAATACAGCCTGCTGACGCTTGGCAGTAGCTGGCCCATAATGGGACAACTGGTGTGCAACAGTGTCATCTGCCGATGGAGTGGTTGGCAGACTGCGTTCTGTGGAAGAGCTGTAGCTTCTGCAGGAGGACGAGGAGGAGGAGGAGGAGGGGGTGCGAACGCCTACAGCCAACTGTTTCCTAGACCGTGGGCTAGGCACAACTGTCCCTAAATTGATGTCGCCTGTGGACCCTGCATCCACCACATTCACCCAGTGTGCCGTGATGGACACATAACGTCCCTGGCCATGCCTACTGGTCCATGCATCTGTAGTCAGGTGCACCTTTGTACTCACAGATTGCCTGAGTGCATGGACGATGCGCTGTTTAACATGCTGGTGCAGGGCTGGGATGGCTTTTCTGGAAAAAAAGTGTCGACTGGGTAGCTCGTATCGTGGTTCAGCGTACTCCATCAGGGCTTTGAAAGCTTCGCTTTCAACTAACCGGTAGGGCATCATCTCTAACGAGATTAGTCTAGCTATGTGGGCGTTAAAACCCTGTGTACGCGGATGCGAGGATAAGTACTTCCTTTTTCTAACCAGAGTCTCATGTAGGGTGAGCTGGACTGGAGAGCTGGAGATCGTGGAACTTTCGGGTGTGCCGGTGTACATGGCAGACTGAGAGACGGTTGGAGACGGTATTGTTTCCGCCGGTGCCCTAGATGCAATATTTCCTCCTACAAAACTGGTGGTTCCCTGACCCTGACTGCTTTTGGCTGGCAAAGAAACCTGCACAGATACTGCCGGTGGTGCGGAAAATGGTGGCCTTACAGTGACGGAAGGGATGTTGCGTTGCTGACTAGCTTCATTGGCCGAGGGTGCTACAACCTTAAGGGACGTTTGGTAGTTAGTCCAGGCTTGAAAATGCATGGTGGTTAAGTGTCTATGCATGCAACTAGTATTTAGACTTTTCAGATTCTGACCTCTGCTTAAGCTAGTTGAACATTTTTGACAGATGACTTTGCGCTGATCAGTTGGATGTTGTTTAAAAAAATGCCAGACTGCACTCTTCCTAGACTCGGATCCCTTTTCAGGGATTGCAGACTGAGCTTTAACCGGATGGCCACGCTGTCCTCCAACAGGTTTTGGCTTTGACACGCGTTTTGGGCCAGATACGGGCCCGGCAGATGGAACCTGTTGCGATGTTGATGCCTGCTGCGGCCCCTCCTCCACCTCCGCTTCTGAACTACTGCCGCCTGCACCCTGTTCCCCCAATGGCTGCCAATCGGGGTCAATAACTGGGTCATCTATTACCTCCTCTTCGAGCTCGTGTGCAACTTCGTCTGTGTCACTGTGTCGGTCGGTGGTATAGCGTTCGTGGCGGGGCAACATAGTCTCATCAGGGTCTGATTGTGGATCTGTACCCTGAGAGGGCAATGTGGTGGTCTGAGTCAAAGGAGCAGCATAGTACTCTGGCTGTGGCTGTGCATCAGTGCACTCCATGTCAGAATATACTTGTAATGGGCATGGCCTGTTAAATGTTTCACTTTCTAAGCCAGGGACGGTATGTGTAAAGAGCTCCATGGAGTGACCCGTTGTGTCGCCTGCTGCATCCTTCTCTCTTGTTTTGTAGTTTTTGCTGAGGAGGACAAGGAAGCGACTTGTCCCTGACCGTGAACATCCACAAGCGACGCGCTGCTTTTACATTTACCAGTTTCGGAAGAGGAGGCAAAAGAGCTAGAGGCTGAGTCTGCAATGTAAGCCAAAACTTGCTGTTGCTGCTCCGCCTTTAAAAGCGGTTTTCCTACTCCCAGAAAAGAGAGCGTTCGAGGCCTTGTGTAGCCTGACGACGAAACTGGCTCCACAGCTCCAGACTTAGGTGGAATATTTTTATCCCCACGACCACCTGATGCTCCACTACCACTACCATCATTACCAGCTGACAATGAACGCCCACGACGACCTCTTGCACCAGACTTCCTCATTGTTTTAAAATCTTAACCAAAGTAACTTTATTTGTTGCTGTCAAACAACTTACACGGTGAGCTATAACTTCAGTATGATTTCAATATCCCTTAACAGGTTGGTGAGACCACAAGGAAAATCAGGCACAATGTTACACACTCTGTTTTCTGTGGCACAAAATCACAGAGATGACACACACGCAGGACTGTCACTCAAGCACTAATGTCAATATTAATCTCCCACCTAATTTATTTATTTTTTTTTTTCAGGGAGACTTTAGAAACCAAATAATATTAAAAAAACCAAAAAAATAAATAGGCTTTCTATGGCCCACTGAATGAGAGAGAGGTGGCACACCCAGGAGTCAAGACTGGCACACAAGCTGAAAGGGCAATATTACTCTCCCACTGTTTTTTTTTTTTTTTTTTTTTCAGGGAGACTTTAGAAACCAAATAATAAGAAAAAAAATAAATAAATAAATAGGCTTTCTATAGCCCACTGAATGAGAGATAGCACACACAGCAGTGGCACACAAGCCCTGACTGAGGCCAATATTTTTCTCCCACTGATTGATGTAGTGTTTTTGTGTTGAGGTAGATTTTAGAACACAAATCAAGGAAAAAAAAAATGCTTTCTATGGCCCACTGAATGAGAGAGGTGGCACACCCAGGAGTCAAGACTGGCACACAAGCTGAAAGGGCAATATTACTCTCCCACTGTTTTTTTATGTATTTTTTGTTTTTTAAGGGAGACTTTAGAATCCCAATAATATTTAAAAAAAAAAATAAATAGACTTTCTATGGCCCACTGAATGAGAGAGGTGGCACACCCAGGAGTCAAGACTGGCACACAAGCTGAAAGGGCAATATTACTCTCCCACTGTTTTTTTATGTATTTTTTGTTTTTTAAGGGAGACTTTAGAAACCCAATAATATTTTTAAAAAAAATAAATAGGCTTTCTATGGCCCACTGAATGAGAGAGGTGGCACACCCAGGAGTCAAGACTGGCACACAAGCTGAAAGGGCAATATTACTCTCCCACTGTTTTTTTAAGTTTTTTTTTTTTCATTTTCAGGGAGACTTTAGAAACCAAATAATATTAAAAAAACCAAAAAAATAAATAGGCTTTCTATGGCCCACTGAATGAGAGAGAGGTGGCACACCCAGGAGTCAAGACTGGCACACAAGCTGAAAGGGCAATATTACTCTCCCACTGTTTTTTTAAGTTTTTTTTTTTTTATTTTCAGGGAGACTTTAGAAACCAAATAATATTAAAAAAACCAAAAAAATAAATAGGCTTTCTATGGCCCACTGAATGAGAGAGAGGTGGCACACCCAGGAGTCAAGACTGGCACACAAGCTGAAAGGGCAATATTACTCTCCCACTGTTTTTTTTTTTTTTTTTTTTTTCAGGGAGACTTTAGAAACCAAATAATAAGAAAAAAAATAAATAAATAAATAGGCTTTCTATAGCCCACTGAATGAGAGATAGCACACAAAGCAGTGGCACACAAGCCCTGACTGAGGCCAATATTTTTCTCCCACTGATTGATGTAGTGTTTTTGTGTTGAGGTAGATTTTAGAACACAAATCAAGGAAAAAAAAAATGCTTTCTATGGCCCACTGAATGAGAGAGGTGGCACACCCAGGAGTCAAGACTGGCACACAAGCTGAAAGGGCAATATTACTCTCCCACTGTTTTTTTATGTATTTTTTGTTTTTTAAGGGAGACTTTAGAAACCCAATAATATTTTAAAAAAAAAATAAATAGGCTTTCTATGGCCCACTGAATGAGAGAGGTGGCACACCCAGGAGTCAAGACTGGCACACAAGCTGAAAGGGCAATATTACTCTCCCACTGTTTTTTTAATTTTTTTTTTTATTATTTTCAGGGAGACTTTAGAAACCAAATAATATTAAAAAAACCAAAAAAATAAATAGGCTTTCTATGGCCCACTGAATGAGAGAGAGGTGGCACACCCAGGAGTCAAGACTGGCACACAAGCTGAAAGGGCAATATTACTCTCCCACTGTTTTTTTTTTTTTTTTTTTCAGGGAGACTTTAGAAACCAAATAATAAGAAAAAAAATAAATAAATAAATAGGCTTTCTATAGCCCACTGAATGAGAGATAGCACACACAGCAGTGGCACACAAGCCCTGACTGAGGCCAATATTTTTCTCCCACTGATTGATGTAGTGTTTTTGTGTTGAGGTAGATTTTAGAACACAAATCAAGGAAAAAAAAAATGCTTTCTATGGCCCACTGAATGAGAGAGGTGGCACACCCAGGAGTCAAGACTGGCACACAAGCTGAAAGGGCAATATTACTCTCCCACTGTTTTTTTATGTATTTTTTGTTTTTTAAGGGAGACTTTAGAATCCCAATAATATTTTAAAAAAAAAATAAATAGACTTTCTATGGCCCACTGAATGAGAGAGGTGGCACACCCAGGAGTCAAGACTGGCACACAAGCTGAAAGGGCAATATTACTCTCCCACTGTTTTTTTATGTATTTTTTGTTTTTTAAGGGAGACTTTAGAAACCCAATAATATTTTAAAAAAAAATAAATAGGCTTTCTATGGCCCACTGAATGAGAGAGGTGGCACACCCAGGAGTCAAGACTGGCACACAAGCTGAAAGGGCAATATTACTCTCCCACTGTTTTTTTAAGTTTTTTTTTTTTCATTTTCAGGGAGACTTTAGAAACCAAATAATATTAAAAAAACCAAAAAAATAAATAGGCTTTCTATGGCCCACTGAATGAGAGAGAGGTGGCACACCCAGGAGTCAAGACTGGCACACAAGCTGAAAGGGCAATATTACTCTCCCACTGTTTTTTTAAGTTTTTTTTTTTTTATTTTCAGGGAGACTTTAGAAACCAAATAATATTAAAAAAACCAAAAAAATAAATAGGCTTTCTATGGCCCACTGAATGAGAGAGAGGTGGCACACCCAGGAGTCAAGACTGGCACACAAGCTGAAAGGGCAATATTACTCTCCCACTGTTTTTTTTTTTTTTTTTTTTTTCAGGGAGACTTTAGAAACCAAATAATAAGAAAAAAAATAAATAAATAAATAGGCTTTCTATAGCCCACTGAATGAGAGATAGCACACAAAGCAGTGGCACACAAGCCCTGACTGAGGCCAATATTTTTCTCCCACTGATTGATGTAGTGTTTTTGTGTTGAGGTAGATTTTAGAACACAAATCAAGGAAAAAAAAAATGCTTTCTATGGCCCACTGAATGAGAGAGGTGGCACACCCAGGAGTCAAGACTGGCACACAAGCTGAAAGGGCAATATTACTCTCCCACTGTTTTTTTATGTATTTTTTGTTTTTTAAGGGAGACTTTAGAAACCCAATAATATTTTAAAAAAAAAATAAATAGGCTTTCTATGGCCCACTGAATGAGAGAGGTGGCACACCCAGGAGTCAAGACTGGCACACAAGCTGAAAGGGCAATATTACTCTCCCACTGTTTTTTTAATTTTTTTTTTTATTATTTTCAGGGAGACTTTAGAAACCAAATAATATTAAAAAAACCAAAAAAATAAATAGGCTTTCTATGGCCCACTGAATGAGAGAGAGGTGGCACACCCAGGAGTCAAGACTGGCACACAAGCTGAAAGGGCAATATTACTCTCCCACTGTTTTTTTTTTTTTTTTTTTTTTTTTCAGGGAGACTTTAGAAACCAAATAATAAGAAAAAAAATAAATAAATAAATAGGCTTTCTATAGCCCACTGAATGAGAGATAGCACACACAGCAGTGGCACACAAGCCCTGACTGAGGCCAATATTTTTCTCCCACTGATTGATGTAGTGTTTTTGTGTTGAGGTAGATTTTAGAACACAAATCAAGGAAAAAAAAAAATGCTTTCTATGGCCCACTGAATGAGAGAGGTGGCACACCCAGGAGTCAAGACTGGCACACAAGCTGAAAGGGCAATATTACTCTCCCACTGTTTTTTTTATGTATTTTTTGTTTTTTAAGGGAGACTTTAGAATCCCAATAATATTTAAAAAAAAAAAATAAATAGACTTTCTATGGCCCACTGAATGAGAGAGGTGGCACACCCAGGAGTCAAGACTGGCACACAAGCTGAAAGGGCAATATTACTCTCCCACTGTTTTTTTTATGTATTTTTTGTTTTTTAAGGGAGACTTTAGAATCCCAATAATATTTTAAAAAATAAATAAATAGACTTTCTATGGCCCACTGAATGAGAGAGGTGGCACACCCAGGAGTCAAGACTGGCACACAAGCTGAAAGGGCAATATTACTCTCCCACTGTTTTTTTAAGTTTTTTTTTTTTTTTTTCAGGGAGACTTTAGAAACCAAATAATATTAAAAAAACCAAAAAAATAAATAGGCTTTCTATGGCCCACTGAATGAGAGAGAGGTGGCACACCCAGGAGTCAAGACTGGCACACAAGCTGAAAGGGCAATATTACTCTCCCACTGTTTTTTTTTTTTTTTTTTTTTCAGGGAGACTTTAGAAACCAAATAATAAGAAAAAAATAAAAAAAATAAATAGGCTTTCTATAGCCCACTGAATGAGAGATAGCACACACAGCAGTGGCACACAAGCCCTGACTGAGGCCAATATTTTTCTACCACTGATTGATGTAGTGTTTTTGTGTTGAGGTAGAATTTAGAACACAAATCACGGAAAAAATAAATAGGCTTTCTATGGCCCACTCAGTGAGAGATGGCACACACAGGGATGGCACTGTAGCTGAAATGCCAATCTTAATCTCCCACAAAAAAAAAAACAAAAAAAAAACAGGGACTGTCCTACAATTACTATCTCCCTGCAGTAATCTAAGCCAGGTATGGCAGGCAGCAATAGGAGTGGACTGATGCACAAATTAAATAAAAAGTGTGGACAAACAAAAAAGATAGCTGTGCAGAAAGGAACAAGAGGATATGTGCTTTGAAAAAAGCAGTTGGTTTCCACAGTGGCGTACACACAGCAATACAGCTATCACGGAGCCTTCTAGGGCAGCCCAATGAGCTACAGCGCTGAGGGAAAAAAAAAAAAAAATAGCTTCCACTGTTCCTGCACACCGAAGGTGGTGTTGGACAGTGGAAATCGCTACAGCACAAGCGGTTTGGTGGTTAGTGGACCCTGCCTAACGCTCTCCCTGCTTCTGACGAAGCGGCAGCAACCTCTCCCTAAGCTCAGATCAGCAGCAGTAAGATGGCGGTCGGCGGGAACGCCCCTTTATAGCCCCTGTGACGCCGCAGACAGCAAGCCAATCACTGCAATGCCCTTCTCTAAGATGGTGGGGACCAGGATCTATGTCATCACGCTGCCCACACTCTGCGTTCACCTTCATTGGCTGAGAAATGGCGCTTTTCGCGTCATTGAAACGCGACTTTGGCGCGAAAGTCGCGTACCGCATGGCCGACAAGCACAGGGGTCGGATCGGGTTTCATGAGACGCCGACTTAGCCAAAAGTCGGCGACTTTTGAAAATGATCGACCCGTTTCGCTCAACCCTACATGTAAGCATTATCACTATTTCTCTTAAGGCATCATTATTGTTGTGAACTCTGTTTTCAGGCTCCCTCTTGTGGTCACAGGTGGTATTGTGTGACTTTTGTTTTGGGCTCCCCCTGGTGGCTTTGTTTGTTATCCTGCGGGTCTGTGGCTATCAGCTGCCTCGTTATTCACTTGGGAGTTTCCTATTTAGCTCTGTTTCACTTCCACTTGTTGCCGGCTGTCAATGTACTCATTGTATTCTGATTACTCCTGATTATCTTCGGTTTCAGTCTCTTCAGGAGAAGCTAAGTTCTGTTTAATTATTTTTTGCTCATCAGTCTGCAATATGATTTCTGTGTATGATGAGTTTAGTCCAGCTTGCTAATATGTGATTTCTTCTGCTGGTTTGCTCTGGGGTACAGAGTTGCTTCCCCCGCACCGTTAGTTGGTGCGGGGGCTCGAGCGATCTCTGCGTGGATATTTTGAATAGGGTTTTTAATTGACCGCACAGTTCCCTTTCTATTTTCTGCTTTCTAGTGTTAGCGGGCCTCATTTGCTAAATCTAATTTCATCTCTGCGTTTGTGCTTTCCCCTTAACTCACCGTTAATATTTGTGGGGGGCTATTCTATATCTTTGGGGTCATTTCACTGAGGCAAGTGAGGACTTTCGTTCCCTCTAGGAATAGTCAGTTTCTCAGGCCGTGAAGAGACGTCTAGGATTTTCAGGTAACGTTCCACGGCTGCCTATAGTTGTTTGCGGATAGGATCAGGTTGCGGTCAGTTCAGTTACCACTTCCCCAGAGATTGTAGTCGGTTTAGTTTCTTAGCTAGTCCTACTTGCGATCCTTGCCACTAGGATCATAACAGTACAGCCGGCCAGTAAAGTGTTAATTGCATGGCAGAAGCAGGAGAAAAGAAGCCTTGAGATTTTTTTTTTTTTTTTTTGCCGCGTGTCTAACTGCTGTGTGTCTAGCTTCTCTCCTCCTCTTAATCTTGGCGTGGCTCTGAACTCAGCTGCTGATATGGATATTCAGAGTTTGGCCTCCAGTGTAGGTCATCTTGCTGCAAGGGTACAAAGTATTCAGGATTTTGTTGTTCACAGTCCTATGTCAGAGCCTAGAATACCTATTCCGGAGTTGTTTTCTGGAGATAGATCTAGGTTCCTGAATTTTAAGAACAATTGTAAATTGTTTCTTTCTTTGAAACCTCGTTCCTCTGGTGATTCCGTTCAGCAAGTTAAAATTATAATTTCTTTCTTGCGTGGTGACCCTCCAGATTGGGCCTTCGCATTGGCGCCAGGGGATCCGGCATTGCTCAGTGTTGATGCGTTTTTTCTGGCCCTTGGATTGCTCTATGAGGAACCTAATCTTGAGAACCAGGCTGAAAAAGCGTTGTTGGCCCTCTCTCAGGGGCAAGATGAAGCAGAGGTGTACTGCCAGAAATTTCGGAAATGGTCGGTGCTTACTCAGTGGAATGAGTGTGCCCTGGCTGCAAATTTCAGAAAAGGTCTTTCTGAGGCCATTAAGAATGTAAAGGCTGATGCTCTTTCTAGGAGTTTTGTGCCTGACTCTCCTGGAGATTCAGAGCCGGCTGGTATTCTCAGAGAAGGGGTGATTTTGTCTGCCATCTCCCCAGATTTGCGACGAGTGCTGCAGGAGTTTCAGGCGGATAGACCTGACCGTTGTTCACCGGAGAGACTGTTTGTCCCAGATAGATGGACCAGCAGAGTTATTTCCGAGGTTCATTCTTCGGTGTTGGCGGGCCATCCTGGAATATTTGGTACCAGAGATTTGGTGGCCAGGTCCTTTTGGTGGCCTTCCTTGTCGCGGGATGTGCGTTCCTTTGTGCAGTCTTGTGGAATTTGTTCTCGGGCTAAGCCTTGCTCTTCTCGTGCCAGTGGTTTGCTGTTACCTTTGCCTGTCCCAAAGAGGCCTTGGACGCACATTTCCATGGATTTTATTTCAGATCTCCCTGTCTCTCAGAGAATGTCTGTCATCTGGGTGGTGTGTGATCGTTTTTCTAAGATGGTCCATTTGGTGCCCTTGCCTAAGTTGCCTTGCTCCTCCGAGTTGGTTCCGCTGTTTTTTCAAAATGTGGTTTGTTTGCATGGGATCCCTGAAAATATTGTTTCCGACAGAGGATCCCAGTTTGTGTCTAGATTTTGGTGGACCTTTTGCGCTAAGATGGGCATTGATTTGTCTTTTTCGTCGGCCTTCCATCCTCAGACGAATGGCCAAACTGAACGAACTAATCAGACCTTGGAAACCTATTTGAGATGTTTTGTTTCTGCTGATCAGGACGACTGGGTGACTTTTTTGCCATTGGCCGAGTTTGCCCTTAATAATCGGGCTAGTTCTGCTACTTTGGTTTCTCCTTTTTTTTGTAATTCGGGGTTTCATCCTCGTTTTTCCTCGGGTCAGGTGGAGCCTTCTGACTGTCCTGGAGTGGATGTTGTGGTGGATAGGTTGCATCAGATTTGGAATCATGTGGTGGACAATTTGAAGCTGTCACAAGAGAAGGCTCAGCGCTTTGCCAACCGCCGTCGCTGTGTGGGTCCCCGACTTCGCGTTGGGGACTTGGTGCGGTTGTCTTCTCGCTTTGTTCCTATAAAGGGCTCCTCTCCTAAGTTCAAGCCTCGGTTTATCGGTCCTTATAAGATTTTGGAAGTCCTTAACCCTGTGTCATTTCGTTTGGACCTCCCAGCATCGTTTGCTATTCATAATGTGTTTCATCGGTCATTGTTGCGGAGGTATGTGGTGCCTGTGGGTCCTCCGGTTGAGCCTCCTGCCCCGCTGCTGGTTGAGGGAGAATTGGAATACGTGGTGGGGAAGATCTTGGATTCTCGTATTTCTAGACGGAGGCTTCAGTATTTGGTTAAATGGAAGGGCTATGGTCAGGAGGATAATTCCTGGGTTGTCGCCTCTGATGTTCATGCGGCCGATTTGGTTCGTGCCTTCCATGTGGCTCACCCTGATTGCCCTGGGGGTTTTGATGAGGGTTCGGTGACCCCTCTTCAAGGGGGGGGGGTACTGCTGTGAACTCTGTTTTCAGGCTCCCTCTTGTGGTCACAGGTGGTATTGTGTGACTTTTGTTTTGGGCTCCCCCTGGTGGCTTTGTTTGTTATCCTGCGGGTCTGTGGCTATCAGCTGCCTCATTATTTACTTGGGAGTTTCCTATTTAGCTCTGTTTCACTTCCACTTGTTGCCGGCTGTCAATGTACTCAGTGCTATTCTGATTACTCCTGATTAGGGTTGAGCGAAACGGGTCGTTCATTTTCAAAAGTCGCCGACTTTTGGCTAAGTCGGCGTCTCATGAAACCCGATCCGACCCCTGTGCTTGTCGGCCATGCGGTACGCGACTTTCGCGCCAAAGTCGCGTTTCAATGACGCGAAAAGCGCCATTTCTCAGCCAATGAAGGTGAACGCAGAGTGTGGGCAGCGTGATGACATAGGTCCTGGTCCCCACCATCTTAGAGAAGGGCATTGCAGTGATTGGCTTGCTGTCTGCGGCGTCACAGGGGCTATAAAGGGGCGTTCCCGCCGACCGCCATCTCACTGCTGCTGATCTGAGCTTAGGGAGAGGTTGCTGCCGCTTCGTCAGAAGCAGGGAGAGCGTTAGGCAGGGTCCACTAACCACCAAACCGCTTGTGCTGTAGCGATTTCCACTGTCCAACACCACCTTCGGTGTGCAGGGACAGTGGAAGCTAATTTATTTTTTTTTTCTCTCAGCGCTGTAGCTCATTGGGCTGCCCTAGAAGGCTCCCTGATAGCTGTATTGCTGTGTGTACGCCACTGTGGAAACCAACTGCTTTTTTCAAAGCACATATCCTCTTGTTCCTTCCTTTCTGCACAGCTATCTTTTTTGTTTGTCCACACTTTTTATTTAATTTGTGCATCAGTCCACTCCTATTGCTGCCTGCCATACCTGGCTGAGATTACTGCAGGGAGAAAGTAATTGTAGGACAGTCCCTGTTTTTTTTTTTTTTTTTTTTTGTGGGAGATTAAGATTGGCATTTCTGCTAGAGTGCCATCCCTGTGTGTGCCAACTCTCACTGAGTGGGCCATAGAAAGCCTATTTATATTTTTCCTTGATTTGGGTTTCAAAATCTACCTTAACAAAAAAACACTACATCAATCAGTGGGAGAAAAATATTGGCCTCAGTCAGGGCTTGTGTGCCACTCCTGTGTGTGCCATCTCTCACTCAGTGTGCCATAGAAAGCCTTTTTTTTTTTTTTTTTTTATTATTTGGTTTCTAAAGTCTCCCTGAAAAAAATAAAAATAAAAAAAACAGTGGGAGATTAATATTGCCCTTTCAGCTTGTGTGCCAGTCTTGACTCCTGGGTGTGCCACCTCTCTCTCTCAAATTGTGGGCCATAGAAAGCCTATTTATTTTTTTGCTTGATTTGGGTTCGAAAATCTACCTTAAAAAAAAACACTACATCAATCAGTGGGAGAAAAATATTGGCCTCAGTCAGGGCTTGTGTGCCACTCCTGTGTGTGCCATCTCTCACTCAGTGGGACATAGAAAGCCTATTTATTTTTTTGCTTGATTTGGGTTCGAAAATCTACCTTAACAAAAAAACACTACATCAATCAGTGGGAGAAAAATATTGGCCTCAGTCAGGGCTTGTGTGCCACTCCTGTGTGTGCCATCTCTCACTCAGTGGGCCATAGAAAGCCTATTTATTTTTTGCTTGATTTGGGTTCTAAAATCTACCTTAAAAATAAACACTACATCAATCAGTGGGAGAAAAATATTGGCCTCAGTCAGGGCTTGTGTGCCACTCCTGTGTGTGCCATCTCTCACTCAGTGGGCCATAGAAAGCCTTTTTTTTTTTTTTTTTCTTATTATTTGGTTTCTAAAGTCTCCCTGAAAAAAAATAAAATAAAAAAAAAACAGTGGGAGATTAATATTGCTCTTTCAGCTTGTGTGCCACTCTTGACTCCTGGGTGTGCCACCTCTCTCTCTCAAATTGTGGGCCATAGAAAGCCTATTTATTTTTTTCCTTGATTTGGGTTCGAAAATCTACCTTAAAAAAAAACACTACATCAATCAGTGGGAGAAAAATATTGGCCTCAGTCAGGGCTTGTGTGCCACTCCTGTGTGTGCCGTCTCTCACTCAGTGTGCCATAGAAAGCCTTTTTTTTATTTTATTATTTGGTTTCTAAAGTCTCCCTGAAAAAAATAAAAATAAAAAAAAAACAGTGGGAGATTAATATTGCCCTTTCAGCTTGTGTGCCAGTCTTGACTCCTGGGTGTGCCACCTCTCTCTCAAATTGTGGGCCATAGAAAGCCTATTTATTTTTTTGCTTGATTTGGGTTCGAAAATCTACCTTAAAAAAAAACACTACATCAATCAGTGGGAGAAAAATATTGGCCTCAGTCAGGGCTTCTGTGTCACTCCTGTGTGTGCCATCTCTCACTCAGTGGGCCATAGAAAGCCTATTTATTTTTTTCCTTGATTTGGGTTCGAAAATCTACCTTAAAAAAAAAACTCCATCAATCAGTGGGAGAAAAATATTGGCCTCAGTCAGCGCTTGTGTGTCACTCCTGTGTGTGCCATCTCTCACTCAGTGGGCCATAGAAAGCCTATTTTTTTTTTGCTTGATTTGGGTTCTAAAATCTACCTTAAAAAAAAACACTACATCAATCAGTGGGAGAAAAATATTGGCCTCAGTCAGGGCTTATGTGCCACTCCTGTGTGTGCCATCTCTCACTCAGTGGGCCATAGAAAGCCTATTTATTTTTTTCCTTGATTTGGGTTCGAAAATCTACCTTAAAAAAAAAAACTCCATCAATCAGTGGGAGAAAAATATTGGCCTCAGTCAGGGCTTGTGTGCCACTCCTGTGTGTGCCATCTCTCACTCAGTGGGCCATAGAAAGCCTTTTTTTTTATTTATTTTATTATTTGGTTTCTAAATTGTCCCTGAAAAAAACATTTTATCTTATTTGTTTTCTAAAGTCTCCCTGAGAAAAAAAAAAAATAAAAAAAAAACAGTGGGAGATTAATATTGCCCTTTCAGCTTTTGTGCCAGTCTTGACTCCTGGGTGTGCCACCTCTCTCTCTCAAATTGTGGGCCATAGAAAGCCTATTTATTTTTTTTCCTTGATTTGGGTTCGAAAATCTACCTTAAAAATAAACACTACATCAATCAGTGGGAGAAAAATATTGGCCTCAGTCAGGGCTTGTGTGCCACTCCTGTGTGTGCCATCTCTTACTCAGTGGGCCATAGAAAGCCTATTTATTTTTTTGCTTGATTTGGGTTCTAAAATCTACCTTAAAAATAAACACTACATCAATCAGTGGGAGAAAAATATTGGCCTCAGTCAGGGCTTGTGTGCCACTCCTGTGTGTGCCATCTCTCACTCAGTGGGCCATAGAAAGCCTTTTTTTTTATTATTATTATTATTATTTGGTTTCTAAAGTCTCCCTGAAAAAAAAAATAAATAAAAAAAAACCAGTGGGAGATTAATATTGCCCTTTCAGCTTGTGTGCCACTCTTGACTCCAGGGTGTGCCACCTCTCTCTCTCAAATTGTGGGCCATAGAAAGCCTATTTATTTTTTTCCTTGATTTGGGTTCGAAAATCTACCTTAAAAAAAAACACTACATCAATCAGTGGGAGAAAAATATTGGCCTCAGTCAGGGCTTGTGTGCCACTCCTGTGTGTGCCATCTCTCACTCAGTGGGCCATAGAAAGCCTATTTATTTTTTTGCTTGATTTGGGTTCGAAAATCTACCTTAAAATAAACACTACATCAATCAGTGGGAGAAAAATATTGGCCTCAGTCAGGGCTTGTGTGCCACTCCTGTGTGTGCCATCTCTCACTCAGTGGGCCATAGAAAGCCTATTTATTTTTTTCCTTGATTTGGGTTCGAAAATCTACCTTAAAAAAAAAAAACTCCATCAATCAGTGGGAGAAAAATATTGGCCTCAGTCAGGGCTTGTGTGTCACTCCTGTGTGTGCCATCTCTCACTCAGTGGGCCATAGAAAGCCTATTTATTTTTTTCCTTGATTTGGGTTCGAAAATCTACCTTAAAAAAAAACCCACTACATCAATCAGTGGGAGAAAAATATTGGCCTCAGTCAGGGCTTGTGTGTCACTCCTGTGTGTGCCATCTCTCACTCAGTGGGCCATAGAAAGCCTATTTATTTTTTTGCTTGATTTGGGTTCTAAAATCTACCTTAAAAAAAAACACTACATCAATCAGTGGGAGAAAAATATTGGCCTCAGTCAGGGCTTGTGTGCCACTCCTGTGTGTGCCATCTCTCACTCAGTGGGCCATAGAAAGCCTATTTATTTTTTTCCTTGATTTGGGTTCAAAAATCTACCTTAAAAAAAAAAACTCCATCAATCAGTGGGAGAAAAATATTGGCCTCAGTCAGGGCTTGTGTGTCACTCCTGTGTGTGCCATCTCTCACTCAGTGGGCCATAGAAAGCCTATTTATTTTTTTGCTTGATTTGGGTTCTAAAATCTACCTTAAAAAAAAACACTACATCAATCAGTGGGAGAAAAATATTGGCCTCAGTCAGGGCTTGTGTGCCACTCCTGTGTGTGCCATCTCTCACTCAGTGGGCCATAGAAAGCCTATTTATTTTTTTCCTTGATTTGGGTTCAAAAATCTACCTTAAAAAAAAAAACTCCATCAATCAGTGGGAGAAAAATATTGGCCTCAGTCAGGGCTTGTGTGCCACTCCTGTGTGTGCCATCTCTCACTCAGTGGGCCATAGAAAGCCTTTTTTTTTTTTTTATTATTATTTGGTTTCTAAATTGTCCCTGAAAAAAACATTTTATCTTATTTGTTTTCTAAAGTCTCCCTGAGAAAAATAAAAATAAAAAAAAAACTGTGGGAGATTAATATTGCCCTTTCAGCTTGTGTGCCAGTCTTGACTCCTGGGTGTGCCACCTCTCTCTCTCAAATTGTGGGCCATAGAAAGCCTATTTATTTTTTTCCTTGATTTGGGTTCGAAAATCAACCTTAAAAATAAACACTACATCAATCAGTGGGAGAAAAATATTGGCCTCAGTCAGGGCTTGTGTGCCACTCCTGTGTGTGCCATCTCTCACTCAGTGGGCCATAGAAAGCCTATTTATTTTTTTCCTTGATTTGGGTTCGAAAATCTACCTTAAAAAAAAAAACTCCATCAATCAGTGGGAGAAAAATATTGGCCTCAGTCAGGGCTTGTGTGCCACTCCTGTGTGTGCCATCTCTCACTCAGTGGGCCATAGAAAGCCTATTTATTTTTTTGCTTGATTTGGGTTCGAAAATCTACCTTAAAAATAAACACTACATCAATCAGTGGGAGAAAAATATTGGCCTCAGTCAGGGCTTGTGTGCCACTCCTGTGTGTGCCATCTCTCACTCAGTGGGCCATAGAAAGCCTTTTTTTTATTTATTTTATTACTTGGTTTCTAAATTGTCCCTGAGAAAAACATTTTATCTTATTTGGTTTCTAAAGTCTCCCTGAGAAAAAAAAAAAAAAATAGGTGGGAGATTAATATTGACATTTGTGCTTGAGTGACAGTCCTGCGTGTGTGTCATCTCTGTGATTTGGTGCCACAGAAAACAGAGTGTGTAACATTGTGCCTGATTTTCCTTGTGGTCTCACCAACCTGTTAAGGGATATTGAAATCATACTGAAGTTATAGCTCACCGTGTAAGTTGTTTGACAGCAACAAATAAAGTTAATTTGGTTAAGTTTTTCAAACAATGAGGAAGTCTGGTGCAAGAGGTCGTGGCCGTGGGCGTTCATTGTCAGCTGGTAATGATGGTAGTGGTAGTGGAGCATCAGGTGGTCGTGGGGATAAAAATATTCCACCTAAGTCTGGAGCTGTGGAGGCTGTTTCGTCGTCTGGCTACACAAGGCCTCGAAAGCTTTCTTTTCTGGGATTAGGAAAACCGATTTTAAAGCCGGAGCAGCAACAGCAAGTTTTGGCTTACATTGCAGACTCAGCCTCTAGCTCTTTTGCCTCCTCTTCTGAAACTGGTAAATGTAAAAGCAGCACGTCGCTTGTGGATGTTCACGGTCAGGGACAAGTCGCTTCCTTGTCCTCCTCAGCAAAAACAACAACAAGAGAGAAGGATGCAGCAGGCGACACAACGGGTTACTCCATGGAGCTCTTTACACATACCGTCCCTGGCTTAGAAAGTGAAACACTTAACAGGCCATGCCCATTACAAGTAGATTCTGACATGGAGTGCACTGATGCACAGCCACAGCCAGAGTACTATGCTGCTCCTTTGACTGAGACCACAACATTGCCCTCTCAGGGTACTGATCCGCAATCAGACCCTGATGAGACTATGTTGCCCCGCCACGAACGCTATACCACCGACCGACACAGTGACACAGACGAAGTTGCACACGAGCTCGAAGAGGAGGTAATAGATGACCCAGTTGTTGACCCCGATTGGCAGCCATTGGGAGAACAGGGTGCAGGCGGCAGTAGTTCAGAAGCGGAGGTGGAGGAGGGGCCGCAGCAGGCATCAACATCGCAACAGGTTCCATCTGCCGGGCCCGTATCTGGCCCAAAACGCGTGTCAAAGCCAAAACCTGTTGGAGGACAGCGTGGCCATCCGGTTAAAGCTCAGTCTGCAATCCCTGGAAAGGGATCCGATGCTAGGAAGAGTGCAGTCTGGCATTTTTTTAAACAACATCCAATTGATCAGCGCAAAGTCATCTGTCAAAAATGTTCAACTAGCTTAAGCAGAGGTCAGAATCTGAAAAGTCTCAATACTAGTTGCATGCATAGACACTTAACCACCATGCATTTTCAAGCCTGGACTAACTACCAAACGTCCCTTAAGGTTGTAGCACCCTCGGCCAATGAAGCTAGTCAGCAACGCAACATCCCTTCCGTCACTGTAAGGCCACCATTTTCCGCACCACCGGCAGTATCTGTGCAGGTTTCTTTGACAGCCAAAAGCAGTCAGGGTCAGGGAATCACCAGTTTTGTAGGAGGAAATATTGCATCTAGGGCACCGGCGGAAACAATACCGTCTCCAACCGTCTCTCAGTCTGCCAGGTCCACCGGCACACCCGCAAGTTCCACAATCTCCATCTCTCCAGTTCAGCTCACACTACATGAGACTCTGGTTAGGAAAAGGAAGTACTTATCCTCGCATCCGCGTACACAGGGTTTTAACGCCCACATAGCTAGACTAATCTCGTTAGAGATGATGCCCTACCGGTTAGTTGAAAGCGAAGCTTTCAAAGCCCTGATGGAGTACGCTGAACCACGATACGAGCTACCCAGTCGACACTTTTTTTCAAGAAAAGCCATCCCAGCCCTGCACCAGCACGTTAAACAGCGCATCGTCCATGCACTCAGGCAATCTGTGAGTACAAAGGTGCACCTGACTACAGATGCATGGACCAGTAGGCATGGCCAGGGATGTTATGTGTCCATCACGGCACACTGGGTGAATGTGGTGGATGCAGGGTCCACAGGCGACATCAATTTAGGGACAGTTGTGCCTAGCCCACGGTCTAGGAAACAGTTGGCTGTAGGCGTTCGCACCCCCTCCTCCTCCTCCTCCTCGTCCTCCTGCAGAAGCTACAGCTCTTCCACAGAACGCAGTCTGCCAACCACTCCATCGGCAGATGACACTGTTGCACACCAGTTGTCCCATTATGGGCCAGCTACTGCCAAGCGTCAGCAGGCTGTATTGGCTATGAAGTGCTTGGGCGACAACAGACACACCGCGGAAGTTCTGTCCGAGTTCTTGCAACAAGAAACGCAGTCGTGGCTGGGCACAGTAGATCTTGAGGCAGGCAAGGTAGTGAGTGATAACGGAAGGAATTTCATGGCTGCCATCTCCCTTTCCCAACTGAAACACATTCCTTGCCTGGCTCACACCTTAAACCTGGTGGTGCAGTGCTTATTGAAAACTTATCCTGGGTTCTCCGACCTGCTCCTCAAAGTGCGTGGACTTTGCTCACATATCCGACGTTCGCCTGTACACGCCAGCCGTATGCAGACCTATCAGCGGTCTTTGAACCTTCCCCAGCATCGCCTAATCATAGACGTTGCAACAAGGTGGAACTCAATACTGCACATGCTTCAGAGACTGTGCCAACAGAGGCGGGCTGTTATGTTTTTGTGGGAGGATACACATACACGGGCAGGCAGTAGGATGGCAGACATGGAGTTGTCAGGTGTGCAGTGGTCCAAGATACAAGACATGTGTCAAGTCCTTCAGTGTTTTGAGGAATGCACACGGCTGGTTAGTGCAGACAACGCCGTAATAAGTATGAGCATCCCCCTAATGCGTCTGCTGATGCAAAGTTTGACGCACATAAAGGAGCAGGCGTCTGCACCAGAGGAAGAGGAAAGCCTTGATGACAGTCAGCCATTGTCTGGTCAGGGCAGTGTACAGGACGAGGTAGCGGGCGAAGAGGAGGTGGAGGATGAGGAGGATGATGGGGATGAGTATATTTTTAATGCGGAAGCTTTCCCGGGGGCACTGGAAATTGGTTGCGTGGCAAGGCCGGGTTCTGGTTTTTTGAGGGACACAAGTGACGTAGATTTGCCTGAAACTGCCCCTCAACCAATCACAACCGGAGATTTGACAACAGGAACTTTGGCCCACATGGCGGATTATGCCTTACGTATCCTAAAAAGGGACACACGCATTACGAAAATGATGAACGATGACGATTACTGGTTGGCCTGCCTCCTTGATCCACGCTATAAAGGCAAATTGCAAAATATTATGCCACATGAGAACTTGGAACTAATATTAGCAACCAAACAATCAACTCTTGTTGACCCTTTGCTTCAGGCATTCCCAGCACACAGCGCACGTGATCGTGATCACACGAGCTCCAGGGGGCAGCAGACTAGGAGTGTTAGGGGTGCACACATCAGAAGTGGCGTTGGACAGAGGGGTTTTCTGACCAGGTTGTGGAGTGATTTTGCTATGACCGCAGACAGGACAGGTACTGCTGCATCAATTGAAAGTGACAGGAGACAACATTTGTCCAGTATGGTTACTAACTATTTTTCATCCCTTATCGATGTTCTCCCTCAACCGTCATTCCCATTTGATTACTGGGCATCAAAATTAGACACCTGGCCAGAATTGGCAGAATATGCATTGCAGGAGCTTGCTTGCCCGGCAGCAAGTGTCCTATCAGAAAGAGTATTCAGTGCTGCAGGTTCAATATTAACCGAAAAAAGGACTCGTCTGGCTACCCAAAATGTTGACGATCTAACATTCATTAAAATGAACCACAACTGGATTTCGAAATCTTTTGCCCAACCTTGCCCGGCCGACACCTAGCTTTCCTATGAAAAGCTCTTGCCTGTGGACTACTGTGAATTACTTTTCTAATGTATAATTTGCTGCAGCTGATTGTCCAGCATACGACATGTTTACACCTCCCTAAATGGCCAAACTCCCCACACGGGGCCGTGGTATCGCGACTTGGCGCAAGCACCCGTGAGACTGCTGTTTGTCTGAAGAGGTGGGTGTGGCCGCTTTTGGTCGACGGCACTGCCACTGGGTCCCTCATAGTACAATGTAGTGTCTCTGGCGGTGGTGGTGGTGCGCACCCAATGTCAGACACACCGTTGTAACATGAGGGGCCCTGGGGCGGTCCCGCCGGCCTCAAGAGAGTTCCCCCCTCCCCCAGCTCAAACTGTGCTCTACCACGTGCAAAATTATGTCACACAGCTCCACCAATCTTTAGTCTATTCGCTGACATCATTCAATGTCTGGCACTGACAATACAAATTTGTAGACATCTATGATGCAACTTAAAGTAGTCTGTGTCTGTGTCCTATATTGGCACCATTAAATAGTTACTGCCAAATTACTATGTCAGAAACTCAGCAGATGAGCCCACCCCTGTACCTAAGTATGCCACCTTTTTTTTTTTTTGGTTGTTTTGCGAGACATTAACATCTATTTATATTTTGGGAGTACTGGGACAGACACTCCTTGCAATACTCCTCCACTGACCACCAAGCTGCCTGTGTATCCATGTAACCGATGTAAAAGTGCCATGAGCCTATTGTTTGTTATTTTAGGCCTTTGATAGCCTGTCTGCGGTCCCTACTTTAAATACTCCTCCACTGACCACCAAGCTGCCTGCCCGTGTATCCATGTAACCGATGTAAAACTGCCATGAGCCTGTTGTTTGTTATTTTAGGCCTTTGATAGCCTGTCTGCGGTCACTCCTTGCAATACTCCTCCACTGACCACCAAGCTGCCTGCCCGTGTATCCATGTAACCGATGTAAAACTGCCATGAGCCTATTTTTTGTTATTTTAGGCCTTTGATAGCCTGTCTGCGGTCCCTACTTTAAATACTCCTCCACTGACCACCAAGCTGCCTGCCCGTGTATCCATGTAACCGATGTAAAACTGCCATGAGCCTATTGTTTGTTATTTTAGGCCTTTGATAGCCTGTCTGCGGTCCCTACTTTAAATACTCCTCCACTGACCACCAAGCTGCCTGCCCGTGTATCCATGTAACCGATGTAAAACTGCCATGAGCCTATTTTTTGTTATTTTAGGCCTTTGATAGCCTGTCTGCGGTCCCTACTTTAAATACTCCTCCACTGACCACCAAGCTGCCTGCCCGTGTATCCATGTAACCGATGTAAAACTGCCATGAGCCTATTTTTTGTTATTTTAGGCCTTTGATAGCCTGTCTGCGGTCCCTACTTTAAATACTCCTCCACTGACCACCAAGCTGCCTGCCCGTGTATCCATGTAACCGATGTAAAACTGCCATGAGCCTATTGTTTGTTATTTTAGGCCTTTGATAGCCTGTCTGCGGTCACTCCTTGCAATACTCCTCCACTGACCACCAAGCTGCCTGCCCGTGTATCCATGTAACCGATGTAAAACTGCCATGAGCCTATTGTTTGTTATTTTAGGCCTTTGATAGCCTGTCTGCGGTCCCTACTTTAAATACTCCTCCACTGACCACCAAGCTGCCTGCCCGTGTATCCATGTAACCGATGTAAAACTGCCATGAGCCTGTTGTTTGTTATTTTAGGCCTTTGATAGCCTGTCTGCGGTCACTCCTTGCAATACTCCTCCACTGACCACCAAGCTGCCTGCCCGTGTATCCATGTAACCGATGTAAAACTGCCATGAGCCTATTGTTTGTTATTTTAGGCCTTTGATAGCCTGTCTGCGGTCACTCCTTGCAATACTCCTCCACTGACCACCAAGCTGCCTGCCCGTGTATCCATGTAACCGATGTAAAACTGCCATGAGCCTATTGTTTGTTATTTTAGGCCTTTGATAGCCTGTCTGCGGTCACTCCTTGCAATACTCCTCCACTGACCACCAAGCTGCCTGCCCGTGTATCCATGTAACCGATGTAAAACTGCCATGAGCCTATTGTTTATTATTTTAGGCCTTTGATAGCCTGTCTGCGGTCACTCCTTGCAATACTCCTCCACTGACCACCAAGCTGCCTGCCCGTGTATCCATGTAACCGATGTAAAACTGCCATGAGCCTATTGTTTGTTATTTTAGGCCTTTGATAGCCTGTCTGCGGTCCCTACTTTAAATACTCCTCCACTGACCACCAAGCTGCCTGCCCGTGTATCCATGTAACCGATGTAAAACTGCCATGAGCCTATTGTTTGTTATTTTAGGCCTTTGATAGCCTGTCTGCGGTCCCTACTTTAAATACTCCTCCACTGACCACCAAGCTGCCTGCCCGTGTATCCATGTAACCAATGTAAAACTGCCATGAGCCTATTGTTTGTTATTTTAGGCCTTTGATAGCCTGTCTGCGGTCACTCCTTGCAATACTCCTCCACTGACCACCAAGCTGCCTGCCCGTGTATCCATGTAACCGATGTAAAACTGCCATGAGCCTATTGTTTGTTATTTTAGGCCTTTGATAGCCTGTCTGCGGTCCCTACTTTAAATACTCCTCCACTGACCACCAAGCTGCCTGCCCGTGTATCCATGTAACCGATGTAAAACTGCCATGAGCCTATTGTTTGTTATTTTAGGCCTTTGATAGCCTGTCTGCGGTCCCTACTTTAAATACTCCTCCACTGACCACCAAGCTGCCTGCCCGTGTATCCATGTAACCGATGTAAAACTGCCATGAGCCTATTGTTTGTTATTTTAGGCCTTTGATAGCCTGTCTGCGGTCCCTATTTTAAATACTCCTCCACTGACCACCAAGCTGCCTGCCCGTGTATCCATGTAACCGATGTAAAACTGCCATGAGCCTATTGTTTGTTATTTTAGGCCTTTGATAGCATGTCTGCGGTCACTCCTTGCAATACTCCTCCACTGACCACCAAGCTGCCTGTGTATCCATGTAACCGATGTAAAACTGCAGTATTTTGCTTATAAAAAAGAAAATACTGGAGAGATATCAAATGCAGACATTTTAACATTAAAAACAAAAACACATACAACAAAAAACTGGTACAGTACAAAAATTGGCCACCAGCTACAAAAACTTTCTCCTGCAAGTAGTTAACTGAAAGGTTTTTTTTCCATTGAAAACACAGATATGGCATCCACCGAGTGTTGTCCTGTCGCGTCTTCTTTATATTATTGCCAAGAAGCTGCAACTGAATAAAGCTGAGCTTCTACCTTCGGCCTCTTATTAACTGCTTTTTTTGAAAAAAATTGGCCACCAGCTACAAAAACTTTCTCCTGCAAGTAGTTAACTGAAAGGTTTTTTTCCATTGAAAACACAGATATGGCATCCACCGAGTGTTGTCCTGTCGCGTCTTCTTTATATTATTGCCAAGAAGCTGCAACTGAATAAAGCTGAGCTTCAACCTTCTGTTCCAAAATAACGATTTTTAAAAATGAAATTGGCTGTTCCGGCCTAGTAAAGGTGTCTGCCCCTGCCTGGTGTTGTCCTCAACTGAATAAAGCTGAGCTTCAACCTTCTGTTCCAAATTACGATTTTAAAAAATGAAATTGGCTGTTCCGGCCTACTAAAGGTGTCTGCCCCTGCCTGGTGTTGTCCTCAACTGAATAAAGCTGAGCTTCTACCTTCTGCCTCTTATTAACTGCTGTTTTTTTAAAAATGAAATTGGCTGTTCCGGCCTAGTAAAGGTGTCTGCCCCTGCCTGGTGTTGTCCTCAACTGAATAAAGCTGAGCTTCAACCTTCTGTTCCAAAATAACGATTTTTAAAAATGAAATTGGCTGTTCCGGCCTACTAAAGGTGTCTGCCCCTGCCTGGTGTTGTCCTCAACTGAATAAAGCTGAGCTTCAACCTTCTGTTCCAAAATAACGATTTTTAAAAATGAAATTGGCTGTTCCGGCCTAGTAAAGGTGTCTGCCCGTGCCTGGTATTGTCCTCAACTGAATAAAGCTGAGCTTCAACCTTCTGTTCCAAAATAACGATTTTTAAAAATGAAATTGGCTGTTCCGGCCTAGTAAAGGTGTCTGCCCCTGCCTGGTGTTGTCCTCAACTGAATAAAGCTGAGCTTCAACCTTCTGTTCCAAAATAACGATTTTTAAAAATGAAATTGGCTGTTCTGGCCTAGTAAAGGTGTCTTCCCCTGCCTGGTGTTGTCCTCAACTGAATAAAGCTGAGCTTCAACCTTCTGTTCCAAATTACGATTTTTAAAAATGAAATTGGCTGTTCCGGCCTACTAAAGGTGTCTGCCCCTGCCTGGTGTTGTCCTCAACTGAATAAAGCTGAGCTTCTACCTTCTGCCTCTTATTAACTGCTGTTTTTTTAAAAATGAAATTGGCTGTTCCGGCCTAGTAAAGGTGTCTGCTCCTGCCTGGTGTTGTCCTCAACTGAATAAAGCTGAGCTTCAACCTTCTGTTCCAAAATAACGATTTTTAAAAATGAAATTGGCTGTTCCGGCCTAGTAAAGGTGTCTGCCCCTGCCTGGTGTTGTCCTCAACTGAATAAAGCTGAGCTTCAACCTTCTGTTCCAAAATAACGATTTTTAAAAATGAAATTGGCTGTTCCGGCCTAGTAAAGGTGTCTGCCCCTGCCTGGTGTTGTCCTCAACTGAATAAAGCTGAGCTTCAACCTTCTGTTCCAAAATAACGATTTTTAAAAATGAAATTGGCTGTTCCGGCCTAGTAAAGGTGTCTGCCCCTGCCTGGTGTTGTCCTCAACTGAATAAAGCTGAGCTTTTACCTTCTGCCTCTTATTAACTGCTGTTTTTTTAAAAATGAAATTGGCTGTTCCGGCCTAGTAAAGGTGTCTGCCCCTGCCTGGTGTTGTCCTCAACTGAATAAAGCTGAGCTTCAACCTTCTGTTCCAAATTACGATTTTTAAAAATGAAATTGGCTGTTCCGGCCTACTAAAGGTGTCTGCCCCTGCCTGGTGTTGTCCTCAACTGAATAAAGCTGAGCTTCAACCTTCTGTTCCAAAATAACGATTTTTAAAAATGAAATTGGCTGTTCCGGCCTAGTAAAGGTGTCTGCCCCTGCCTGGTGTTGTCCTCAACTGAATAAAGCTGAGCTTCAACCTTCTGTTCCAAATTACGATTTTTAAAAATGAAATTGGCTGTTCCGGCCTACTAAAGGTGTCTGCCCCTGCCTGGTGTTGTCCTCAACTGAACAAAGCTGAGCTTCCACATTCTGGCTTTCGGCCTATACTATCAGATATTAAACTGCATTTGGCCTACTAGTGTGGTTAGGCCCTTGAAACAGTGTCTGCTGCTCTTGGGTTTGCTACTCCACTGAACAAAGCAATGCCGCCTGTTTAGTCCTGTTACCAATTTTGAACTGCATTTAGCCTACTTTATTCTTTGGCCCTATATCTGTTTCCTCCTCATCCTGCCCATTGCCCAGCCACTGCTAGATGAGTCTGCTGGTACATTGACCTAGACCACTACATTCCCCTTGTACTCTACACAGCCAGAATCTGACCCTGCTGAAAGTAAGGTTCCCCTTCCCGCATGTTATACCACCTTACACAGGGAAAAGAGGAAGGTGCAGATGAAAGTGCAGGTTCCTTCATCAGGTGGGGGGGCATACTCGTTGGCGACGTCACTGGCACAGGGCCCCTCAGAGTACGCAAAAGTGTCGCTGCTGGTGGGAGGCGCCCCCCCATGCAAACACACCGCCGTACTTTGAGGGGCCCTGTGCCAGTGCCAATGCGAACGAGTGGGCCCCCCCTGCTTGCTCAGGATCACAGCACTTGCAACTTTGAAATACTTACCTCTCCCTGCAACACCGCCGTGACGTAGTCCGCATTTCCTGGGCCCACGAAAAACTTGAGCCAGCCCTACTCCCCCCACAACTTTTGCCAAATGACCCCCAATTTCCTATGCCTAACTATTATTATAAAGTTAATTAATATTGACAAGCTTCAGAAACAAGAATGGATGTTTTTGGCATTAAAATGGGCACTGTAGGTGTTTTCCTGGCCTCCACTCACTGCCGACTATGCTTCCCCATTGACTTGCATTGGGTTTCGTGTTTCGGTCGATCCCCGACTTTTAGCGATAATCGGCCGACTGCACTCGACTCGACTCTGGACAAAGTCGGGTTTCACAAAACCCGACTCGATCTTAAAAAAATGAAAGTCGCTCAACTCTACTCCTGATTATCTTCGGTTTCAGTCTCTTCAGGAGAAGCTAAGTTCTGTTTAATTATTTTTTGCTCATCAGTCTGCAATATGATTTCTGTGTATGATGAGTTTAGTCCAGCTTGCTAATATGTGATTTCTTCTGCTGGTTTGCTCTGGGGTACAGAGTTGCTTCCCCCGCACCGTTAGTTGGTGCGGGGGCTCGAGCGATCTCTGTGTGGATATTTTGAATAGGGTTTTTAATTGACCGCACAGTTCCCTTTCTATTTTCTGCTTTCTAGTGTTAGCGGGCCTCATTTGCTAAATCTAATTTCATCTCTGCGTTTGTGCTTTCCCCTTAACTCACCGTTAATATTTGTGGGGGGCTATTCTATATCTTTGGGGTCATTTCACTGAGGCAAGTGAGGACTTTCGTTCCCTCTAGGAATAGTCAGTTTCTCAGGCCGTGAAGAGACGTCTAGTGTTATGACCCCAATGGCGAGGGTCTCAGAGGAACCAGTAAGTCTGCGACGTACAAAAATCCAGCTCATAGGGCAGTGGTAACTGGGTTGACCATATATCTACTCCTAACGCCAACACTAGAAGTAGCCGGGGAACATGCCTACGTTGGTCGCTAGACGTCTCGCGCCAGCCGGAGGACTAACTACCCCTAGAAGAGGAAAACAAAGACCTCTCTTGCCTCCAGAGAATAGACCCCAAAAGTATGATACAAGCCCCCCACAAATAATAACGGTGAGGTAAGAGGAAATGACAAACACAGAGATGAACTAGGTTTAGCAAAGAGAGGCCCACTTACTAATAGCAGAATGTAGTAAGATAACTTATATGGTCAACGAAAACCCTAACAAAAATCCACACTGGAGATTCAAGAACCCCCGATTCGTCTAACGGCCCGGGGGGAGAACTCCAGCCTCCCTAGAGCTTCCAGCAAGGTTAAGATACAGATTATGTACAAGCTGGACAAAAATGCAAACAAAAACAAAATAGCAAAAAGCAAGAAAGCAGACTTAGCTTAATTCAGCAGGAACCAGGATCAGTAGACAAGAGCACAACAGATTAGCTCTGATTACAACGTTGCCAGGCATTGAACTGAAGGTCCAGGGAGCTTATATAGCAACACCCCTGACCTAACGACCCAGGTGAGCATACAAGGGATGAATGACATACCCAGAGTCAAATCACTAGTAACCACTAGAGGGAGCCAAAAGGTAAATTCACAACAGTACCCCCCCTTAGTGAGGGGTCACCGAACCCTCACCAAGACCACCAGGGCGATCAGGATGAGCGGCGTGAAAGGCACAAACTAAATCGGCCGCATGCACATCAGAGGCGACCACCCAGGAATTATCCTCCTGACCATAGCCCTTCCACTTGACCAGGTACTGAAGCCTCCGCCTGGAGAGACGAGAATCTAAGATCTTCTCCACCACGTACTCCAACTCGCCCTCAACCAACACCGGAGCAGGAGGCTCAGCAGAAGGAACCACAGGCACAACGTACCGCCGCAACAAGGACCTATGAAATACGTTGTGAATGGCAAACGACACCGGAAGATCCAGGCGAAAGGATACAGGATTAATGATTTCCAATATCTTGTAAGGACCAATGAAGCGAGGCTTAAATTTGGGAGAGGAGACCTTCATAGGAACAAATCGAGAAGACAGCCATACCAAATCCCCAACGCGAAGTCGGGGACCCACACCGCGGCGGCGGTTGGCAAAACGCTGAGCCTTCTCCTGTGACAACTTCAAGTTGTCCACCACATGACTCCAGATCCGCTGCAACCTATCCACCACGGAATCCACCCCAGGACAGTCAGAAGGCTCCACATGTCCCGAGGAAAAACGAGGATGGAAACCAGAGTTGCAGAAAAATGGCGAAACCAAGGTGGCGGAACTAGCCCGATTATTAAGGGCAAATTCAGCCAACGGCAAGAAGGTCACCCAATCATCCTGATCAGAAGAGACAAAACACCTTAAATAAGCCTCCAGAGTCTGATTAGTTCGCTCCGTTTGTCCGTTAGTCTGGGGATGGAAAGCGGATGAAAACGACAACTCAATGCCCATCCTACCACAAAAGGATCGCCAGAACCTGGAAACAAACTGGGATCCTCTGTCCGACACAATATTCTCAGGAATGCCGTGCAAACGAACCACGTTCTGGAAGAACACAGGAACCAGATCAGAAGAGGAGGGCAGCTTAGGCAAAGGAACCAAATGGACCATCTTGGAGAAACGATCACATATCACCCAGATGACAGACATGCCCTGAGACACCGGAAGATCAGAAATGAAATCCATAGAGATGTGTGTCCAAGGTCTCTTCGGGACAGGCAAGGGCAAGAGCAACCCGCTGGCACGAGAGCAGCAAGGCTTAGCTCGAGCACAAGTACTACAGGACTGCACAAATTACCGCACATCCCTTGACAAGGAAGGCCACCAAAAGGACCTGGCCACCAGATCTCTGGTGCCAAAAATTCCCGGGTGCACTGCCAACACCGAGGAATGAACCTCGGAAATGACTCTGCTGGTCCATCTAGCAGGCACAAACAATCTGTCAGGTGGACAAGAGTCAGGCCTACCAGCCTGAAACCTCTGTAACACACGTCGCAGATCTGGAGAAATAGCAGACACGATAACTCCTTCCTTAAGAATACCCACAGGCTCAGCGACTCCAGGAGCATCAGGCACAAAGCTCCTAGACAGAGCATCGGCCTTCACATTCTTAGAACCTGGTAAATACGAGACCACAAAGTCAAAACGGGAGAAAAACAATGACCAGCGGGCCTGTCTAGGATTCAGGGGTTTAGCAGACTCGAGATACATCAGATTTTTGTGATCAGTCAAGACCACCACACGATGCTTAGCACCCTCGAGCCAATGATGCCACTCCTCAAATGCCCACTTCATGGCCAACAACTCCCGATTGCCCACATCATAATTTCGCTCTGCCGGCGAAAACTTCCTAGAGAAAAAGGCACAAAGTCTCATAGTAGAGCAACCAGGGCCTCTCTGCGACAAAACGGCCCCTGCCCCAATCTCCGAAGCATCCACCTCAACCTGAAAGGGAAGTGAGACGTCAGGCTGGCACAAAACAGGCGCCGAAGTAAACCGGCGTTTCAACTCCTGGAAAGCCTCCACGGCAGCAGGAGCCCAGTTAGCTACATCAGAGCCTTTCTTGGTCATATCCGTCAGCGGTTTAACAACGCTAGAGAAATTTGCGATAAAACGACGGTAGAAGTTAGCAAAACCCAAGAACTTCTGAAGACTCTTAACTGACGAGGGTTGAGTCCAATCATGAATAGCTCGGACCTTGACTGGGTCCATCTCCACAGCAGAAGGGGAAAAAATGAACCCCAAAAAGGGAACCTTCTGTACACCAAAGAGACACTTTGAGCCTTTTACAAACAAAGAATTTTCACGCAGAATCTCAAAAACCAACCTGACCTGCTCCACATGCGAGTCCCAATCATCAGAAAAAAACAGAATATCATGCAGATAAACAATCAAAAATTTATCCAGATACTTCCGGAAAATGTCATGCATGAAGGACTGAAAAACTGAAGGTGCATTAGAGAGCCCAAATGGCATCACCAAGTACTCAAAATGACCTTCGGGCGTATTGAATGCGGTTTTCCATTCATCGCCCTGCCTAATGCGCACAAGGTTGTACGCACCACGAAGGTCTATCTTGGTGAACCACTTGGCACCTTTAATCCGGGCAAACAAATCTGACAACAGCGGCAAAGGATACTGAAATTTGACAGTGATCTTATTTAAAAGCCGATAGTCAATACAAGGCCTCAAAGATCCGTCCTTTTTGGCCACAAAAAAGAATCCCGCACCAAGAGGGGAAGAAGAAGGACGGATATGCCCCTTCTCAAGAGACTCCTTGATATATGAACGCATCGCGGTATGTTCAGGTACCGACAGATTAAACAGTCTCCCCTTAGGAAACTTACTGCCAGGAATCAAATCTATTGCACAGTCACATTCCCTATGAGGAGGCAGTGCACTGGACTTAGACTCGCTGAAGACATCCTGATAATCAGACAAATACGCCGGAACTTCCGAAGGCGTAGAAGAAGCAATAGACAAGGGCAGGGAATCTCCATGAATTCCATGGCAGCCCCAACTTGACACTGACATAGCCTTCCAGTCCAAGACTGGATTATGGGTCTGTAACCATGGCAAACCCAAAACAACCAAATCATGCATTTTATGCAGAACAAGAAAACGTATTACCTCCCGATGTTCGGGAGTCATGCACATGGTAACCTGTGTCCAAAACTGCGGTTTATTTTTTGCCAATGGCGTAGAATCAATACCCCTAAGAGGGATAGGATTTTCCAATGGCTCAAGAACAAATCCGCAGCGCTTGGCAAATGACAGATCCATAAGGCTCAGGGCAGCACCTGAGTCCACAAACGCCATGACAGGATACGATGACAGTGAGCAAATCAAAGTTACAGATAGAATAAATTTAGGTTGCAAATTACCAATGGCGACCGGACTAACAACCTTAGTAAGACGTTTAGAGCATGCTGAGATAACATGTGTAGAATCACCACAGTAGTAACACAAGCCATTCTGGCGTCTATGAATTTTCTGCTCATTTCTAGTCAGGATTCTATCACATTGCATTAAATCAGGTGCCTGTTCAGACAACACCATGAGGGAATTTGCGGTTTTGCGCTCCCGCAACCGCCGGTCGATTTGAATAGCCAGGGCCATAGAATCATTCAGACCTGTGGGAATGGGAAAACCCACCATCACATTCTTAATGGCTTCAGAAAGGCCATTTCTAAAATTTGCAGCCAATGCACACTCGTTCCACTGGGTCAGCACGGACCATTTCCGAAATTTTTGGCAATACACTTCAGCCTCGTCCTGGCCCTGAGACATCGCCAGCAAGGCTTTTTCTGCCTGAATCTCAAGATTGGGTTCCTCATAAAGCAAACCGAGCGCCAGAAAAAACGCATCAATGTCAGCCAATGCCGGATCTCCTGGCGCCAGCGAGAAGGCCCAATCCTGAGGGTCGCCCCGTAAAAAAGAAATAACAATTTTTACTTGCTGAGCGGAGTCTCCAGATGAACAGGGTCTCAGGGACAAAAACAATTTACAATTATTCCTGAAATTTCTAAATTCGGTTCCGGAATCGGTATCTTAGGTTCTGACATAGGATTTCTGATAACATAATCTTGTATGCCCTGCACACGAGCAGCAAGCTGGTCCACACTTGTAATCAAGGTCTGGACATTCATGCCTGCAGCAAACACAAGCCACTCAGAGGTAAAGGGGAAAAGAAAAAAAAAATGAGAGAGAGAAAAAAAAAACTCAGAACTTTCTTTCTTATAATCCCGCTTCTGTAATGCATTTAACATTTAATACTGGCCTGGCAAACTGTTATGACCCCAATGGCGAGGGTCTCAGAGGAACCAGTAAGTCTGCGACGTACAAAAATCCAGCTCATAGGGCAGTGGTAACTGGGTTGACCATATATCTACTCCTAACGCCAACACTAGAAGTAGCCGGGGAACATGCCTACGTTGGTCGCTAGATGTCTCGCGCCAGGCGGAGGACTAACTACCCCTAGAAGAGGAAAACAAAGACCTCTCTTGCCTCCAGAGAATAGACCCCAAAAGTATGATACAAGCCCCCCACAAATAATAACGGTGAGGTAAGAGGAAATGACAAACACAGAGATGAACTAGGTTTAGCAAAGAGAGGCCCACTTACTAATAGCAGAATGTAGTAAGATAACTTATATGGTCAACGAAAACCCTAACAAAAATCCACACTGGAGATTCAAGAACCCCCGAACTGTCTAACGGCCCGGGGGGAGAACTCCAGCCTCCCTAGAGCTTCCAGCAAGGTTAAGATACAGATTATGTACAAGCTGGACAAAAATGCAAACAAAAACAAAATAGCAAAAAGCAAGAAAGCAGACTTAGCTTAATTCAGCAGGAACCAGGATCAGTAGACAAGAGCACAACAGATTAGCTCTGATTACAACGTTGCCAGGCATTGAACTGAAGGTCCAGGGAGCTTATATAGCAACACCCCTGACCTAACGACCCAGGTGAGCATACAAGGGATGAATGACATACCCAGAGTCAAATCACTAGTAGCCACTAGAGGGAGCCAAAAGGTAAATTCACAACAGTCTAGGATTTTCAGGTAACGTTCCACGGCTGCCTATAGTTGTTTGCGGATAGGATCAGGTTGCGGTCAATTCAGTTACCACTTCCCCAGAGTTTGTAGTCGGTTTAGTTTCTTAGCTAGTCCTACTTGCGATCCTTGCCACTAGGATCATAACACATTATACTTTAAGTGCTATGGGTGAACGTTCCCTTTAAGAAGGAACCAAGTCTCTATGAGGTAGTGCAACTTCTAAAGCTGCAAGTCCGTACGCAGCAAGGACTCTAGTACTGCTTCCAGGAACAGTTTCTTCGCAAAGAGTCCTTTCTTTTATAAAACCAGTAGAGGGCACCTTTAAGAAGGTGCAAACTATTTACAAGGAGTTTGTAATCATGCAGTGTTCATGATCCAGCAGTTCTTTCAACAATGATAAAACAGGAAACAAAACAAAAAGTAGAAGAAGGGATCCCGGGTAAACAAAGGGATTCCTTTAAGAGTTACCCTAGTCGGGTCATAGCAGCAAGAGGACAAACAGTTAACTATTTACATGCGATGAAGCATTCATAGCTTCATAGTAAGTTACAAGACATCAGTCAATAGTGAACACCGCTTGACCATTCGGGCTTTGGCCCCTGATCTGCGGCTGATGTGGTGTCAGTGTTAAGGGTTGGTCTGTCGGGTGCAGTCAGGTCACCTGGTGTCTTGATTCGAATGCAAACCCTTGCTGCAAGCTCGGTAGCCGCAACAAGGCGTACAGTGGCAATAGTAACAAGATCTGTCAAGTCTGGTTCAATCATGGTCGAGGCAACAGGTGACACCCCCTCAGGCCCACATCGTTGGACATTCCGAGCGCATCATCCTTGTGCACCCCGGTGGTGGGTGTAGGTCACCTGGTCCCCCCTTTGCAATAGTGGGTCACCATATCGGTTGCGGAAAGGAGTCTTCACATCATGACTAGTAACGAAGACGTCAGTCGGTAGTCCCGGTTCCTGTATGGAGCCCCAACCCCGCTTTGGGTGAAAGGCAAGCACAGTTCCCCGCTTTACCATGTCTTTCCTGCCGTGCGCAGGCTTTGGGTGTCGTACTGTTAGCGGATCAGTCTGTTCGGTCTCCTTTCGGTTTTTCCAATGTAGGATCAGACATTGTTTATATTGTTCCCAAGTGAGCACAGCAAGGGTGAGGCCTTCCTCCCGAATTCCACCTGGCCCGGTCCAGGGGGTGTCCCACCGGAGGATCACCCCTTCTGGGCTCACATCTATGGGTTCCCCCATCGTGGTCGGTAGTGGAGGTACTAGCTTCCCCATCGTGTCGGGGGTGAGCACCACCAGCCCCGCCGAGAGGAGACGGTCATTGTTGGGGTGAGGAGCGGTCGCGGGAGCGGGATCGGTCAGGGGAGCAGGATCGGTCAGGGGAGCAGGTGCGTCTTCCATACCTGCGCCTGATATGATTCCACCGATGTCGATCCGTTCCGCTGACAAGGACACTGGAATCGGCCGCAGCCTGGACTGCGGTTCCTCCAAAGTGGCCTCTTGATGTGGTTCCGCCCTCCATGGCTCCGTGGTCGGGATAGGTAGGCTCGGCTCCTCCGCCGGCGGCTCCAAGGAGTTCAGATCCTTCAGCGGCGGTGGACGCGAGTCCGCCTCTGGTGGGTGAGGGCAAGCCGGGATCACTTTGCCGCCGCTCGGGCACTTGCTGATCGTCATCGCTGTCCGGCATTCGGCGGCAACGCATGCATCTGGCTCTGCCATTTCTCCAAGGTCGAGCTCCCTCTTCACCTCGTTCCCGCCGTTGCAAATCAGGGGGTGGTTCTCCTCTGCTGCTGGGCAGGTCGTCATCTCGCAGCAGAAGTCGGAGGGGGCGGTCGCTACTTCTGGCGCCGCTTTGGTAGTCTCCTCCCATGGCATGCCCTTCTTCTTCCTCTGCGCTCCCTGTGGCGCTGCAATGGCGACGGGTTTTGGCGGGAACTTTTGGCGGCAAGTGGCAATACACAGTCCTTGCAATAAGTCACAGTCCAAGCACAACAAATCACAGTTCCAAGGCACACATGACCTAATTCTTCAGGCTTAAGTAGATCCTGTTCGTGACGCCAAGTTGTAGCGCCCCCACTGCCGCAGGGCCGAGGGGTACCCGGTATCGGGCCTCTGGGTCTCTGCTCTGGGGTTGTCACGGTGGCTAGACCCGGTCCGTGACCCTGCTGAGGGGCGCCCAATGAAAGATGTGGGTGGTGGTGGTAGTGCGGTGCAGTGCTGGTCACAGTAAATAACGAGGACACCAGGTTGCACTCTCTTTACCTCTTTACTGAAGGCTTCAGGATCCTCAGTCCGGAATACGGTTAACCAGGCTGCGCAAGTCCGGCCGGTCCGATGGCACCTCCAGAGTTCCCTTTGCAGGTGGAAATCTGTGCCTACCTTCTAGCGCTTGTGTGTTGCGGTCCTCCCCTGCTGTGCTCACGGGATAGTCCCCACAACTGTTGTCTGTTTCTCGTGTTCCCTCACAACTCGATTCTGATGTTCTTCTTCGTCCCCCAGATGATATGGCTAGGACGCACCCGTATGACGGGTAGGCTCGGAGCTCTTCCTGGACCCTAGTTTCGCCCTTCTCCTATTGTTGCCCCCTGTGTCTTCGTAGGTGATGTGTGTGAGACAGCCCGCCTATAGCAGACTGTCCTGCCGTAGGTTTGAAGTATTGCTTGGAGCCTAGTACTTCCTCGGCGTTCCGGCCACCGGCTACGCGCCTCAGTAGGATGTTGCCTCGTCTTACAGCACGACTCCTACTGGTATTTCTCCTTGTTGCGTTGATCTCGTTTCTCACTCAGCACAATAAACCTCGCTTCTTGTCCTTTCTTAGGGCACCGCCGCTATCTCGTGCAGGCGCGGTCCCGTAACATTCTCTCTGTTCGCTAGGCCTCTGTCAGGATCCCACCCCTGACAGGGACCCCCCTGAGTCTCTCCCCGCAACACCCTCTGCCACAGGGTGTTGCCTGTTCGATTCCCAGTCAGCTTCTGTCTAACTTCCTATCCAACCCCCAGTTTTGCCAGATTGTGAGGAGTGGCCTAATACATAGTACCCTTAGCTCCCCCTGGAGGCCAGACTGTGAAGTGTATTGGTGTCTGTGATACCTGGTCAGGTGAACTCCTTCAGTGCCATCAGACGTACCATAGCCCCCCTTAGCGGCAGAGCATCAGTACTGCAACGACCAGGACTCTGGGGCGCTGCATATATATAAACAAACTGGCACTGAGTCCCATGAGGTCACGGTTGTCAGAGACTTGCTACACCCTGTGATAATCGGGCGGGACTTCAGCCTGTTTTGGGACTTGAGGGGAAAGGCTGGGATGCTAAGTAACTCAGACAGAAGCCAACTCAACCCTGATCAATCCCTGTCACAGCCAGAGGTGGAGGAGTTCCCCTTGTGTGTCCTGGTGCGTGACAAAGATGAGACAGTGGTCAGTGAGGCCAAGGTTCCTGATCTGGGGGTTTCCCCTAGTTCTGTTACCGGTGATAGAGGTCCTCTAGTTAAATCTGCACAAAGGCACCAATACATCATACATACAGTGGTCATGGACTATGCGACCCTGTACCCTGAAGCAGTACCACTAACAAACTCCTTAGCCAAGAGTATTGCCAGGGAACTTGTTCATATTTTTGCATGGACGGGTCTGCCGAAGGGGATTTTGACAGACTAGTGAACCCTTATCATGAGCAAGATAATGACGGAGTTTTGTAAGGTCCTTCAGATTGCCCAGCTGAGAACTTCAGTCTACCATCTACAGACAGACAGCCTAGTAGAGCACTTCAATAAGACCTTGAAGGTGATGCTCAAGAAGATCATTGAGAAGGACAGTTGAGACTGGAACTATCTGCTTCTGTTCCTGCTCTTCTCAATCAGAGAAGTTCCACAATCTTCTACTGGCTTCTCACCATTCGAGCTCCTGTGTGGTTGACATCCGCTAAGGCTCCTGGACATTGCCAAGAAAACATGGAAAGCTGAGGTCACGCCACACCAGAGCATCATAGAGCATGTCGCCCAAGTTACAAAAGAGGATGATGAAAGTGATGCCAATTATGAAGGAGCATCTTCTGCAGGCACAGGAGGCACAGGCAAGGGTGCAGCGAGAGTGAGGCTGTACCAGCCCAGGGACCACCTGCTAGGGTGAACCTCAGGCCCTATAAAATTCGTCCTTGTGCTGAAGCCCGTCGATCAGTGGGGGTTTTGCAATGATTACCACAAACTGAATGTCTCCAAATGTGATGCATATCTGATGCCCCGGGTGGATGAACTCATTGAGAGACTGGGAACGGCTAGGTGCATTACAACCCTCAACCTGATGAAGGGCAACTGGTAGATCCCCATGTCCCAGAGTGCTAAGGAGATGACGGCCTTCTCAGCACCTGATGGATGTTTCCAATACACCAGAATGCCTTTCAGTCTACGGGGGGGCTCCGGCAACCTTTCAGAGGGTTATGGATCAGGTCCTGGCTTCACATAAATAGTATGCCGCCTACCTAGATGACATTGTGGTATTCAGCCCTGACTGGGGTAGTCATCTACTAAAGGTACAGGCAGTTCTGGATGCGTTGAGGAATGTGGGGTTCACCATAAACCCCCAAAAATGTGCCATAGGAAAGGAAGAGGCCAACTACCTAGGCTATGTCATCAGGAAGGGAGAGATCAAGCCCCTGATGAACATTATTGAGGCGATCCAGAAATAGCCACAACCACTTTCAAAGAAGCAAGTGAGAGCATTTCTTGGAATTGTGGGTTTCTACCGGCGGTTTATCCCAAGGTTCGCCATGATTGCTGTGCCATTGACGGACAGCCTTCAAGGCATAAGATCAACCTTAATTAAATGGTCTGCCGAGACTGAGATGGCATTCCAGGAGGTAAAGCAGGCTCTATGTAAACGTCCGGTTCTGGTCGCACGAGACTTCAGCAAGGAGTTCGTGGTCCAGGCAGATGTGTCAGAAGACCGCTTGGGAGCTGTGCAGTCTCAGGAAATGAATGGGGAGGAGCATTCCATTCTGTATTTGAGCCAGAAGCTCTCTTAATGTGAGAGAAACTATGTCATCGTTGAGAAGGAGAGCTTGGACATAAAATGGGCCATAGAAACAGTGGGGAAAAACAAGTATTCAGCCTTGAATTGTGCAAGTTCTCCCACTTAAAAAGATGAGAGAGGCCTGTAATTGACATCATAGGTAGACCACAACTATGAGAGTCAAAATGAGAAAACAAATCCAGAAAATCACCTTGTCTGATTTGGTAAGATTTATTTTTGCAAATTATGGTGGAAAATAAGTATTTGGTCAAAAAAGCATGGAAGATTTCTGGCTCTCACAGACCTGTAACTTCTTCTTTAAGAGGCTCCTCTGTTCCCACTCATTACCTGTAGTAATGGCACCTGTTTGAACTTGCTTTTAGTATAAAAGACACCTGTCCACCACCTCAAACAGTCACACTCCAAACTCCACTATGGTGAAAACCAAAGAGCTGTGGAAGGACACGAGAAACAAAATTGTAGCCCTGCACCATGCTGGGAAGACTGAATCTGCAACAGGCAAACAGCTTGGTGTGATGAAATCAACTCTGGGAGCAATAATAAGAAAATGGAAGACATACAAGACCACTGACAATCTCCCTCAATCTGGGACTCCATGCAAGATCTCACCCTGTGGGGTCAAAATGATCATAAGAACGGTGAGCAAAAATCCCAGAACCACACAAGGGGACCTAGTGAATGACCTGCATAGAGCTGGAACCACCGTAACAAAGGCTACCATCAGTAATACACTACGCTGCCAGGGACTCAGATCCTGCAGTGCCAGATGTGTCCCCCTGCTTAAGCCAGTACATGTCTGGGCCCATATGAAGTTTGTTAGAGAGCATTTGGATTATTCAGAAGAGTATTGGGAGAATGTCATATGGTTTGATGAAACCAAAGTAGAACTGTTTAGTAGAAACAAAACTCGACGTGTTTGGAGGAGACAGAATGCTGAGTTGCATGCAAAGAACACCATTCCTACTGTGAAGCATAGGGGTGGCAACATCATGCTTTGGGGCTGTTTCTCTGCAAAGGGACCAGGACAGCTGATCCATGTACATGAAAGAAGGAATGGGACCATGTATCGTGAGATTTTTTGTGCAAATCTCATTCCATCAGCAAGGGCATTGAAGATGAAACATGGTGGGTGTTTCAGCATGATAATGATCCCAAGCACACTGCCAGGGCAATGAAGGAGTAGCTTTGTAAGAAGCATATGTAGGTCCTGGAGTGGCCCAGTTAGTCTCCAGATCTCAACCCCATAGAAAACCTTTGGAGGGAGTTGAAAGTCTGTGTTGCCCAGCGACAGGCCCAAAACATCACTGCTCTAGAGGACATCTGCATGGAGGAATGGGCCAACATACCACCATCAGTGTGTGCCAACTGTTCTGTCTTCATACACGTTGATACGGTGTGTGATCCAACATACAGCATAAACCACTTCTGTCTTCCAAAATAAGCAGACTGTTCTCTGTAGTCTAACTTGTTTATTGGTAACAGGTATTGAAATGCGGTAAAACTATAAGAATATAAATGATACGTATAAGTATTGAGCCAAATAACAATACAGCTGATACTTTACAACTAATAGAAAAGTATACAGGATGATGCAACTTCTACATATAACTACATACAGCAAGTGACTGGTAATAGATTTCCTAAGTACTAGCTGCTATGCAATAATCACATTCAGTAGAACACTATATTGCAAGAACAGGGATAACAATCTTACCGGATAAACTTAATCAGGGTGGCAAGTAAGTGAAGTAGTTCCAACACAGCAGATTAACACGAGTGTACAGGAAAATACACAGAGAGAAAATGGGGAATTCCCCTATCCCATGATGCTTTGGTGCAATCCCATAATGTAACACTCTAATAATTACTAAGAAAAACACAGGTAATAAATTTATCCTCCACTGGGTGGTGCTATAACACAGCAAAACCAAACTATAGTACTAAACCTTGTGTCCTTCTTTTAGAAAGGACAGAACACTCCCCGCTTGGCATCAACCGATGCCACCTACAGGTTCTTTTGGCGAAAACAGTAAGACAAGTTCTGCAACTGGTCTGATGAATAGTTTACTCTCCCCGGACTTGCCTACTTTGACCTCAACCTTGCGCACCCTCCCATCTTTGCTTGGGAATATTTTAGTGATGAGGCCTAGTGGCCACTCATTGCGGTGAGAATGGCTGTTTTTCATGAGAACGACATCACCGGTTTTGATGTTTGGTCTGTCGGTCTGCCACTTCTTCCTTGGTTGTAAGGTGGAGAGGTACTGCTTCCTCCATCTGTCCCAAAAGGTATTGGAGAGACTTTGCACTTGTCTCCATTGTCGTCTGTAGAGGTCCTTGTTGCTAATTTCTCCAGGTGGAGCGCTGAGAACGCTGGCTTTCTGAGTAAGTAACATGGCAGGAGTGAGAATGGTCGGATCCTCAGAGTCACTAGAAAGTAAAGTCAATGGTCTGGCATTAATGATGGCCGAAACTTCTGCCAGGAATGTGGTCAAACTTTCATGTGTGAGTCTTGCGTTACCTTCTTGCAAGAAAATGGAATCAAGGATTCTGCGTGCCATTCCTATCATCCTCTCCCAAGCACCTCCCATGTGAGAAGAGTGTGGCAGATTGAAAGTCCAGGCACACCCCTGCTCACAGAACACCAACCTTATGAAGACTTACAAAAACTGTTTGACCTCTGTCATTGCCAACAAAGGCACTCTGGAAAAAAAATAAGAGACCACTGCAAAATGTTCAGTTTGTCTGATTTTTCTATTTATAGGTATGTTTTTGAGTAACATGTAAATTGTTCTTTTATTCTATAAACTTCTGACAACATGTCTCCGAATTTCCAAGCAATACATTTTGTAATTTTTTCTGACAAAGAAAAATGGTCAAAATTAAAAAACAAACAGTGCTTTCAGATCTCAAATAATGCAAAGAAAGCAAGTTCATAATAACTTAGAAACAACAATACTAATGTTTTAATTCAGGAGGAGTTCTGAAATCAATTTTTTGTGGAATAACAATGATTTTTAATCACAGCTTTCATGCATCTTGGCATGCTTTCCACCAGTATTTCACACTGCTTCTGGCGCAATAATTTAAGCAGTTCTTCATTGTTTGAAGGCTTGTGACTATCCATCATCCTCTTGATTACATTTCAGAGGTTTTCAATGGGGTTTGGAGATTGGGCTGCTCATGACAGGGTTTTGATGTGGTGGCCTCTTAATTTTTGCCAGAGCTGTATAACAAACTATTGAGAAGAACTTTTGTTAATGAGCAAATACTTATTTTCCATATAATTAGCAAAAAAATATCTTGCCAAATCAGACAAGGTGATTTTCTGGATTTATTTTCTCATTTTGACTCTCATAGACCACCTGAGCATGTCCCTGCGCTCCCCTAGTGCTCTAAGTTGGTCCTACCCCCAACCGCCATCAGGAACCTTGTCCCTCAATGTCACCTAGCACTGCCCTGGCTAGTGCACTGGCCGGAAAGGGGCGCTATCCTCTCCACTGCAGATAGTACCACACAGGGGACAATTACAAACATGAAAGGGACAAGGAATAAACACAACACTTAAGGTACCGTCACACTAAACGATATCGCTAGCGATCCGTGACGTTGCAGCGTCCTCGCTAGCGATATCGTTTAGTTTGACACGCAGCAGCGATCAGGATCCTGCTGTGATGTCGCTGGTCGCTGAATAAAGTCCAGAACTTTATTTGGTCGTCCGATCGCCGTGTATCGTTGTGTTTGACACCAAAAGCAACGATACCAGCGATGTTTTACACTGGTAACCAGGGTAAACATCGGGTTACCAAGCGCAGGGCCGCGCTTAGTAACCCGATGTTTACCCTGGTTACCAGCGTAAAAGTAAAAAAAACAAACAGTACATGCTCACCCAGCGTCATACCTCCCCCAGCGTCTGCTTCCTGACACTGACTGAGCGCCGGCCCGAAAGTGAAAGTGAAAGCCGCTGTGCTGTTAGGGCCGGAGCTCAGTCAGTGTCAGGAAGCAGAAGCTGGGGGATGCTGGGTGAGTATGTACTGTTTGTTTTTTTTACTTTTACGCTGGTAACCAGGGTAAACATCGGGTTACTAAGCGCGGCCCTGCGCTTAGCAACCCGATGTTTACCCTGGTTACCCGGGGACCTCGGCATCATTGGTCGCTGGAGAGCGGTCTGTATGACAGCTCTCCAGCGATCAAACAGCGACGCTGCAGCGATCGGCATCGTTGTCGCTATCGCTGCAGCGTCGCTTAATGTGACGGTACCTTTAGCTTCCAGACACCGCTGCCAAGCACCACACACACTGCAGATGACACAGATACTGGACTTCAAACACCAGCAGCCAGGCATGTCCTTTGAAAGCCGGAGGAGTGACGGCTCCAGCAAGGAGGGAAATAGGAGAGCAGGGCAGGCCAGACAGGTGCTGGTAGTGAGGGACTCAATTATTAGGGGAACAGATAGGGCAGTCTGTCACAAAGACAGGGATCGTCGAACGGTGTGCTGCCTACCTGACGCTCGAGTCTGACACATCACTGATCGGATGGACACATTACTGGGAGGGGCTGGTGAGGACCCAGTGGTCATGGTGCACATTGGCACAAATCACAAAGTTAGAGGTAGGTGAAAGGTCCTTAAAAACGATTTCAGGGAATTAGGCTGCAAGCTGAAAGCAAGGACCTCCAACGTGTTACTTTCCGAAATACTGCCTGTACCACGTGCCATGCCAGAGAGGCAATGGGAGATTAGGGAGGTTAATAAGTGGCTCAAGAATTAGTGTAGGAAGGAGGGGTTTGGGTTCCTGCAGAACTGGGCCGACTTCTCAGTTGGCTGCAGGTTCTACGCTAGGGACGGGCTGCACCTCAATGGGGAAGGTGCAGCTGTGCTGGGGGAGAAAATGGCTAGAAGGTTGGAGGAGTGTTTAAACTAGGGAATGGGGGGGAGGGTATTCATTTTATAGGAGAGGAAGATAGTACAGATAGAGACCTGGGCACAAATAAGGAAGTTGGGGGGTGGCGGTGGCATGGGGGGTGGGGTTAGATCAATTAATAATTTAAGAAAGAATAGAGGTGCAGAGATACATAAAATGTATGTATACTAATGCCAGAAGCCTTGCCAACAAAATAGACAAATTAGAATTAATGGTGTTGGAACATAATTATGACATGGTGGGGATATCTGAAACGTGGCTGGATGAGAGCCATGACTGGGCTGTTAACTTGCAGGGTTATAGTCTGTTCAGAAATGACCGAACGGATAAGCGATGTAAAATCATCCTTAAAACCCATCCTGCGTGATAATATAGGTGTATCTAATGAAAATGTAGAGTCCCTGTGGGTGGAGATAAGGGGAGGGGGAAAAAATAATAAATTACTGATAGGGGTTTGTTATAAGTCTGCAAAAATAATGGAAGCAACGGAGAATATCCTCAAAAAGCAAATAGATGAAGCTGCGACTCAAGGAGAAGTCATTATTATTGGGGACTTCAACTACCCTGAAATAGATTGTGGAACGGAAATCTGCAGTTCCAGCAAAGGTAATCGTTTTTTGACAACTATGAGAGACAATTACCTTTCACAATTGGTTCAGGACCTAACAAGAAGGGGGGCACTGCTAGACCTAATGTTAACCAACAGGCCAGACCGTATATCAAATATTAAGGGTTGGGGGTCACTTGGGGAATAGTGATCACAAAATAATACGTTTTCATGTATCCTTTAATAAGATGTGTAGTAGAGGGGTTACAAGGACACTAAACTTCAGGAGGGCTAATTTCCAATGGATGAGAGATGATCTTAGTGCAATTAACTGGCACGATATCCTGAGACATAAAAATACACAAAGAAAATGGGAGACGTTTATTAGCATCTTGGATAGGACCTGTCCACAGTATATACCGTATGGGAATAAACATACTAGAAATAGGAGGAAACCAATATGGCTAAATAGAGCTGTAAGGGGCGCAATAAGTGACAAAAAGAAATCATTTAGAGAATTAAAGTATGTAGGTAGTGATGAGGCATTAAATAAATACAGAAAATTAAATAAATTCTGTAAAAATCAAATCAAGGCAGCTAAGATTGAGACAGAGAGACTCATTGCCAGAGAGAGTAAAAATAATCCCAAAATATTCTTTAACTACGTAAATAGTAAGAAACTAAAAAATGAAAGTGTTGGCCCCCTTAAAAATAATCTGGGTGAAATGGTGGATGAGGATGAGGAAAAAGCCAATATGCTAAATGACTTTTTTTTATCAGTATTTACACAAGAAAACTCCATGGCTGACAATATGATCAGTGGTAACAAAAATTCTCCATTAAGTGTCACCTGCTTAACCCAGCAGGAAGTACGTCGGCGTCTAAAAATCACTAAAATTGACAAATCTCCGGGCCCGGATGGGATACACCCCCGAGTAGAGTTGAGTGACTTTTACTTTTTTCGGATCGAGTCGGGTTTCGCGTCGGGTGAAATCGGCCGATTATTGCGAAAAGTCGGGGGCCGACTGAAACACGAAACCCAATGCAAGTCAATGGGGAATCAAAGTCGGCAGTGAGTGGAGGACAGGAAAACACCTACAGTGCCCATTTTAATGCCAAAAACATAAATTCTTATTACTGAAGCTTGTCAATCTTAATTTACTTTATAATAACAGTTAGGCATTGAAAACTGGGGGTTATTTGGCTAAAGTTGTGGGGGGGTAGGGCTGGCTCAAGATTTTTGTAAGCCCAGGAAACGCGGAATACGTCACGGCGGTGGAGCAGGGAGAGGTAAGTATTTCAATTTTGTAAGTGCTGTGATCCTGAGCAAGCAGGGGGGGCCCACTCGTCGGCATTGGCACTGGCACAGGGCCCCTCATAGTATGGCAGTGTGTTTGATGGCGGGTGGCGCCTCCCACCGGCAGAGACGCTTTTGCGTGCTATGAGGGGCCCTGTGCCAGTGACGTCGCCGGCAAGTATCCCCCCCAATCTGATGAAAGAACCTACACTTTCATCTGCACCTTCCTCTTTGTCCCCGTGTAAGGTGGTATAGCATGCGGGAAGGGGAACCTGACTTTCAGCAGGGTCAGATTCTGGCTGTGTAGAGTGTAAGGGGAATGTAGTGGTCTGGGTCAATGTACCAGCAGACTCATCTAGCAGTGGCTGGGCAATGGGCAGGATGAGGAGGAAACACAGATATAGGCCCAAATAATAAAGTAGCCTAAATGCAGATCAAAATTGGTAACAGGACTAAACAGGCGGCATTGCTTTGTTCAGCGGAGGACAGCTGTAATGAGTGGCAGACACAGTTAGTAGGTCCAAATAATAAAGTGGGCTAAATGCAGTTCAAAATTGGTATCAGGACTAAACGGGCGGCATTGCTTTGTTCAGCGGAGGTCAACTGTAAAGAGTGGCAGACACAGTTAGTAGGCCCAAATAATAAAGTAGCCTAAATGCAGTTCAAAATTGGTAACAGGACTAAACAGGCGTCATTGCTTTGTTCAGTGGAGGACAACTGTAATGAGTGGCAGACACAGTTAGTACGCCCAAATAGTAAAGTAGCCTAAATGCAGTTCAAAAGTGGTAACAGGACTGTTATGATCTGGTGACCTTGGAGCCGCATGAAACTTTCTCTGGAGACGGTGGAACCTGTACTGACCGCAATCCTGAACTAACACCGCAACTAGAAGTAGCCGTGGGGTGTGCCTAACACTCCCTAGACACCTCGACACAGCCGGAGGACTAAATACCCCTATAGATGGAAATGGGAATGCTATCTTGCCTCAGAGCAGACCCCAAAGGATAGGCAGCCCCCCACAAATAATGACTGTGAGTAGGAGAAGAATAGACACACGCAGGTAGAAAACAGGATTTAGCAGAAGAAGCCACTCTAGCTAAATAGGAAAGGATAGGACAGATTACTAGGCGGTCAGTATTAAAACCCTTCCAAAAATATCCACAGCAGATAATACAAAAAGTTCCACAATCTAACTAAAGACATGGAATGTATATCTGCCACTCCAGAGAATCCAGCAAGACTGAGAAAATACTGACACAATCTAAGCTGGACAAGAAAACACAAAGAATAGCACTGAATTGTGAAGCACACAACATGTGTGCCACAGGGAAAAAGAACCAGACACTTATCTTTGCTGATTTGGCAGAAAGGCAGGAGAAACCAGGCAGAGGTCCAACACCTCCCAACAACAATTGACAACTGGCAAGGACTAATGAATCCTGCACACCTAAATACCCCAGTCAGATCTGCAATCAGCAGATACACCTGACCAGGGCTGCAACTCAGAGGCAACTGCATTACCACCTACAACCACCGGAGGGAGCCCAAAAGCAGAATTCACAACACAGGACTAAACAGGCAGCATTGCTTTGTTCAGCGGAGGACAACTGTAATGAATGGCAGATACAGTTAGTAGGCCCAAATAATAAAGTAGGCTAAATGCAGTTCAAAATTGGTAACAGGACTAAACAGGCAGCATTGCTTTGTTCAGTGGAGGACAACTGTAATGAGTGGCAGACACAGTTATTAGGCCCAAATAATAAAGTAGCCTAAATGCAGTTCAAAATTGGTAACAGGACTAAACAGGCGGCATTGCTTTGTTCAGTGGAGGACAACTGTAAGGAGTGGCAGACACAGTTAGTATGCCCAAATAATAAAGTGGGCTAAATATCTGCCAAAAAATTGTTCATAAATAAACAGGTGGCATATCTAGGTACAGGGGTGGGCTCCTCTGCTGAGGAGCAGACAGTGGTAGTAGGCGCAAAGTATTAACTGGTCTAAATGGAGGCCAGGGCCCCAATATATTTTAACTATCATCTATCATTTCAACAATTTTGTATTGGCAGTGCCATTGAAGGATTTAACAGCACAGACTACACATTGGTGGAGCAGGGAGAGGTAAGCATTGCAAGTGGTAGAGCACTGTTCGAGCTGGGGGGAACTGTTATGATCCTTAGTGGCTGAGGATCACGAATAGACCAGCAAGTGAATAACCTAAGGACAAGCTCTAGGGAGATGGTAACTGGACTGATCGCAAATCTGAACCTATGCAACACAACTAGAGGTAGCCGGTGAACGTGCCTAAAAATTTCCTAGACGTCTCGAGCCAGCCTGAGGAACTAGCTACCCCTAAAGAGAAAGAGAGACCTCGCTTGCCTCCAGAGAAATAATCCCCAAAGATATAGAAGCCCCCAACAAATATTAACGGTGAAGTAAGAAGAAGGCACATACGTAGGGATGAAATCAGATTCAGCAAAAGAGGCCCACTAGTACTAGAAAGCAGAAAATAGAGCAGGGGTCTATGCGATCAATAAAAAACCCTTACAAAATATCCATCCTGAGATTTCAAGAACCCATGCACCAACTAATGGTGTGTGGGGAGAAACCCAGTCCACTAGAGCATCCAGCAAGCGAGGGAATCACATTTTAGCAAGCTGGACAAGACAACATGATAAACACTGCTGATAAAAAAATGAGCAAACAAAACTTAGCTTGTCCTGGATGGACTGGGAGCAAGGTAGTCAGAAGGAATCTGAGTAGCACTGATTACATCGACAGCCGGCAACAAGTGGAAGCAAAACAGAGCTAAATAGGAACCTCCCAGAGGATAACGAACCAGCTGATAGCCAGAGACCAGCAGGATAACAAACAAAGCCACCAGGGGGAGCCCAAAGCAAAAGTCACACCATACCACCAGTGACCACAAGAGGGAGCCTGAAAACAGAGTTCACAACAGTACCCCCCCTTAAGGAGGGGTCACCGAACCCTCATGAAAACCCCCAGGGCGATCAGGATGAGCCACATGGAAGGCACGAACCAAATCGGCCGCATGAACATCAGAGGCGACAACCCAAGAATTATCCTCCTGACCATAGCCCTTCCACTTGACCAAATACTGGAACCTCCGTCTAGAAACATGAGAATCCAAGATCTTCTCCACCACGTATTCCAATTCTCCCTCAACCAGCAGCGGGGCAGGAGGCTCAACCGGAGGAACCACAGGTACCACATACCTCCGCAACAACGAGCGATGGAACACATTATGAATAGCAAATGATGCCGGGAGGTCCAGACGGAATGACACAGGGCCAAGGACTTCCAGAATCTTATAAGGACCGATAAACCGAGGCTTGAACTTAGGAGAGGAGACCTTCATAGGAACGAAGCGAGAAGACAACCACACCAAGTCCCCAATGCAAAGTCGGGGACCCACACAGCGACGGCGGTTGGCAAAGAGCTGAGCCTTCTCTTGTGACAACTTCAAATTGTCCACCACATGATTCCAAATCTGATGCAACCTATCCACCACAACATCCACTCCAGGACAGTCAGAAGGTTCCACCTGACCCGAGGAAAAACAAGGATGAAACCCCGAATTACAAAAAAAAGGAGAAACCAAAGTAGCAGAACTAGCCCGATTATTAAGGGCAAACTCGGCCAACGGCAAAAAAGTAACCCAGTCGTCCTGGTCAGCAGAAACAAAACATCTTAAATAAGTCTCCAAGGTCTGATTAGTTCGCTCGGTTTGGCCATTCGTCTGAGGATGGAAGGCCGGCGAAAAAGACAATTCAATGCCCAACTTAGCACAAAAGGTCCGCCAAAATCTAGACACAAACTGGGATCCTCTGTCAGAAACAATGTTCTCAGGAATCCCGTGCAAACGAACCACATTTTGAAAAAACAGTGGAACCAACTCGGAGGAGGAAGGCAACTTAGGCAAGGGCACCAAATGGACCATCTTAGAAAAACGATCACACACCACCCAGATGACAGACATTCTCTGAGAGACAGGGAGATCTGAAATAAAATCCATGGAAATGTGCGTCCAAGGCCTCTTCGGGACAGGCAAAGGTAACAGCAAACCACTGGCACGAGAACAGCAAGGCTTCGCCCGAGCACAAATTCCACAAGACTGCACAAAGGAACGCACATCCCGCGACAAGGAAGGCCACCAAAAAGACCTGGCCACCAAGTCTCTGGTACCAAATATTCCAGGATGGCCCGCCAACACCGAAGAATGAACCTCGGAGATGACCCTGTTGGTCCATCTATCCGGGACAAACAGTCTCTCCGGTGGACAGCGGTCAGGTCTATCCGCCTGAAACTCTTGCAGCACACGTCGCAAATCTGGGGAGATGGCAGACAAAATCACCCCTTCTCTAAGGATACCAGCCGGCTCTGAATCTCCAGGAGAGTCAGGCACAAAACTCCTAGAAAGAGCATCAGCCTTCACATTCTTCGAACCCGGTAGGTACGAGACCATGAAATCAAAACGAGAGAAAAACAACGACCAACGAGCCTGTCTGGGATTCAGCCGCTTGGCCGACTCGAGATAAATCAAATTCTTGTGATCAGTCAAGACCACCACACGATGTTTAGCTCCCTCGAGCCAATGTCGCCACTCCTCAAATGCCCACTTCATAGCCAACAGCTCCCGATTACCGACATCATAATTCCGCTCGGCAGGCGAAAACTTTCTTGAAAAGAAAGCACATGGCTTCATCACAGAGCCATCGCGGCTTCTCTGCGACAAAACAGCCCCCGCTCCAATCTCGGAAGCATCAACCTCCACCTGGAAGGGAAGTGAGACATCTGGCTGACATAAGACCGGAGCCAAAGAAAACCGACGCTTCAGCTCCCGAAAAGCCTCCACAGCCGCAGAAGACCAATTAGTCACATCAGAACCCTTCTTGGTCAAATCCGTCAAAGGCTTAACAACGCCAGAAAAATTAGCTATGAAGCGACGGTAAAAATTAGCAAAACCCAAGAACTTCTGAAGACTCTTAACAGATGTAGGCTGCGTCCAGTCATGAATAGCCTGAACCTTGACTGGGTCCATCTCAATAGTAGAAGGAGAAAAAATGAAACCCAAAAAAGAAATCTTCTGGACTCCAAAAAGACATTTTGAGCCCTTCACAAATAAAGCATTGTCACGCAGGACCTGAAAGACCATCCTGACCTGCTTAACATGAGACTCCCAATCATCCGAAAAACCCAGAATATCATCCAGATACACAATCATAAACTTATCCAGATATTCACGTAAGATGTCATGCATAAAGGACTGAAAGACTGAAGGAGCATTAGAAAGTCCAAAAGGCATCACCAAGTACTCAAAATGGCCTTCAGGCGTATTAAATGCAGTTTTCCATTCATCACCCTGTTTTATACGCACAAGGTTATACGCACCACGAAGATCTATCTTGGTGAACCAACTAGACCCCCTAATGCGAGCAAACAAATCAGTTAACAATGGCAAAGGATACTGAAATTTGACCGTGATTTTATTCAAAAGGCGATAATCAATACAGGGTCTCAGGGAACAATCCTTTTTAGCCACAAAAAAGAATCCTGCACCAAGAAGGGATGAGGACGGGCGAATATGTCCCTTCTCTAAAGACTCCTTTATATAACTCCGCATGGCAGCATGCTCCGGCACAGATAAATTGAAAAGTCGTCCCTTAGGAAACTTACTACCAGGAATCAAATTTATAGCACAATCACAGTCCCTATGAGGAGGTAGAGAATTGAGTTTGGGCTCCTCAAATACATCCTGGTAGTCTGACAAAAACGTAGGGACTTCAGAAGGAGTGGACGAAGCAATTGACACCACAGGAGCGTCACCATGAATTCCCTGACAACCCCAACTTGACACCGACATAGCTTTCCAATCCAGGACTGGATTATGAGTCTGCAACCATGGTAGACCCAACACGACGACATCATTCAAATTATGCAGTACAAGAAAACGAATCACCTCCTGATGAACAGGAGTCATGCACATGGTCACTTGTGTCCAGTACTGAGGTCTATTCGTAGCCAATGGTGTAGAATCAATTCCCCTTAGTGGAATAGGGAATTTTAAAGGCTCCAAATCAAAACCACAGCGCCTGGCAAATGACCAATCCATCAGACTCAGGGCGGCACCTGAATCTACAAAAGCATTAACCGGGTAAGATGACAGGGAAAAAATCAGGGTAACAGACAAAATGAACTTAGGCTGTAAAGTACCAATGGTGACAGATTTATCAACCTTTTTTTTGCGCTTAGAGCATGCTGAGATAACATGAGCTGAGTCACCACAATAAAAGCACAACCCATTTTGCCGTCTATAATTTTGCCGTTCACTTCTGGTCAGAATTCTGTCACATTGCATAGATTCAGGTGTCTGTTCAGAAGACACCGCCAAATGGTGCACAGGTTTGCGCTCCCGCAAACGCCGATCAATCTGAATGGCCAGAGTCATTGACTCATTCAGACCTGCAGGCGAAGGGAACCCCACCATGACATTCTTAATGGCTTCAGAAAGACCTTCTCTGAAATTTGCAGCCAGGGCACACTCATTCCACTGAGTAAGCACCGACCATTTCCGAAATTTCTGGCAGTACACCTCTGCTTCATCTTGCCCCTGCGAGAGGGCCAATAACGTTTTTTCAGCCTGGTTCTCAAGATTAGGTTCCTCATAGAGCAATCCAAGGGCTAGAAAAAATGCATCTACACCAAGCAATGCAGGATCCCCTGGCGCCAATGCGAAGGCCCAATCTTGAGGGTCGCCGCGCAAGAAAGAAACAATAATCTTAACTTGCTGAACGGAATCACCAGAGGAACGAGGTTTCAAAGAAAGAAACAATTTACAATTGTTCTTAAAATTCAGGAACCTAGATCTATCTCCAGAAAACAACTCCGGAATAGGTATTCTAGGCTCTGACATAGGACTGTGAACAACAAAATCCTGAATACTTTGAACCCTAGCAGCAAGATGATCCAGACTGGAAGCCAAGCTCTGGACATCCATGTCAGCAGCTGAACTCAGAGCCACACCAAGATTAAGAGGAGGAGAGAAGCTAGCCACAGCAGCTAGACACACGGCAACAACAAAAAAAGAAAAAAAAAAATTCTCAAGGCTTCTTTTCTCCTGCTTCTGCCATGCAATTAACACTTTAGTGGCCGGCTGTACTGTTATGATCCTTAGTGGCTGAGGATCACGAATAGACCAGCAAGTGAATAACCTAAGGACAAGCTCTAGGGAGATGGTAACTGGACTGATCGCAAATATGAACCTATGCAACACAACTAGAGGTAGCCGGTGAACGTGCCTAAAAATTTCCTAGACGTCTCGAGCCAGCCTGAGGAACTAGCTACCCCTAAAGAGAAAGAGAGACCTTGCTTGCCTCCAGAGAAATAATCCCCAAAGATATAGAAGCCCCCAACAAATATTAACGGTGAAGTAAGAAGAAGGCACATACATAGGGATGAAATCAGATTCAGCAAAAGAGGCCCACTAGTACTAGAAAGCAGAAAATAGAGCAGGGGTCTATGCGATCAATAAAAAACCCTTACAAAATATCCATCCTGAGATTTCAAGAACCCACGCACCAACTAATGGTGTGTGGGGAGAAACTCAGTCCACTAGAGCATCCAGCAAGCGAGGGAATCACATTTTAGCAAGCTGGACAAGACAACATGATAAACACTGCTGATAAAAAAATGAGCAAACAAAACTTAGCTTGTCCTGGATGGACTGGGAGCAAGGTAGTCAGAAGGAATCTGAGTAGCACTGATTACATCGACAGCCGGCAACAAGTGGAAGCAAAACAGAGCTAAATAGGAACCTCCCAGAGGATAACGAACCAGCAGATAGCCAGAGACCAGCAGGATAACAAACAAAGCCACCAGGGGGAGCCCAAAGCAAAAGTCACACCATACCACCAGTGACCACAAGAGGGAGCCTGAAAACAGAGTTCACAACAGGGAACACTCTCTCGTGGGTGGCGGTACTGGCACAGGGCCCCTTATATTACGATGGTGTGTCTGATGTTGGTTGTGCACCACCACCGTCAGAGACACTTCATTGTACTATGAGGAACCCTGTGCCAGTGCCGTCACCCAAGAGTGGGCACACCCACCTGTCCAGGCAAACGGCACTCGCACGGGTGCTTGCACCAGGTGGTGACCACGGCCCTGTGGGGGGAGTCAGCCCATTTAGGGAGGTATAAAAGTGGCCTATGGTGGACATTCAGCAGCTGCAAATGGAGGAATTGGAGAAGTCAGTAAAAGGAGGCCAAAAGCAAGACATTTTTCAGGCAAGCTACGTGTCAGCAGGGGAAGGTGGGGCAAAATAATTTGAAATCCATGATTGGTTGATTTTAATGAAGGTTAGATCGTCAACATTTTGGGTAACCAGACGTGTCCTTTTTTCGGTCAGTATTGAGCCAGCAGCACTGAAGACTAGGGTTGAGCGAAACGGGTCGATCATTTTCAAAAGTCGCCGACTTTTGGCTAAGTCGGCGTCTCATGAAACCCGATCCGACCCCTGTGCTTGTCGGCCATGCGGTACGCGACTTTCGCGCCAAAGTCGCGTTTCAATGACGCGAAAAGCGCCATTTCTCAGCCAATGAAGGTGAACGCAGAGTGTGGGCAGCGTGATGACATAGATCCTGGTCCCCACCATCTTAGAGAAGGGCATTGCAGTGATTGGCTTGCTGTCTGCGGCGTCACAGGGGCTATAAAGGGGCGTTCCTGCCGACCGCCATCTTACTGCTGCTGATCTGAGCTTAGGGACAGGTTGCTGCCGCTTTGTCAGAAGCAGGGAGAGCGTTAGGCAGGGTCCACTAACCACCAAACCGCTTGTGCTGCAGCGATTTCCACTGTCCAACACCACCTTCGGTGTGCAGGGACTGTGGAAGCTATTTTTTTTTTTTTTTCCCCTCAGCGCTGTAGCTCATTGGGCTGCCCTAGAAGGCTCCGTGATAGCTGTATTGCTGTGTGTACGCCACTGTGGAAACCAACTGCTTTTTTCAAAGCACATATCCTCTTGTTCCTTCCTTTCTGCACAGCTATCTTTTTTGTTTGTCCACACTTTTTATTTAATTTGTGCATCAGTCCACTCCTATTACTGCCTGCCATACCTGGCTTAGATTACTGCAGGGAGATAGTAATTGTAGGACAGTCCCTGTTTTTTTTTTTTTTTTTGTGGGAGATTAAGATTGGCATTTCTGCTACAGTGCCATCCCTGTGTGTGCCATCTCTCACTGAGTGGGCCATAGAAAGCCTATTTATTTTTTCCGTGATTTGTGTTCTAAATTCTACCTCAACACAAAAACACTACATCAATCAGTGGGAGAAAAATATTGGCCTCAGTCAGGGCTTGTGTGCCACTGCTGTGTGTGCTATCTCTCATTCAGTGGGCTATAGAAAGCCTATTTTTTTTTTTATTTTTTTTTAATATTATTTGGTTTCTAAAGTCTCCCTGAAAAAAAAAAAAAAACCTAAAAAAACAGTGGGAGAGTAATATTGCCCTTTCAGCTTGTGTGCCAGTCTTGACTCCTGGGTGTGCCACCTCTCTCTCTCATTCAGTGGGCCATAGAAAGGCTATTTTTTTTTTGGTTTTTTTAATATTATTTGGTTTCTAAAGTCTCCCTGAAAAAAAAAAAAAAAACCTAAAAAAACAGTGGGAGAGCAATATTGCCCTTTCAGCTTGTGTGCCAGTCTTGACTCCTGGGTGTGCCACCTCTCTCTCTCATTCAGTGGGCCATAGAAAGGCTATTTTTTTTTTTGTTTTTTTAATATTATTTGGTTTCTAAAGTCTCCCTGAAAAAAAAAAAAAAAACATACAAAAAACAGTGGGAGAGTAATATTGCCCTTTCAGCTTGTGTGCCAGTCTTGACTCCTGGGTGTGCCACCTCTCTCTCATTCAGTGGGCCATAGAAAGCATTTTTTTTTTCCTTGATTTGTGTTCTAAAATCTACCTCAACACAAAAACACTACATCAATCAGTGGGAGAAAAATATTGGCCTCAGTCAGGGCTTGTGTGCCACTGCTGTGTGTGCTATCTCTCATTCAGTGGGCTATAGAAAGCCTATTTATTTATTTATTTTTTTTCTTATTATTTGGTTTCTAAAGTCTCCCTGAAAAAAAAAAAAAAACATAAAAAAACAGTGGGAGAGTAATATTGCCCTTTCAGCTTGTGTGCCAGTCTTGACTCCTGGGTGTGCCACCTCTCTCCCTCTCATTCAGTGGGCCATAGAAAGCCTATTTATTTTTTTTTTAAAATATTATTGGGTTTCTAAAGTCTCCCTTAAAAAACAAAAAATACATAAAAAAACAGTGGGAGAGTAATATTGCCCTTTCAGCTTGTGTGCCAGTCTTGACTCCTGGGTGTGCCACCTCTCTCTCTCATTCAGTGGGCCATAGAAAGGCTATTTTTTTTTTGGTTTTTTTAATATTATTTGGTTTCTAAAGTCTCCCTGAAAAAAAAAAAATACCTAAAAAAACAGTGGGAGAGTAATATTGCCCTTTCAGCTTGTGTGCCAGTCTTGACTCCTGGGTGTGCCACCTCTCTCTCTCATTCAGTGGGCCATAGAAAGGCTATTTTTTTTTTTGGTTTTTTTAATATTATTTGGTTTCTAAAGTCTCCCTGAAAAAAAAAAAAAAACATACAAAAAACAGTGGGAGAGTAATATTGCCCTTTCAGCTTGTGTGCCAGTCTTGACTCCTGGGTGTGCCACCTCTCTCCCTCTCATTCAGTGGGCCATAGAAAGCCTATTTTTTTTTTTTTTAAATATTATTGGGTTTCTAAAGTCTCCCTTAAAAAACAAAAAATACATAAAAAAACAGTGGGAGAGTAATATTGCCCTTTCAGCTTGTGTGCCAGTCTTGACTCCTGGGTGTGCCACCTCTCTCCCTCTCATTCAGTGGGCCATAGAAAGCCTATTTATTTATTTTTTTTAAATATTATTGGGTTTCTAAAGTCTCCCTTAAAAAACAAAAAATACATAAAAAAACAGTGGGAGAGTAATATTGCCCTTTCAGCTTGTGTGCCAGTCTTGACTCCTGGGTGTGCCACCTCTCTCCCTTTCATTCAGTGGGCCATAGAAAGCCTATTTATTTATTTTTTTAAATATTATTGGGTTTCTAAAGTCTCCCTTAAAAAACAAAAAATACATAAAAAAACAGTGGGAGAGTAATATTGCCCTTTCAGCTTGTGTGCCAGTCTTGACTCCTGGGTGTGCCACCTCTCTCTCTCATTCAGTGGGCCATAGAAAGGCTATTTTTTTTTTTTGGTTTTTTTAATATTATTTGGTTTCTAAAGTCTCCCTGAAATAAAAAAAAAACTTAAAAAAACAGTGGGAGAGTAATATTGCCCTTTCAGCTTGTGCGCCAGTCTTGACTCCTGGGTGTGCCACCTCTCTCTCTCTAATTGTGGGCCATAGAAAGCCTTTTTTTTTTTTTTTTTTTTTAATATTATTTGGTTTCTAAAGTCTCCCTGAGAAAAAAAAATAAATAAATTAGGTGGGAGATTAATATTGACATTAGTGCTTGAGTGACAGTCCTGCGTGTGTGTCATCTCTGTGATTTTGTGCCACAGAAAACAGAGTGTGTAACATTGTGCCTGATTTTCCTTGTGGTCTCACCAACCTGTTAAGGGATATTGAAATCATACTGAAGTTATAGCTCACCGTGTAAGTTGTTTGACAGCAACAAATAAAGTTACTTTGGTTAAGATTTTAAAACAATGAGGAAGTCTGGTGCAAGAGGTCGTCGTGGGCGTTCATTGTCAGCTGGTAATGATGGTAGTGGTAGTGGAGCATCAGGTGGTCGTGGGGATAAAAATATTCCACCTAAGTCTGGAGCTGTGGAGCCAGTTTCGTCGTCAGGCTACACAAGGCCTCGAACGCTCTCTTTTCTGGGAGTAGGAAAACCGCTTTTAAAGGCGGAGCAGCAACAGCAAGTTTTGGCTTACATTGCAGACTCAGCCTCTAGCTCTTTTGCCTCCTCTTCCGAAACTGGTAAATGTAAAAGCAGCGCGTCGCTTGTGGATGTTCACGGTCAGGGACAAGTCGCTTCCTTGTCCTCCTCAGCAAAAACTACAACAAGAGAGAAGGATGCAGCAGGCGACACAACGGGTCACTCCATGGAGCTCTTTACACATACCGTCCCTGGCTTAGAAAGTGAAACATTTAACAGGCCATGCCCATTACAAGTATATTCTGACATGGAGTGCACTGATGCACAGCCACAGCCAGAGTACTATGCTGCTCCTTTGACTCAGACCACCACATTGCCCTCTCAGGGTACAGATCCACAATCAGACCCTGATGAGACTATGTTGCCCCGCCACGAACGCTATACCACCGACCGACACAGTGACACAGACGAAGTTGCACACGAGCTCGAAGAGGAGGTAATAGATGACCCAGTTATTGACCCCGATTGGCAGCCATTGGGGGAACAGGGTGCAGGCGGCAGTAGTTCAGAAGCGGAGGTGGAGGAGGGGCCGCAGCAGGCATCAACATCGCAACAGGTTCCATCTGCCGGGCCCGTATCTGGCCCAAAACGCGTGTCAAAGCCAAAACCTGTTGGAGCACAGCGTTGCCATCCGGTTAAAGCTCAGTCTGCAATCCCTGAAAAGGGATCCGAGTCTAGGAAGAGTGCAGTCTGGCATTTTTTTAAACAACATCCAACTGATCAGCGCAAAGTCATCTGTCAAAAATGTTCAACTAGCTTAAGCAGAGGTCAGAATCTGAAAAGTCTAAATACTAGTTGCATGCATAGACACTTAACCACCATGCATTTTCAAGCCTGGACTAACTACCAAACGTCCCTCAAGGTTGTAGCACCCTCGGCCAATGAAGCTAGTCAGCAACGCAACATCCCTTCCGTCACTGTAAGGCCACCATTTTCCGCACCACCGGCAGTATCTGTGCAGGTTTCTTTGCCAGCCAAAAGCAGTCAGGGTCAGGGAATCACCAGTTTTGTAGGAGGAAATATTGCATCTAGGGCACCGGCGGAAACAATACCGTCTCCAACCGTCTCTCAGTCTGCCATGTACACCGGCACACCCGAAAGTTCCACGATCTCCAGCTCTCCAGTCCAGCTCACCCTACATGAGACTCTGGTTAGAAAAAGGAAGTACTTATCCTCGCATCCGCGTACACAGGGTTTTAACGCCCACATAGCTAGACTAATCTCGTTAGAGATGATGCCCTACCGGTTAGTTGAAAGCGAAGCTTTCAAAGCCCTGATGGAGTACGCTGAACCACGATACGAGCTACCCAGTCGACACTTTTTTTCCAGAAAAGCCATCCCAGCCCTGCACCAGCATGTTAAACAGCGCATCGTCCATGCACTCAGGCAATCTGTGAGTACAAAGGTGCACCTGACTACAGATGCATGGACCAGTAGGCATGGCCAGGGACGTTATGTGTCCATCACGGCACACTGGGTGAATGTGGTGGATGCAGGGTCCACAGGCGACATCAATTTAGGGACAGTTGTGCCTAGCCCACGGTCTAGGAAACAGTTGGCTGTAGGCGTTCGCACCCCCTCCTCCTCCTCCTCCTCGTCCTCCTGCAGAAGCTACAGCTCTTCCACAGAACGCAGTCTGCCAACCACTCCATCGGCAGATGACACTGTTGCACACCAGTTGTCCCATTATGGGCCAGCTACTGCCAAGCGTCAGCAGGCTGTATTGGCTATGAAGTGCTTGGGCGACAACAGACACACCGCGGAAGTTCTGTCCGAGTTCTTGCAACAAGAAACGCAGTCGTGGCTGGGCACAGTAGATCTTGAGGCAGGCAAGGTAGTGAGTGATAACGGAAGGAATTTCATGGCTGCCATCTCCCTTTCCCAACTGAAACACATTCCTTGCCTGGCTCACACCTTAAACCTGGTGGTGCAGTGCTTATTGAAAACTTATCCTGGGTTCTCCGACCTGCTCCTCAAAGTGCGTGCACTTTGCTCACATATCCGACGTTCGCCTGTACACGCCAGCCGTATGCAGACCTATCAGCGGTCTTTGAACCTTCCCCAGCATCGCCTAATCATAGACGTTGCAACAAGGTGGAACTCAACACTGCACATGCTTCAGAGACTGTGCGAACAGAGGCGTGCTGTTATTTATTTGTGGGAGGATACACGGGCAGGCAGTAGGATGGCAGACATGGAGTTGTCAGGTGTGCAGTGGTCTAAGATACAAGACATGTGTCAAGTCCTTCAGTGTTTTGAGGAATGCACACGGCTGGTTAGTGCAGACAACGCCGTAATAAGCATGAGCATCCCCCTAATGCGTCTGCTGATGCAAAGTTTGACGCACATAAAGGAGCAGGCGTCTGCACCAGAGGAAGAGGAAAGCCTTGATGACAGTCAGCCATTGTCTGGTCAGGGCAGTGTACAGGACGAGGTAGCGGGCGAAGAGGAGGTGGAGGACGAGGAGGATGATGGGGATGAGTATATTTTTAATGCCGAACCTTTCCCGGGGGCACAGGAAATTGGTTGCGTGTCACGGCCGGGTTCTGGTTTTTTGAGGGACACAAGTGACGTAGATTTGCCTGCAACTGCCCCTCAACCAATCACAACCGGAGATTTGACAACTGGAACTTTGGCCCACATGGCGGATTATGCCTTACGTATCCTAAAAAGGGACACACGCATTACGAAAATGATGAACGATGACGATTACTGGTTGGCCTGCCTCCTTGATCCACGCTATAAAGGCAAATTGCAAAATATTATGCCACATGAGAACTTGGAACTAATATTAGCAACCAAACAATCAACTCTTGTTGACCGTTTGCTTCAGGCATTCCCAGCACACAGCGCACGTGATCGTTCTCACACGAGCTCCAGGGGGCAGCAGACTAGGAGTGTTAGGGGTGCACACATCAGAAGTGGCGTTGGACAGAGGGGTTTTCTGACCAGGTTGTGGAGTGATTTTGCTATGACCGCAGACAGGACAGGTACTGCTGCATCAATTGAAAGTGACAGGAGACAACATTTGTCCAGTATGGTTACTAACTATTTTTCATCCCTTATCGATGTTCTCCCTCAACCGTCATTCCCATTTGATTACTGGGCCTCCAAATTAGACACCTGGCCAGAATTGGCAGAATATGCATTGCAGGAGCTTGCTTGCCCGGCAGCAAGTGTCCTATCAGAAAGAGTATTCAGTGCTGCAGGTTCAATATTAACCGAAAAAAGGACTCGTCTGGCTACCCAAAATGTTGACGATCTAACATTCATTAAAATGAACCACAACTGGATTTCTAAATCTTTTGCCCCACCTTGCCCGGCCGACACCTAGCTTTCCTATGAAAAGCTCTTGCCTGTGAATTACTTTTCTAATGTCTAATTTGCTGCAGCTGATTGTACAGCATACGACATGTTTACACCTCCCTAAATGGCAAAACTCCCCACACGGGGCCGTGGTATCGCGACTTGGCGCAAGCACCCGTGAGACTGCTGTTTGTCTGAAGAGGTGGGTGTGCTCGCTTTTGGTTGACGGCATTGCTACTGGGTCCCTCATAGTACAATGTAGTGTCTCTGGCGGTGGTGGTGCGCACCCAACGTCAGACACACCGTTGTAACATGAGGGGCCCTGGGGCGGTCCCGCCGGCCTCAAGAGAGTTCCCCCCTACCCCAGCTCAAAATGTGCTCTACCACGTCCAAAATTATGTCGCACAGCTCCACCAATCTTTAGTCTATTCGCTGACATCATTCAATGTCTGGCACTGACAATACAAATTTGTAGACATCTATGATGCAACTTAAAGTAGTCTGTGTCTGTGTCCTATATTGGCACCATTAAATAGTTACTGCCAAATTACTATGTCAGAAACTCAGTAGATGAGCCCACCCCTGTACCTAAGTATGCCACCTTTTTTTTTGTTGTGGTTGTTTTGCGAGACATTAACATCTATTTATATTTTGGGAGTACTGGGACAGACACTCCTTGCACTACTCCTCCACTCACCACCAAGCTGCCTGTGTATCCATGTAACCGCTGTAAAGCTGCCATGAGCCTATTGTTTGTTATTTTAGGCCTTTGATAGCCTGTCTGCGGTCCCTACTTTAAATACTCCTCCACTCACCACCACCAAGTTGCCTGCCCGTGTATCCATGTAACCGCTGTAAAACTGCCATGAGCCTATTGTTTGTTATTTTAGGCCTTTGAAGCCTGTCTGCGGTCCCTCCTTCCACTAGTCCTCCACTGACCAGACCACTGCTGCCTGTGTACCCCTGGAACCAATTATAAAGTGCCTACAGCCAGCCCATTTTCTTATGTTAGGCCTTTGAAGCCTGTCTGCGGTCCCTACTTTAAATACTCCTCCACTGACCACCAAGCTGCCTGCCCGTGTATCCATGTAACCGCTGTAAAACTGCCATGAGCCTATTGTTTGTTATGTTAGGCCTTTGATAGCCTGTCTGCGGTCCCTACTTTAAATACTCCTCCACTGACCACCAAGCTGCCTGCCCGTGTATCCATGTAACCGCTGTAAAACTGCCATAAGCCTATTGTTTGTTATTTTAGGCCTTTGATAGCCTGTCTGCGGTCCCTACTTTAAATACTCCTCCACTCACCACCAAGCTGCCTGCCCGTGTATCCATGTAACCGCTGTAAAACTGCCATAAGCCTATTGTTTGTTATTTTAGGCCTTTGATAGCCTGTCTGCGGTCCCTACTTTAAATACTCCTCCACTCACCACCACCAAGTTGCCTGCCCGTGTATCCATGTAACCGCTGTAAAACTGCCATGAGCCTATTGTTTGTTATTTTAGGCCTTTGATAGCCTGTCTGCGGTCCCTACTTTAAATACTCCTCCACTCACCACCACCAAGTTGCCTGCCCGTGTATCCATGTAACCGCTGTAAAACTGCCATGAGCCTATTGTTTGTTATTTTAGGCCTTTGAAGCCTGTCTGCGGTCCCTCCTTCCACTAGTCCTCCACTGACCAGACCACTGCTGCCCGTGTACCCCTGGAACCAATTATAAAGTGCCTACAGCCAGCCCATTTTCTTATGTTAGGCCTTTGAAGCCTGTCTGCGGTCCCTACTTTAAATACTCCTCCACTGACCACCAAGCTGCCTGCCCGTGTATCCATGTAACCGCTGTAAAACTGCCATGAGCCTATTGTTTGTTATGTTAGGCCTTTGATAGCCTGTCTGCGGTCCCTACTTTAAATACTCCTCCACTGACCACCAAGCTGCCTGCCCGTGTATCCATGTAACCGCTGTAAAACTGCCATAAGCCTATTGTTTGTTATTTTAGGCCTTTGATAGCCTGTCTGCGGTCCCTACTTTAAATACTCCTCCACTCACCACCAAGCTGCCTGCCCGTGTATCCATGTAACCGCTGTAAAACTGCCATAAGCCTATTGTTTGTTATTTTAGGCCTTTGATAGCCTGTCTGCGGTCCCTACTTTAAATACTCCTCCACTCACCACCACCAAGCTGCCTGCCCGTGTATCCATGTAACCGCTGTAAAACTGCCATGAGCCTATTGTTTGTTATTTTAGGCCTTTGATAGCCTGTCTGCGGTCCCTACTTTAAATACTCCTCCACTCACCACCACCAAGTTGCCTGCCCGTGTATCCATGTAACCGCTGTAAAACTGCCATGAGCCTATTGTTTGTTATTTTAGGCCTTTGATAGCCTGTCTGCGGTCCCTACTTTAAATACTCCTCCACTCACCACCTCCAAGTTGCCTGCCCGTGTATCCATGTAACCGCTGTAAAACTGCCATGAGCCTATTGTTTGTTATGTTAGGCCTTTGATAGCCTGTCTGCGGTCCCTACTTTAAATACTCCTCCACTGACCACCAAGCTGCCTGCCCGTGTATCCATGTAACCGCTGTAAAACTGCCATAAGCCTATTGTTTGTTATTTTAGGCCTTTGATAGCCTGTCTGCGGTCCCTACTTTAAATACTCCTCCACTCACCACCAAGCTGCCTGCCCGTGTATCCATGTAACCGCTGTAAAACTGCCATAAGCCTATTGTTTGTTATTTTAGGCCTTTGATAGCCTGTCTGCGGTCCCTACTTTAAATACTCCTCCACTCACCACCACCAAGTTGCCTGCCCGTGTATCCATGTAACCGCTGTAAAACTGCCATGAGCCTATTGTTTGTTATTTTAGGCCTTTGATAGCCTGTCTGCGGTCCCTACTTTAAATACTCCTCCACTCACCACCACCAAGTTGCCTGCCCGTGTATCCATGTAACCGCTGTAAAACTGCCATGAGCCTATTGTTTGTTATTTTAGGCCTTTGAAGCCTGTCTGCGGTCCCTCCTTCCACTAGTCCTCCACTGACCAGACCACTGCTGCCCGTGTACCCCTGGAACCAATTATAAAGTGCCTACAGCCAGCCCATTTTCTTATGTTAGGCCTTTGAAGCCTGTCTGCGGTCCCTACTTTAAATACTCCTCCACTCACCACCACCAAGTTGCCTGCCCGTGTATCCATGTAACCGCTGTAAAACTGCCATGAGCCTATTGTTTGTTATTTTAGGCCTTTGAAGCCTGTCTGCGGTCCCTCCTTCCACTAGTCCTCCACTGACCAGACCACTGCTGCCCGTGTACCCCTGGAACCAATTATAAAGTGCCTACAGCCAGCCCATTTTCTTATGTTAGGCCTTTGAAGCCTGTCTGCGGTCCCTACTTTAAATACTCCTCCACTGACCACCAAGCTGCCTGCCCGTGTATCCATGTAACCGCTGTAAAACTGCAATGAGCCTATTGTTTGTTATTTTAGGCCTTTGATAGCCTGTCTGCGGCCCCTACTTGCAATACTCCTCCACTGACCACAATGCTGCCTGGAGTGCCTGCCTGTGTATCCACGTAACCGATGTAAAACTGCCATGACTGCCTACTGTTTGTTATTTTAGGCCTTTGATAGCCTGTCTGCAGCCCCTACTTGCAATACTCCTCCACTGACCACACCAATGCTGCCCGTGTACCCCTGGAACCTATTTAAAAGTTCATAGAGCCTAGTTATATATTTTATTTACTATTAATAAGGCCATGATGGACTACGCTGTACCACGCTACAAGCTAACCAGTCGACACTTCTTTTGCGAGAAAAGCCATCCCAACCCTCCACCAGCATGTAGAAGACCGCATTGTCCATGCACTCTGGCAATCTGTGAGTACAAAGGTGCACCTGACAACAGACGCATGGACCTGTAGGCATGGCCACGGAAGATTACGTGTCCATTACGGCGCAATGGGTTAATGTGGTGGATGCATGGTCCACAGGGGACAGCCTACTAAGTCTGTCTGCAGTCCCTAATTCAAATTGTCCTCCACTGTCTAAATCGGAGCTTCCACCTTCTGGCTTTCGGCCTATAGTATCAGAAATTAAACTGCATTTGGCCTTCAACTTTGGTTAGGGCCTACTAACGGCTTCTGCCCCTCCCTGGTGTTGTCCTCAACTAAATAAAGCTGAGCTTCAACCTTCCGGCTCTCATTAAGTGGTTTTAAAAAAAAAAAATGGTGGTTAGGGCCTACTAACGGCTTCTGCCCCTCCCTGGTGTTGCCCTCAACTAAATAAAGCTGAGCTTCAACCTTCTGCTCCAAATTACCATTTTAAAAAATGCAATAGGCTTTTCCGGCCTACTAAAGGTGTCTGTCTGTGTGCCCCTGCCTGGTGTTGCCCTCAACTAAATAAAGCTGAGCTTCAACCTTCCGGCTCTCATTAAGTGGTTTTAAAAAAAAAAAATGGTGGTTAGGGCCTACTAACGGCTTCTGCCCCTCCCTGGTGTTGCCCTCAACTAAATAAAGCTGAGCTTCAACCTTCTGCTCCAAATTACCATTTTAAAAAATGCAATAGGCTTTTCCGGCCTACTAAAGGTGTCTGTCTGTGTGCCCCTGCCTGGTGTTGCCCTCAACTAAATAAAGCTGAGCTTCAACCTTCTGCTCCAAATTACCATTTTGAAAAATGCAATAGGCTTTTCCGGCCTACTAAAGGTGTCTGTCTGTGTGCCCCTGCCTGGTGTTGTCCTCAACTAAATAAAGCTGAGCTTCAACCTTCCGGCTCTCATTAAGTGGTTTTAAAAAAAAAAATGGTGGTTAGGGCCTACTAACGGCTTCTGCCCCTCCCTGGTGTTGCCCTCAACTAAATAAAGCTGAGCTTCAACCTTCTGCTCCAAATTACCATTTTGAAAAATGCAATAGGCTTTTCCGGCCTACTAAAGGTGTCTGTCTGTGTGCCCCTGCCTGGTGTTGTCCTCAACTAAATAAAGCTGAGCTTCAACCTTCTGCTCCAAATTACCATTTTAAAAAATGCAATAGGCTTTTCCGGCCTACTAAAGGTGTCTGTCTGTGTGCCCCTGCCTGGTGTTGCCCTCAACTAAATAAAGCTGAGCTTCAACCTTCTGCTCCAAATTACCATTTTGAAAAATGCAATAGGCTTTTCCGGCCTACTAAAGGTGTCTGTGTGCCCCTGCCTGGTGTTGTCCTCAACTAAATAAAGCTGAGCTTCAACCTTCCGGCTCTCATTAAGTGGTTTAAAAAAAAAAAATGGTGGTTAGGGCCTACTAACGGCTTCTGCCCCTCCCTGGTGTTGCCCTCAACTAAATAAAGCTGAGCTTCAACCTTCTGCTCCAAATTACCATTTTAAAAAATGCAATAGGCTTTTCCGGCCTACTAAAGGTGTCTGCCCCTCCCTGGTGTTGTCCTCAACTGAACAAAGCTGAGCTTCCACATTCTGGCTTTCGCCCTATACTATCAGATATTAAACTGCATTTGGCCTACTAGTGTGGTTAGGCCCTTGAAACAGTGTCTGCTGCTCTTGGGTTTGCTACTCCACTGAACAAAGCAATGCCGCCTGTTTAGTCCTGTTACCAATTTTGAACTGCATGTAGCCTACTTTATTCTTTGGCCCTATATCTGTTTCCTCCTCATCCTGCCCATTGCCCAGCCACTGCTAAATGAGTCTGCTGGTACATTGATCTAGACCACTACATTCCCCTTGTACTCTACACAGCCAGAATCTGTCCCTGCTGAAAGTAAGGTTCCCCTTCCCGCATGTTATACCACCTTACACAGGGACAAAGAGGAAGGTGCAGATGAAAGTGCAGGTTCCTTCATCAGGTGGGGGGGCATACTCGTTGGCGACGTCACTGGCACAGGGCCCCTCAGAGTACGCAAAAGTGTCGCTGCTGGTGGGAGGCGCCCCCGCCATGCAAACACACCGCCGTACTTTGAGGGGCCCTGTGCCAGTGGCAATGCGAACGAGTGGGCCCCCCCCTGCTTGCTCAGGATCACAGCACTTGCAACTTTTAAATACTTACCTTTCCCTGCAACACCGCCGTGACGTAGTCCGCATTTCCTGGGCCCACGAAAAACTTGAGCCAGCCCTACTCCCCCCACAACTTTCCCCCAATTCCCTATGCCCAACTATTATTATACAGTTAATTAAGATTGGCAAGCTTCAGAAACAAGAATGGATGTTTTTGGCATTAAAATGGGCACTGTAGGTGTTTTCCTGGCCTCCACTCACTGCCGACTATGCTTCCCCATTGACTTGCATTGGGTTTCGTGTTTCGGTCGATCCCCGACTTTTAGCGATAATCGGCCGACTGCACTCGACTCGACTCTGGACAAAATCGGGTTTCCCAAAACCCTACTCGATCTTAAAAAAATGAAAGTCGCTCAACCCTACTGAAGACTCTTTCTGATAGCACACTAGCAGCAGGGCAAGCGAGCTCCTGTAATGCATATCCTGCCACTTCAGGCCAGGTGTCTATTTTAGATGCCCAGTAATCAAAGGGGAATGACCTGTGAGGGAGAACAATGATAAGGGAGAAAAAGTAGTTCGTATCCATACTGGACAAATGCTGTCTCCTGTCACTTTGAATCAATGCAGCAGTACTTGTCGTGTCAGCGGTCATTGCGAAATCACTCCACAACCTGGTCATAAAACCCCTCTGTCCAACGCCACTTCGGATTTGTGCACCTCTAACATCTCTGCCATCTTGCTCCCTACAGCTCGTGTGAGAACCATCACCGCCGCTGTGTGCTGGGAATGCCTGAACCAAACGATCTACAAGAGTTGCTTGTTTGGTAGCCAATATTTGCTCAAGGTTCTCATGTGGCATGATATTTTGTCATTTTCCTTTATATTGTGGATCCAGGAGGCAGGCCAACCAGTAATCGTCATCGGTCATCATTTTGATAATGCGGGGGTCCCTTTTTAGGATACGCAAGGCATACTCAGCCAAGTGGGCCAATGTTCCAGGTGTCAATTCACTGCTTGTGCTGGGTTGAGGAGCACTTTCTTGCAAATCAACATCACTTGTGTCCCGCAAAAACCCTGTACCTGACCTTGCAACGCCACTAGTTTCTATTGCCCCCTGAGAAGCATCCTCCTCCCATAAATATTCATCCCTATCATCCTCCTCCTCCTCCTCTTCATCCGCCACCTTGTCCAGGAGAGTTCCCTGAGCAGACAATGGCTGACTGTCATCAAGGCTTCCCTCCTCCTCGGCTGCAGACGACTGCTCCTTAATGTGCGTCAAACTTTGCATCAGCAAACGCATTAGTGGGATGCTCATGCTTATGATGGCGTCGTCTGCACTTACCAGCCATGTGCATTCCTCAAAGCACTGAAGGACTTGACAGAGGTCTTGTAGCTTCGGCCACTGCACACCAGACAACTCTATGTCTGCCATCCAAGTGCCTGCCCGTGTATGTGTATCCTCCCACAAATTAATTACAGCACGCCTCTATTTGCACAGCCTCTGAACCATGTGCAGTGTGGAGTTCCACCTTGTTGCAACGTCGATTATTAGGCGGTGCTGGGGAAGATTCAGTGATTGCTGATGGTTTTGCATACGGCTGGAGTGTACGGGCGACCGGCGGATGTGCGAGCAAAGTCTTCGCACCTTCAGGAACAGGGCTGGTAACTCTGGATAATTTTTGAGGAAGCACTGCACCAGCAGGTTCGAGGTGTGAGCCAGGCAAGGTATGTGTTTCAGTTGTGAAAGGGCTATGGCAGCCATAAAATTCCTTCCATTATCACTGACTACCTTGCCTGCCTCAAGATGTACACTGCCCAGCCATGACTGTGTTTCTTGCTGCAAGTACTTGGCCAGTACTTCCGACGTGTGTCTGTTGTCGCCCAAACACTTCATTTGTAATACAGGCTGCTGACGCTTACCACTAGCTGTTCGATAATAGGACACCTCGTGTGCAACACTGGCAGCTGCGGATGGAGTAGTCGTGCTACTGCACTCTGTGGATGAGCTTTCACTTCTGTAGGAAGAGGAGGGGTGGCGAACGCCTACAGCCAATTGTTTCCTAGACCGTGGGCTAGGCAGAACTGTCCCACTATGGCTGTCCCCTGTGGACCCTGCATCCACCACATTAACCCAGTGTGCCGTGATGGACACGTGACGTCCCTGGCCATGCCTACTGGTCCATGCATCTGTTGTGAGGTGCACCTTTCCACTAACTGATTGCCTCAGTGCATGGACAATGCGGTCTTTGACATGCTGGTGGAGGGCTGGGATGGCTTTTCTCGCAAAGAAGTGCCGACTGGGTAGGTCATAGCGTGGTACTGCGTAGGCCATCAGGTCTTTGAAAGCTTCACTTTCAACCTACCGGTAGGGCATCATCTCTAACAAGATTAGTATAGCAATGTGGGCGTTCAAACCCTGTGTACGCGGATGAGAGGATGAGTACTTTCTTTTCCTAATGAGAGTCTCTTGTAGGGTGAGCTGGATTGGAGAGCTGCATATGGTGGAACTAGCGGTGGTGGTGGTGGACATGGTGGATTGATAGAGGGTTGGTGATGGTATTCTTGATGTTGGCCTACATACAGTGTTTCCTACCAAGAACCTTGTGATTCCCAGGCTGCTTTGGCCTTGCGACGATACCTCCACATTTGCTGTTGGTGGTCTCCTAACCGGTGGGCTTACAGTGAGGGAAGCAATGTAGCGTTGCTGACTACCTTCATTCTGAACAGGTGCACCAACAGTATGGGACGTTTGGTAGTTAGTCCAGGCTTGCAAGTGCATGCTGGTTAAATGTCTAAGCATGCTCGTTGTATTTACATTTTGAAGATTCTTCCCTCTGCTAAAGGTCTTTGAGCATTTCTTACAGATAACTTTGCACTGATCATACGGATCTTGGTTAAAAAATTGCCACACTACACTCTTCCTACTATGGAATACCTTTTCAGGCATTGCACACTGTGCTACTTTCACTGGATAGCCACGCTGTCCTAAAACCGTTTTTGTTTTTGACAAACGTTTTTGGCCTGATACGGGCCTGCCAGATGACAGCTGTTGCGATGTAGATGGCTGCTGGGGATCATCCCCCTCCGCTTCTGAGCTACTGGCAGCGGTACCCTCTTCCCCCAATGGCTGTCAATCTGGGTCAATAACCGGGTCATCTATCGCCTCCTCTTCAATGTCATGTGCACCTTCCTCTGTGTCACCGTGTAAGGTGCTATAGCGTTCGGGAAGGGGCACCATAGTCTCATCAGGTTCAGATTCAGGCTCAGCACACTGCGAGGGCAATGTAGTGATCTGAGTCAATGGAATAGCATAATAATCTAGCTGTGGCTGTGCATCAGTGCACTCCATGTCCAATTTATCTTGTAATGGGCAGTTAACAATTTCCCTTTCTAACCCAGGCACGGTATGTGTAAAGAGCTCCATGGAGTAACCTGTAGTGTCGCCTGACGCATCCTTCACTTTTGTTTTGGGTGAAGGACACAAGGAAACGTCTTGTTCCTGACTGGGAGCATCCACTGACGACTCGCTGCTTTTATATTTTGAACTTTCTGAAGAGGAGGCGAAAGAGCTAGAGGCTGAGTCAACAAGGAAAGCCAAAACTTTTTCCTGCTGCTCCGGCTTTAAAAGCTGTTTTCCTACTCCCAGATAAGGGAGCCTTCGAGGCCTTGTGTAGCCAGACGTTGACGCTGGCTCAACACCTCCAGCCTTAGGTGCTATTGTGCTTTTGCCACTTCCGCCAGATGCACCACCACCACCACCATCAGTACCAGCTGGCAACCTACGCCCACGGGCTCTTCCAGCAGATTTCCTCATTTTTTAGAAAATTTAACCAAAATAACAATCGTTATATGGTACTGTAAAACAAGGTAGAAGGTGTATATAAACTTGTTGAGAATTTAAATCTCCCTTTTTTTTTTTTGAGACTGAACCAAAACTCAGGCCCAGTGTATAAAACAACGCAATGTAAGTGGCAGCAAGTGGCTGTCTGATATACGACAAACTAACAGGACTGAAATATATCCACTTTGTGAGAATTTGAATCTCCCTTTTTTGGGGGGGAGACTGAACCAAAACTCAGGCCCAGTGTATAAAACAACGCAGTGTGAGTGGCAGCAAGTGGCTGGCTGATATACGACAAACTAACAGGACTGAAATATATCCACTTTGTGAGAATTTGAATCTCCCTTTTTCGGGGGGGAGACTGAACCAAAACTCCGGCCCAGTGTATAAAACAACGCAGTGTGAGTGGCAGCAAGTGGCTGGCTGATATACGACAAACTAACAGGACTGAAATATATCCACTTTGTGAGAATTTGAATCTCCCTTTTTTGGGGGGGAGACTGAACCAAAACTCAGGCCCAGTGTATAAAGCAACGCAATGTAAGTGGCAGCAAGTGGCTGGAAGATATATGAAAAAATACAAGGACTGTAGTACAATTTCAATCTCCCTACAATGATCTCAGGACAGGTATGACAGCAATAAAAAGGACTGCTGCACACAAAAGTGTGGACAAATAAACAAGATAACTGTGCAGAAAGGAGCAACAAGATTTTTGCTTTTAAAAAAGCAGTTGGTTTGCACAGCAGCGTGCAAACAGCAATGCAGCTATCAGGGAGCCTTATAAGGCAGCCTAATAAGCTACAGAGCTGATGCACAAAAATATAGCCTCCACTGTCCCTGCAAAAAAAAGGTGGTGTTGGACAGTGGAAATCACTACAGCACGAGCAGTTTGGGGGTTAATCTTCCCTCCCTAACTGTATCCCTTCTTCTGATGAAGCTGCAGCAATCTCTCCCTATGCTACGATCGGCAGAAGTAAGATGGCGGTCGGTGTGCACGCCCCTTTATAGCCCCTGTGATGCCGCAGAAAGCAAGCCAATCACTGTCATGCCCTTCTCTAAGATGGTGGGGACCGAGACCTATGTTATCACGCTGCCCAAACTCTGCTTCCTCCTTCATTGGCTGAAAAATGGCGCTGAAAGCGTCGTAAGAAATGATCTTTGGCACTCTGATCGCCGACCGCATGGCCGATCCCACACTAGGATCGGGTCGGGTTTCATGAAACCCGACTTTGCCGAAAGTCGGCGATTATTTAATTTGTCCGATCCGTTTTGCTCAACCCTACCCCCGAGTACTGCAGGAATTAAGTACAGTCCTTGATAGACCATTATTTTTAATCTTTAAAGAGTCCATAATAACAGGGTCTGTTGTTATGGTGACCTGGTGGTTAGGAGCACTAGGAATGACCTGATGAGCAAACTAGTAATACAGGACCAGCTCTGGGAAGTGGGAGCTCTGCTGACCGCAACCCCTAATCCTATCACAACAACTAGAAATAGCCGTGGAGCGTACCTGACTCTGCCTAGACGCCTCTTCACAGCCTAAGAGCTAACTACCCCTAAAGATAGAAAATAAAGCCTACCTTGCCTCAGAGAAATTCCCCAAAGAAAACAGGCAGCCCCCCACAAATATTAACTGTGAGTTAAGATGGAAGTCAAAAACACAGGAATGAAATAGGTTTCAGCAAAGGAGGCCAGACTTCACTAAACAGACTGAGGATAGAAAAGGTAACTTTGCGGTCAGCACAAAAAACTATAAAAACCATGCAGAGTGTGCAAAAGAGACCCCCGCACCGACTCACAGTGCAGAGGTGCCACTCTGCATCCCAGAGCTTCCAGCTAGCTTGGCAAAATCATGATAGCAAGCTGGACAGAAAACAGAGATAAACAATTTAACTAGCAGGGACTTAGCTTTAGCTGGAGTAGACAGGTCATCTGCAAGATCCTAGAGAGAACTGAACCAGTACTAGAACATTGACAGCTGGCATCAAGTAACGATCTGAGTGGAGTTAAACAGAGCAGCCAGCCTAGAACTAAATGAGGTCAGCTGGAGAAGGAACCTCAGAACCAGCAGCTCCACTCACAGCCACCAGAGGGAGTCCATGGAAAGATCTCGCCGAAGTACCATTCATGACCACAGGAGGGAGTTCGAGAACAGAATTCACAACAGTACCCCCCCTTGAGGAGGGGTCACCGAACCCTCACCAGAGCCCCCAGGCCGATCAGGACGAGCCAAATGAAAGGCACGAACCAGATCGGCAGCATGAACATCAGAGGCAACAACCCAGGAATTATCCTCCTGACCATAACCTTTCCACTTGACCAGGTACTGAAGTTTCCGTCTCGAAATACGAGAATCCAAAATCTTCTCCACCACATACTACAACTCCCCCTCAACCAACACCGGGGCAGGAGGGTCAACGGAGGGAACCATAGGAGCCACATATCTCCGCAATAACGACCTATGGAACACATTATGGATGGCGAAAGAAGCTGGAAGGTCCAAACGAAATGACACAGGATTAAGAATTTCAGAAATCTTATAAGGACCAATGAACCGAGGCTTAAACTTAGGAGACGAAACCTTCATAGGAACATAACGAGATGACAACCGAACCAAATCCCCAACACGAAGTCGGGGACCAACACAGTGACGGCGGTTAGCGAAACGTTGAGCCTTCTCCTGGGACAATGTCAAATTGTCCACCACGTGAGTCCAAATTTGCTGCAACCTGTCCACCACAGAATCCACACCAGGACAGTCCGAAGGCTCAACCTGCCCTGAAGAAAAACGAGGATGGAAACCAGAATTACAGAAAAAGGGCGAAACCAAAGTGGCCGAGCTGGCCCGATTATTAAGGGCGAACTCAGCCAAAGGCAAGAAGGACACCCAATCATCCTGATCAGCAGAAACAAAGCATCTCAGATATGCTTCCAAAGTCTGATTGGTTCATTCGGTTTGGCCATTTGTCTGAGGATGGAAAGCTGAAGAAAAAGACAAATCAATGCCCATCTTAGCACAAAAGGACCGCCAAAACCTTGAAACAAACTGGGAACCTCTGTCCGACACGATGTTCTCCGGAATACCATGCAAACGAACCACATGCTGGAAAAACAACGGAACCAAATCAGAGGAGGAAGGCAATTTAGGCAAAGGTAACAAATGGACCATCTTAGAGAAGCGATCACAAACTACCCAGATGACCGACATCCTTTGAGAGACAGGGAGATCCGAAATAAAATCCATGGAAATATGCGTCCAGGGCCTTTTCGGGACCGGCAAGGGCAAAAGCAACCCACTGGCATGAGAACAGCAGGGCTTAGCCCGAGCACAAATCCCACAGGACTGCACAAAAGAACGCACATCTCGTGACAAGGAAGGCCACCAAAAGGATCTAGCCACCAGATCTCTGGTACCAAAGATTCCAGGATGACCAGCCAACACCGAACAATGAAGCTCAGAGATAACTCTGCTAGTCCATCTATCAGGGACAAACAGTTTCTTCGCTGGACAACGGTCAGGTCTAACAGCCTGAAACTCCTGCAGCACCCGCCGCAAATCAGGGGAGATGGCAGACAAAATCACCCCCTCTTTGAGAATACCAGCCGGCTCAGGATCTCCCGGAGAATCCGGCACAAAACTCCTTGAAAGGGCATCAGCCTTCACATTCTTAGAACCCGGAAGGTACGAAACCACAAAATCGAAGCGGAAGAAAAACAGCGACCATCGAGCCTGTCTAGGATTCAACCGCTTGGCAGACTCGAGATAAGTCAGATTCTTATGATCCGTCAAGACCACCACGCGATGCTTAGCTCCTTCAAGCCAATGTCGCCACTCCTCGAACGCCCACTTCATAGCCAACAACTCTCGATTGCCCATATCATAATTGCGCTCAGCAGGCGAAAACTTTCTAGAAAAGAAAGCACACAGTTTCATCACCGAGCCATCAGAACTTCTTTGAGATAAAACAGCCCCTGCTCCAATCTCAGAAGCATCCACCTCGACCAGAAACGAGAGCGAAACATCTGGCTGACACAACACAGGGGCAGAAGAAAAACGACGCTTCAACTCCTGAAAAGCCTCAACGGCCACAGAGGACCAATTGACCACATCAGCACCTTTCTTGGTCAAATCAGTCAAATGGTTTAACAACACTAGAAAAATTAACGATGAAGCGACGGTAAAAATTAGCAAAGCCCAGAAATTTCTGAAGGCTCTTCACAAAAGTAGGCTGAGTCCAATCATAAATGGCCTGAACTTTAACAGGGTCCATCTCGATAGTAGAAGGGGAAAAAATGAAGCCCAAAAATGAAACCTTCTGAACTCCAAAGAGACATTTAGATCCCTTCACAAACAAGGAATTAGCACGAAGGATCTGGAACACCATTCTGGCCTGCTTCACATGAGACTCCCAATCGTCCGAAAAGACCAAAATATCATCCAAATATACAATCATGAATCTATCCAGGTACTTTCGGAAGATGTCATGCATAAAGGACTGAAACACAGATGGAGCATTAGAAAGCCCGAATGGCATCACCAGGTACTCAAAATGGCCCTCGGGCGTATTAAATGCTGTTTTCCATTCGTCACCCTGCTTAATACGAACAAGATTATATGCCCCTCGAAGGTCAATCTTAGTAAACCAACTAGCCCCCTTAATCCTAGCAAACAGATCAGAAAGCAAAGGCAAAGGGTATTGGAATTTGACCGTGATCTTATTCAAGAGGCGATAATTAATACAGGGTCTCAAGGAGCCATCTTTTTTGGCAACAAAAAAAAAACCTGCTCCCAATGGTGAAGAGGATGGCCGAATATGCCCCTTCTCCAAGGACTCCTTAACATAGCTCCGCATGGTGGTATATTCTGGCACAGGCAGGTTGAAAAGTCGGCCCTTAGGGAACTTACAGCCTGGAATCAAATCAATAGCACAATCACAGTCCCTATGCGGTGGAAGGGAACTGGACTTGGGCTCATTGAATACATCCTGGAAATCTGACAAAAACTCAGGAATTTCAGGAGAGGGGGGGAGGCAATTGACATCAAAGGAACGTCACCATGAACCCCCTGACAACCCCAACTAGTCACAGACATAGATTTCCAATCTAATACCGGATTATGCACCTGTAACCATGGGAAACCCAGCACAATAGCATCATGCAAGTTATGCAACACCAGAAAACGACAATCTTCCTGATGGGCTGGCGCCATGCACATGGTCAGCTGTGTCCAAAACTGAGGTTTATTTTTAGCCAACGGTGTAGCATCAATGCCCCTCAAAGGAATAGGACTCTGCAAAGGCTGCAAGGGGAAACCACAACGTCTGGCAAATTCTAAGTCCATTAAGTTTAGAGCGGCGCCTGAATCCACAAATGCCATGACAGAAAATGACGATAATGAGCAGATCAGGGTCACAGATAACAGAAATTTAGGTTGTACAGTACTGATGGTAACAGAGCTAGCGATTCTCTTGGTACGCTTAGGGCAATCAGAAATAACATGAGCAGAATTGCCACAGTAAAAACACAACCTATTCTGACGTCTGAATCCTTGTCGTTCAGCTCTAGACACAATCCTATCACACTGCATAGGCTCAGGACTCCGCTCGGAAGACAATGCCATAGTGTGCACAACTCTGCGCTCGCACAAGCGCCGATCAATCTGAATGGCCAGAGACATAGAATCACTCAGACCAGCAGGCGTGGGGAACCCCACCATAACATCTTTAATGGATTCAGAAAGACCCTTTCTGAAGATTGCCGCCAAGGCATCCTCATTCCATTTACTCAGTACAGACCATTTTCTAAACTTCTGGCAATATGATTCTGCCGCTTCTTGACCCTGAGACAGGGCCAACAAGGTCTTCTCAGCATGATCCACTGAATTAGGTTCGTCATACAATAACCCAAGCGCCTGAAAAAAGGTGTCTACATTAAGCAACGCCGGATTCACAGGTTCCAGGGCAAATGCCCAATCCTGGGGGTCACCACGCAGCAGAGATATAACAATTTTACCCTGCTGGATGGGATCACCAGAGGATCGGAGTTTCAGAGCAAAAAACAATTTACAGTTATTTTTAAAGCTCAGAAATTTGGACCTATCCTGTTGTGAATTCCGTTCTCAGACTCCCTCCTGTGGTCATGAATGGTATGCTGGCTTCCCTATTTAACTCCACTCAGATCGTTACTTCATGCCAGCTGTCAATGTCTCAGTCTTGGTTCAGATCTCTCTTGGACTTCTCTGAGGACCTGTCTACTCCAGCAGAAGCTAAGTCCTTGCTAGTTCATTTGTTGTTAATGCTTCCTGAATATATTTCTTAGTACTGCTAATTCTAGTCCAGCTTGCTATCACGATATTCCCTTGCTAGCTGGAAGCTCTGGGGGTGCAGAGTTGCACCTCCACACCGTGAGTCGGTGTGGGGGTCTTTTTGCATACTCTGCGTGGTTTTTGTAGTTTTTTGTGCTGACCGCATAGTTCCCTTTTCTATCCTCTGACTATTAGTGAAGTCTGGCTTCCTTTGCTAAAACCTGTTTCATTCCTGTGTTTGTGACTTTCCTCTTGACTCACAGTCAATATATGTGGGGGGCTGCCTTTTCCTTTGGGGAATTTCTCTGAGGCAAGGTTAGGCTTCTATTTCTATCTTTAGGGATAGCTAGCTCTTAGGCTGTGAAGAGGCGTCTAGGGAGAGTTAGGTACGCTCCACGGCTATTTCTATTGTGTGTGATAGGAGTAGGGTTTGCGGTCAGCAGAGTTCCCACTCCCCAGAGCTTGTCCCGATTTCTAGTTTACTCATCAGGTCATTCCGGGTGCTCCTAACCACCAGGTTCATAACAGTACAGCTGGCCCACAAAGTGTTAATGCATCTCAAAAGAGGGATAAGAAAAGTTCTGAACCCATTTTTTTTTCTCTGCAGTGTGCTTAGTCTCTCTTTTCCCCTTAACCTCGGGGTGGTTCAGGACTCAGGTGTAGATATGGATATTCAAGGTCTGTCCTCTTCTGTGGATCAACTCGCTGCAAGGGTACAACGCATTCAAGATTGTGTAGTTCAGAATCCGATGTTAGAGCCTAGAATCCCAATTCCTGATTTGTTTTCTGGGGATAGATCTAAGTTTCTGAATTTCAAAAATAATTGTAGACTGTTTCTTGCTTTGAAACCCCGCTCCTCTGGTGATCCCATTCAGCAAGTAAAAATTGTTATTTCTTTGTTGCGTGGCGACCCTCAAGACTGGGCATTCTCCCTTGCGCCAGGAGATCCTGCATTGCTTAATGTAGATGCGTTTTTTCTGGCGCTTGGATTGCTTTATGACGAACCGAATTCAGTGGATCAGGCAGAGAAAATCTTGCTGGCTTTGTGTCAGGGTCAGGATGAAGCGGAGGTATACTGTCAGAAGTTTAGAAAATGGTCTGTGCTTACTCAATGGAATGAGTGTGCCCTGGCAGCAATTTTTAGAAAGGGTCTTTCTGAAGCCCTTAAGGATGTTATGGTGGGGTTTCCCACGCCTGCTGGTCTGAATGAATCAATGTCCTTGGCCATCCAAATTGATCGGCGTTTGCGCGAGCTCAAAGTTGTGCACCATTTGGCAGTGTCCTCTGAGCAGAGGCCTGAGCTTATGCAATGTGATAGAACTTTGACCAGAACTGAACGGCAAGAACACAGACGTCAGAATAGGCTGTGTTTTTACTGTGGTGACCCCACTCATGCTGTCTCTGATTGTCCTAAGCGCACTAAGCGGTTCGCTAGGTCTGTCACCATTGGTACTGTACAGCCTAAATTTCTTTTGTCTGTTACTCTGATTTGCTCTTTGTCGTCCTACTCGGTTATGGCATTTGTGGATTCGGGCGCTGCCCTGAATTTGATGGACTTGGAGTTTGCCAGGCGCTGTGGTTTTTTCTTGGAGCCTTTACAGTATCCTATTCCATTAAGGGGAATTAATGCTACGCCTTTGGCCAAGAATAAACCTCAGTACTGGACTCAGTTGACCATGTGCATGGCTCCTGCACATCAGGAGGATATTCGCTTTTTGGTGTTGCATAATTTGCATGATGTGGTCATGTTGGGTTTGCCATGGCTACAGGTTCATAATCCAGTATTGGATTGGAAATCAATGTCTGTGTCTAGTTGGGGTTGTCAAGGGGTACATGGCGATGTTCCGTTGGTGTCAATTTCTTCTTCCACTCCTTCTGAAGTCCCTGAGTTTCTGTCGGATTACCAGGATGTATTTGATGAGCCCAATTCCAGTGTCCTACCCCCTCATAGGGAATGTGATTGTGCTTTAAATTTGATTCCTGGTAGTAAGTTTCCTAAGGGCCGACTTTTCAATTTATCTGTGCCAGAACACGCCGCTATGCGGAGTTATATAAAGGAGTCCTTGGAGAAAGGGCATATTCGCCCGTCTTCATCACCGTTGGGAGCAGGGTTCTTTTTTGTGGCCAAGAAGGATGGTTCTCTGAGACCCTGTATAGATTACCACCTTCTCAATAAAATCACGGTCAAATTTCAGTACCCTTTGCCTCTGCTGTCTGATTTGTTTGCTCGGATTAAGGGGGCTAGTTGGTTCACCAAGATAGATCTTCGAGGGGCGTATAACCTTGTGCATATTAAACAGGGCGATGAATGGAAAACAGCATTTAATACGCCCGAGGGTCATTTTGAGTACCTGGTGATGCCATTCGGGCTTTCTAATGCTCCATCTGTGTTTCAGTCCTTTATGCATGACATCTTCCGAAAGTATCTGGATAGATTCATGATTGTATATTTGGATGATATTTTGGTCTTTTCGGATGATTGGGAGTCTCATGTGAAGCAGGTCAGAATGGTATTCCAGGTCCTTCGTGCTAATTCCTTGTTTGTGAAGGGGTCTAAATGTCTCTTCGGAGTTCAGAAGGTTTCCTTTTTGGGCTTCATTTTTTCCCCTTCTACTATCGAGATGGATCCTGTTAAAGTTCAGGCCATTTATGATTGGACTCAACCTACATCTGTGAAGAGTCTTCAGAAATTCCTGGGCTTTGCTAATTTTTACCGTCGCTTCATCGCTAATTTTTCTAGTGTGGTTAAACCTTTGACTGATCTGACAAAGAAAGGTGCTGATGTGGTGAATTGGTCCTCTGCGGCCGTTGAGGCTTTTCAGGAGCTGAAACGTCGTTTTTCTTCGGCCCCTGTGTTGCGTCAGCCAGATGTTTGCTCCCTTTTCAGGTCGAGGTTGATGCTTCTGAGATTGGAGCAGGGGCTGTTTTGTCTCAAAGAAGTTCTGATGGCTCTGTGATGAAGCCATGTGCCTTCTTTTCTAGAAAGTTTTCGCCTGCTGAGCGTAATTATGATGTTGGCAACTGGGAGCTGCTGGCTATGAAGTGGGCATTTGAGGAGTGGCGACATTGGCTTGAGGGAGCCAAGCACCGCGTGGTGGTCTTGACGGATCACAAGAATCTGACTTATCTCGAGTCGGCCAAGCGGTTGAATCCTAGACAGGCTCGATGGTCGCTATTTTTCTCCCGTTTCGATTTTGTGGTCTCATACCTTCCAGGTTCTAAGAATGTGAAGGCGGATGCCCTTTCTAGGAGTTTTGAGCCTGATTCTCCGGGAGTCCCTGAGCCGGCTGGTATTCTCAAAGAGGGGGTAATTCTGTCTGCCATCTCCCCTGATTTACGGCGGGTGCTGCAGGAGTTTCAGGCTGATAGACCTGACCGTTGTCCTGCGGAGAAACTTTTTGTCCCTGATAGATGGACTAGCAGAGTTATTTCTGAGGTTCATTGCTCGGTATTGGCTGGTCATCCTGGGATTTTTGGTACCAGAGATTTGGTGGCTAGGTCCTTTTGGTGGCCTTCCTTGTCACGGGATGTGCGTTCTTTTGTGCAGTCCCTTGGGACTTGTGCTCGGGCTAAGCCCTGCTGTTCTCGTGCCAGTGGGTTGCTTTTACACTTGCCGGTCCCGAAAAGGCCTTGGACGCATGTTTCCATGGATTTTATTTCAGATCTTCCTGTCTCTCAAAGGATGTCTGTCATCTGGGTGGTTTGTGATCGCTTTTCTAAGATGGTCCATTTGGTACCCTTGCCTAAATTGCCTTCCTCCTCTGATTTGGTGCCATTATTTTTTCAGCATGTGGTTCGTTTGCATGGCATTCCGGAGAACATTGTGTCGGACAGAGGTTCCCAGTTTGTCTCTAGGTTTTGGCGGTCCTTTTGTGCTAAGATGGGCATTGATTTGTCTTTTTCTTCGGCTTTCCATCCTCAGACAAATGGCCAAACCGAACAAACCAACCAGACTTTGGAAACCTATCTGAGATGCTTTGTTTCTGCTGATCAGGATGATTGGGTGACCTTATTGCCATTGACTGAGTTCGCCCTTAATAATCGGGCTAGTTCGGCTACTTTTTTGCAATTCTGGTTTTCATCCTCGTTTTTCTTCGGGACAGGTTGAGCCTTCTGACTGTCCTGGTGTGGATTCTGTGGTGGACAGGTTGCAGCAAATTTGGACCCACGTAGTGGACAATCTGACGTTGTCCCAGGAGAAGGCTCAACGTTTCGCTAACCGCCATCGTTGTGTTGGTCCCCGACTTCGTGTTGGGGATCTGGTTTGGTTGTCATCTCGTTTTGTTCGGAGAATATCTCACAGAACATCAAATAAAGTGTCCTATTCTAACCAGCTCACCGATATATGACAATATGACAAATGCAGTAAATGAGACCAATAAAACTTAACATTTACTAGATTCAATAATAAAACAATACAACATACACGACCTGAAACCATATATGTCTGCTAACAAAGATACAAGGTGCTCTCTTTCCCTATAGGACCAACTATCTGTCTCCTACCTTGCAGCGGAGGTTGGCACCCTATAAGACCTGCGCATTGGCGCCCCCGCTCAACGTAGACTAGCCCCAACTGACCCTATTGGGCCCTATCGTGAGGAAAAAGAATTACAATCAGCAGACCATACAGACAGACAAGACAAAAACAAACAAATGTCACTAGGATTGTATTGCACTATATAAAGGGAATGCACCTATATTGTTCGGTGCAGAGGCTGTGCAACGAGTGTATAAATTGACTCGTATATTGTATTGCACATATGGAGACTATAATTAGACCTAAGCTGTACCTAGAATATACACCCTACCTGCCTGCGGGGGTTGGCACCCTACAGACCTGCGCAAATGGCGCCCTCGCTCACGTCGTCTGTCCCTTTTAAACCCTAAGGTAGGTGACAGACTATAATAGAGATTGATAAGGCAGGCAAGATAATGTGCAGGCAAGATAAGGTGCAAAATTAGTGCAAAAAAAGTGCAAAGATTGCCATTAACCCAGTGACACTAGATATGACCAAGTATGTAAACATTTAAGCATTTAGATGTGCTTAGCTTATAGCCTTGAGTATGCTTTGCTCGACGCGTTTCCCCTCTGTAGGTTCATCAGGAGACATACCCATATCATAGCTGAACAAAAAATGACTTATCTGACTATATTTTGGGGAGCGATAAGCCCTCTGACGCAGTGGGGAACAATATCCATCCAGCACCTGCCGGTCTCAGTCAGCCTTGTAGTAATTGTGGTTATCCGCTCTTTATATCCTCATGCGGTTTCACCATGATAGAACTTCCGGGCTGTAAAGGTCATTCCCTTTACTCAGATATAACTTATGCGCAGGCGCTAAAACATGTGTGTAAGTGCGCATGCGCTTTCAGTCGGTGAGGCGCTAGTGCGTTCCACTTCGCTTCTGCGCACAAGGTATATAGGAAAAACACCATGCGCGGGCTCAATAGTAAGACGTCAGTGCGTCCCACTAAATGTGCATTTTGATAACATGCACACGCACAAGAAAGCTTCACCTCATGCGCACGCGCTACAAATATATAAATACGCGCCTGCGCTCTAAAACCCAGAGATATAAGTGCTCACCAAATCACATAACTGTGAGAATATTTAGGATGTTGTATTAAGTACGTTTTTATCCGTACCTGTGTATATATTATTATTAACCTACCGGTATATATCGAGGAGGTATATTTCCAAAGTGTGAACACTTAGTCTGTTTTTAAACATAACCAATAAACTTCTGGAAAACCACAACTCACTTATAAGCGCTCGCCCTCTCCATAAGATCGTGTTGAAAACACAGATAAACAATAAATATTATAATAAAATATGATTATAATTGGTGACCAACGTCCCATTCAGGACCAATGGGCCAAATGACAAAGTAAACAAAACGGGACAAATAGGGATTCATATAAAGCAGCCAAAATGCAATTGGTCATTCAGACCTTCTGGTTTTATGCTTTTCATCCGAAAAATCCACTTGGCTTCTTTTTGGAGGATTAGCCTATCCCAATCTCCCCCTCTCTTTGATTGTACAACAACCTCAATCACGGAGAACCTACAACATTTCAGATCACTTCCATGCACACTCCTCACATGGTCAGCAATAGGGGTATCCCTCCCATTCAAAATATCCCCTATATTTTCCCCCACCCTCCTGCGGAATTCTCGCCTCGTTTTCCCCACATAATCCATGGGACAACTACATTGAAAGAGATAGATTACACCTTCAGTTCTGCAATTGGCAAAATGTCTCATCTCATAGGTTCTTTTTGTACTAGAACTCACAAAAGTACTGCTCCTGAAAATATACTTACAGAACTTGCATTTGCCACATCTAAAGGTGCCATTTTGTCTTCTCTCCAACCATGTAGGGTTTTTTTGGGGGGGGCTAAAAGTGCTATGCACCAACTGGTCCCTAATTGACCTACCCCTCCTAAAGGTTATAGATGGAAGATCAGGGATAACATCACTCAATTCCGGGTCCATTTTCAAAATACCCCAATACTTATTAATCACCTCCCTCACTCGATGTGCCTGATTATCAAATGTACCTATAATTCTGAGATCATTATTATCCTCCTCTTTGGCTCTTTTAACAAGCAATGAAGACCTATCCCTCGAACTCGAATCCTTGAAGGCTTTATTTAGTACATCCAAGGGATATCCCCTATCCACAAATTTATCCCTCAGATCCCTCGCCTGTTGGAAAAAACTGGATTCGGTTGAACAGTTCCTCCTAGTACGGAGGTACTGTCCCTTCGGTATACCCCTCTTTAAACTATTAGGGTGATGACTCTCCCAACGTAATAGATTATTTGTAGCCGTAGGTTTGTGAAAGGTTTCAGTAATTATACGGCCATTATCACTCCTAGAAATCTTCAAATCCAAAAAGTTAATGTAATCATATCTAAACTCATGAGTGAGCCTTAGGCCAATATTGTTGTTGTTCAATCCTCCACAAACCTTGAGAACGATGACCCATCCCCCGACCAAAGTAATAGAACGTCATCTATATATCTCCCCCAAAATAATATCTGGGGTTTCCACCAAAAGTCATCATCCTCACCAAAGACGGACTGATCCTCCCACCAGCCCAGGAACAAATTAGCGTACGTGGGGGCACAGGGGCTCCCCATCGCTGTGCCCCTGAGCTGGTGGAAGAAAGTGCCTCCAAATGTGAAGTAGTTGTGTGTTAACACAAACTCTAAAAATCTCAACACACATTGATTATGTTGGAACAGATGTATACCTCTAGATCTCAAAAAATAGCTGACTCCCTGTAGTCCCTTTTCATGAGGTATATTACTGTATAAAGCTTCAACATCTATAGAGGCAAAACTAACATCATCACCGAGGGCTATGTCCTCCAATTTTAGAAGGAGGTCAGATGAATCTCTTATGTAGGAGGGTAATGAGGTGACAAACGTTCTCAGAACTCTATCGACATACACACTCGTGTTTTGGGTTATTGAGTTGATACCAGCAACTATCGGGCGACCTTTTAGGGGATTAAAACCGTTGTGCACCTTTGGTAGTGAATAGAACACTGGCACCATAGGGTAGGTGGGCAACATGAAATCATACTCATTCCTGGATAGTAGTCCAGCATCCTTTGCCTCTACCAAAAGAATCTTTAGAGCATCCAAAAAATCTTGTGTGGGATCTTTTTTCAATGGTTTGTATGTTAGTCCATCCTTTAGAATATCCTCACACATACTCTGGTATTGGCAAACCTCTAACACCACCAGATTACCTCCTTTATCTGAAGGTTTAAAAATACAATTTTTATTTTGTGCCAAATCATCCAGCACTTTTCTCTCTTCCAATGAAAAATTTGAACGGTGCCCACCGCCCGTGGCGCCAATCTTCCCCAAATCCTCCACCACTAGTTTCAAAAATACATCTATATTGTCATGGCTATCTTGAGGGGGCATCCTCCTACTTTTGGGTTTAAGGTCTGTAAATGGTCCTAACCCCAGAGGCCTCTCATTCTCCCTCATTAGTTCAGTCAGGATTCTAACATTTGATAGATCCTCTTCATTTATCCCCAAGGATACACATTCTGCATAATCGTGTGTTTTAAAGAATTTTTTCCATCTTATTTTTCTTACAAACAGGTTAAGATCTTTAACCCAACCAAATTCATCGAACTTGTTGGTAGGGACAAATGAGAGACCCCTGGACAACACGTCCATCTCAATATCATTCAGGGGGTAGGAGGAAAGATTAATGATTTTATTTTTATCCATTACTTTTTGCTTTTGTCCTTTGGAGGATCTGTCCCCAAGGATAACTTCTTTTCTAAAAAAGACAAGGTAGAGGAAGAGGACGAAGATGGTGATACTTCTCTTCTGTATCCATTTCTTGTCATCATATAATCCCTGCGTTCCTGTCTTACCCATTTTTGTTTATTGTTTTTCCTCCGTGTACCTCCAAAAATACCTCTTCCCTCCAAATAACTCGGAGCCCCTCTGTCCGTATCCGATGAGTCTATATCAGATGATGATATTTCCTTTGTGGGTTGTGCCCTCCTACCTTCCTGCAAGAATGTGTATACCCTCTTCTCTTTAAAGTCTTGAATATCCCGGGTAAACTGTTTATGTTTCCTAGCCTTAATTTCACTTTGAAACTGTTCTATCGTTGTCTGTAGACTTGCCTCCCTCCTAGCAAAATCAGTGTGTGTTTTAAATTTGAGCACCTCTTCAACCAAATCTGTTTGTTTTTTGGAGGTAATTTCAAATGTTTTTCTCTCCTCCTCCAATAAAATGGACATAAATCTCAGAGAACTCTCCGTGAGTTCCACCTCCCACTTATTAAGGAGCTCCACAGATCTTGCTCGTCTTGCTGGAGTAATAGAGAGTCTAAGGCCTTTGGGTACTATCTTATTCTTTATGTAGTTCTCCAATGATTGTGTTTCCCACCAAGAACGGATATTATCTTTATAGGATGCAGTTAAATTGTTGAATAGACTCCTCAGATCAGTATTCGTTGTTGTACTCCCCTCCTCTACCTCTGAGAAGGCATCAAGAGCATCTGCTGCCCATGTTTCCCTATCTATTGTCCCGGATAGAAAACCCGCCATCAAAAAACTTTTCAAAGAATATCTCACAGAACATCAAATAAAGTGTCCTATTCTAACCAGCTCACCGATATATGACACTATGACAAATGCAGTAAATGAGACCAATAAAACTTAACATTTACTAGATTCAATAAAAACTGTGGTGGACAGGTTGCAGCAAATTTGGACCCACGTAGTGGACAATCTGACGTTGTCCCAGGAGAAGGCTCAACGTTTCGCTAACCGCCGTCGTTGTGTTGGTCCCTGACTTCGTGTTGGGGATCTGGTTTGGTTGTCATCTCGTTTTGTTCCTATGAAGGTTTTTTCTCCTAAGTTTAAGCCTCGTTTCATTGGTCCTTATAAGATTTCTGAAATTCTCAACCCTGTGTCATTTCATTTGGTCCTTCCAGCTTCGTTTGCCATCCATAATGTGTTCCATAGGTCGTTGTTGCGGAGGTACGTGGCGCCTATGGTTCCCTCCGTTGATCCTCCTGCTCCGGTGTTGGTTGAGGGGGAGTTGGAGTATGTGGTGGAAAAAATTTTGGATTCTCGTATTTCGAGACGGAGGCTTCAGTACCTGGTTAAGTGGAAGGGCTATGGTCAAGAGGATAATTCCTGGGTTGTTGCCTCCGATGTCCATGCTGCCGATTTAGTTCGTGCCTTTCATTTGGCTCGTCCTGATCGGCCTGGGGGCCCTGGTGAGGGTTCGGTGACCCCTCCTCAAGGGGGGGGGTACTGTTGTGAATTCCTTTCTCGGACTCCCTCCTGTGGTCATGAATGGTACTTTGGTTAGTTCTGCTTTTGGACTCCCTCTGGTGGCTTTGAGCGGAACTGCTGGTCACTGAGGTTGGCTTTCTCAGCTGCCCTCGTTTATTGATATGCTGGCTTCCCTATTTAACTCCACTCAGATCGTTACTTCTTGCCAGCTGTCAATGTTTCAGTATTGGTTCAGATCTCTCTTGGACTTCTCTGAGGACCTGTCTACTCCAGCAGAAGCTAAGTCCTTGCTAGTTCATTTGTTGTTACTGCTTCCTGAATATATTTCTTGTACTGCTAAATTCCAGTCCAGCTTGCTATTATGATATTCCCTTGCTAGCTGGAAGCTCTTGGGGTGCAGAGTTGCACCTCAACACCGTGAGTCGGTGTGGGGGTCTTTTTGCATACTCTGCGTGGTTTTTGTAGTTTTTTGTGCTGACCGCATAGTTCCCTTTTCTATCCTCTGACTATTAGTGAAGTCTAGCCTCCTTTGCTAAAACCTGTTTCATTCCTGTGTTTGTGACTTTCCTCTTGACTCACAGTCAATATATGTGGGGGGCTGCCTTTTCCTTTGGGGAATTTCTCTGAGGCAAGGTTAGGCTTCTATTTCTATCTTTAGGGGTAGCTAGCTCTTAGGCTGTGAAGAGGCGTCTAGGGAGAGTTAGGTACGCTCCACGGCTATGTCTATTGTGTGTGATAGGAGTAGGGTTTGCGGTCAGCAGAGTTCCCACTCCCCAGAGCTTGTCCCGATTTCTAGTTTACTCATCAGGTCATTCCGGGTGCTCCTAACCACCAGGTCCATAACACTATCCCCAAAAAACAAATCAGGAGTTGGAATTCTAGGCTCTAAAACCGGAGTCTGAACGATATAATCGGAAATACCCTGTACTCTAGCAGCAAGTTGATCCACACGAGAAGCCAATCCCTGAACATCCATACCAGCGCCGAACTCCTGAGCCACCCAGAGGTAAAGAGGGAAGAGAAAAAAAAAACACAACAGACTACAGAAAAAAAATTGGCTCAGGACTTTCCTTCCATTCTTCTGAGATGCGGTTAACTCATTGTAGGCCAGTTGTACTGTTATGATCTGGTGGCGTAAGAGCAGCATGAGACGTACTCTGGAGAAGGTGGTGCCTGTACTGACCGCAGACCCTGAACTTAACACCGAAACTAGAAGTAGCCGTGGAATGTACCTAGCACTCCCTGGACATCTCTACACAGCCGGAGGACTAATTACCCCTAGAGATAGAAAAGGGAAAACTATCTTGCCTCAGAGAAACTTCCCAAAGGACAGACAGCCCCCCACAAATATTGACTGTGAGAGGAGAGGGAAAAACATACACAGACTGAAATCAGAATTTAGCAAAGGAGGCCACTTCTAGCTAAATAGAAAGGATAGGACAGAGTACTATGCGGTCAGTATTAAAGCACTAGAAAATATCCACCACAGAAAATACAAAAACTCCACAGCTAACTAAAGATATGGAGGGTATATCTGCATCTCCAGAAATACCAGCTTGGCTAAACAAATCCTTATACAGACCAAGCTGGACAAGACAAAAAACATGGAAAAGAACTGAACAATAAGGCCACAGCATGTGGACAGCAAAAAATCAAGGCCAGAACTTATCTTTGTTGAAAAGAACTGCAAAGCAGGAGAGACCAGGCAGAGATGTGAATCCTCCAGGAACAATGGACAACTGGCACTGACTAAAGGGTGAAGCAAGACTAAATAGCCCAGTCAGATTTGCAGAAAGTGAACACACCTGATAAATGCTGCAATTCAGAGACAGCAGCGCTACCACTTACAACCACCGGAGAGAGCCCAAGAGCAGAATTCACAACAACGGGTGAGTATATCCATATTTTTTATTTTAATTCTTTATTTTTTACATGAATATGGATCCCAGGGCCTGAAGGAGAGTCTCCTCTCCTCCAGACCCTGGGAACCATACACTGGGAACTTCCGATTCCGATTTCCGATACCACAAAAATATCAGAACTCGGTATCGGAATTCCGATACCGCAAGTATCGGCCGATACCCGATACTTCCGGTATCGGAATGCTCAACACTATTTATGAGAAATCGCTTCTGTCAAACCAATCTAATCAGTTTTTATGAAGAGGTAAGCTTTAGACTGGACCAAGGTGAGTCATTGGACGTGTTATATCTTGATTTTTCCAAAGCATTTGATACCGTGCCACACAAGAGGTTGGTACACAAAATGAGAATGCTGGATCTGGAAATGAAAATGCATGTAAATGGGTAAGTAACTGGCTTAGTGATAGAAAGCAGAGGATGGTTATAAATGGTATATTTTATAAGTGGGTCCCTGTGACCAGTGGGGTACCGCAGGGGTCGATGCTGGGACCTATTCTTTTCTACATATTTATTAACGATCTGGTAGAAGGCTTACACAGTAAAATATTGATATTTGCAGATGATACAAAAACTGTGTAAAGCAGTCAATACAAGAGAAGAGACTATTCTGCTACAGATGGATCTGGATAAGTTGGAAACTTGGGCCGAAAGGTGGCAGATGTGGTTTAACAATGATAAATGTAAGGTATTACACATGAGAAGAAGGAATCAATATCACCATTACACACTGAATGGGAAACCACTGAGTAAATCTGACACGGAGAAGAACTTGTCACGGGGAGACTAGGTGAGCAAGAGCTAATAACCCGGGCCCCTGCAATTTCCATTAGACTAGGGAAATCCTGACTGACCCTCTACCTGGAGTTTACACTGATGGTGTGCATGTCCAGGCCTCGAACCTCACCCTGTCTCCTGTTTCAACACTAGGCTGAAACCTCCGCCCACCACCCAGTGAAGAGGTAATACACCAATACCCACAGTTAGCACAGACAAGGATAAAGGAAAATATACACCACGCCGCAGTCACTCAGGAATACACTATAAATGTGCAGGGCAAAATAAATACAAATATAGGAAGGAGTAAATAAGACTAAGGAAAATACACCACCAGCAACGAATCTCCAACAACCAGCTCTCCACTTCAGACCGAGATAACAACGCACAAGACAGAAGCTATAATCGGCGACGCCCAATGATCAGGAGAACTATTTAAAGGCAATGGGCATGGCCCAGCTTCCAATCCGAGGATCAGGTAAATTAACCCCCGAACAGCTAGATAAAATCTAGCCGATGCCAATGAGCAAATAGTGGTCAAAAGCGGAATTACCGCTGTCTGTCGAACGACCTGGTCTGAACAGCGTCCGACATGACAGTACCCCGCCTTCTACGAGGGACCCCAGGGCCCTCACGGGTTATAGGACCCGGCTTGTCTGGATGGCGACGATGAAAAAACCTGACCAGCCGATCCGCATGAATATCTGAGGCTGGTACCCAGGACCTCTCCTCAGGCCCATAAACACGCCAGTGTACCAAGTACTGTAAAGTGCAATGCACTACATGAGAGTCAACCACCTTGGAGACTTCAAACTCCAAATTACCATCCACCAAGACTGGAGGTGGCATAGGCGCCGTGTCCACAGAACCCACCACCTTCTTTAGAAGAGACCTGTGGAACACGTTGTGTATCTTATACACCGTAGGAAGTTCCAATCGGTACGCTACTGGGTTAATGACGGCAGTGACCCTAAATGGACCAATAAACCGTGGACCCAATTTAAGGGACGGTATTTTGAGTCTTATGTTTTTTGTGGATAACCACACAAAGTCATCCATACTCAGGTCCGGACCTGGCACAAGCCTACTGTCAGCCACACGTTTGTACCTAGCACCCACACTCAACAGGCGCTGTTTAACTATCCTCCAGACTGATGACAATGCTGCTCCTAACTGATCCTCCTCCGGAACTCCGGAAGAGCCCCTCTGACTTAAGGTACAAAATTGAGGATGTAGCCCGTAAACACAAAAAAACGGAGACTCCCTAGACGACTCCTGGCGGTGATTATTGATGGCAAACTCAGCCAAAGGAAGAAAGGTAGACCACTCCTCCTGGTTATCAGGGACAAAGCAGCGTAGGTACTGTTCCAAATTTTGGTTCATACGCTCAGTCTGACCATTTGACTGTGGATGGAACGCCGAAGAATGAGACAACTTGATCCCCAGCCGTGAGCAAAATGCTTTCCAAAATTTTGCCACAAGCTGAGACCCCCTATCAGACACGATGTCAGACGGAACCCCATGAAGTCTGACCACCTCCTGCACAAATACCTGAGCCAGAGTCTTAGGACGGCGTCACACTTGGCGTAAGACAATACAGAACGTATTATACGTCCGTACTACGGCCGTAATACGGAGAAATGTTCCCAAAATAGTGATCCGTAGTCAGGGTGTGTCAGCGTATTTTGCGCATGGCATCCTCCGTATGTAATCCGTATGGCATCCGTACTGCGAGATTTTCTCGCAGGCTTGCAAAACCGACATCTAATGGATTTATGTGCTCAAATGTTCGGGAAAACATATATACAGTATATATATATATATATATATATATATATACACTCACCGGCCACTTTATTAGGTACACCTGTCCAACTTCTTGTTAACACTTAATTTCTAATCAGCCAATCACATGGCGGCAACTCAGTGCATTTAGGCATGTAGACATGGTCAAGACAATCTCCTGCAGTTCAAACCGAGCATTAGTATGGGGAAGAAAGGTGATTTGAGTGCCTTTGAACGTGGCATGGTTGTTGGTGCCAGAAGGGCTGGTCTGAGTATTTCAGAAACTGCTGATCTACTGGGATTTTCACGCACAACCATCTCTAGGGTTTACAGAGAATGGTCCGAAAAAGAAAAAAAATCCAGTGAGCGGCAGTTCTGTGGGCGGAAATGCCTTGTTGATGCCAGAGGTCAGAGGAGAATGGGCAGACTGGTTCGAGCTGATAGAAAGGGAACAGTGACTCAAATCGCCACCCATTACAACCAAGGTAGGCCTAAGAGCATCTCTGAACGCACAGTGCGTCGAACTTTGAGACAGATGGGCTACAGCAGCAGAAGACCACACCGGGTACCACTCCTTTCAGCTAAGAACAGGAAACTGAGGCTACAATTTGTACAAGCTCATCGAAATTGGACAGTAGAAGATTGGAAAAACGTTGCTTGGTCTGATGAGTCTCGATTTCTGCTGTGACATTCGGATGGTAGGGTCAGAATTTGGCATAAACAACATGAAAGCATGGATCCATCCTGCCTTGTATGGAGCATCTTTGGGATGTGCAGCCGACAAATCTGCGGCAACTGTGTGATGCCATCATGTCAATATGGACCAAAATCTCTGAGGAATGCTTCCAGCACCTTGTTGAATCTATGCCACGAAGAATTGAGGCAGTTCTGAAGGCAAAAGGGGGTCCAACCCGTTACTAGCATGGTGTACCTAATAAAGTGGCCGGTGAGTGTATATGTCATTGAGACACATATATATATATATTCTGTATTTATATTTACTTCAGCGCGATATCTGTGAAAAGCCGGTAATTCAATTGCCGGCTTTTAATTTCTCCTTCCCAAACCCGACAGGATATGAGACATGGTTTACATACAGTAAACCATCTCATATCCCCATTTTTTTGGCATATTCCACACTACTAATGTTAGTAGTGTGTATGTGCAAAATTTGGGCGCTGTAGCTGCTAAAATAAAGGGATAAATGGCGGAAAAAAATGGCGTGGGCTCCCGCGCAATTTTCTCCACCAGAGTGGTAAAGCCAGTGACTGAGGGCAGATATTAATAGCCAGGAGAGGGTCCATGGTTATTGGCCCCCCCGTGGCTAAAAACATCTGCCCCCAGCCACCCCAGAAAAGGCACATCTGGAAGATGCGCCTATTCTGGCACTTGGCCACTCTCTTCCCACTCCCGTGTAGCGGTGGGATATGGGGTAATGAAGGGTTAATGCCACCTTGCTATTGTAAGGTGACATTAAGCCAGATTAATAACAGAGAGACGTCAATTATGACACCTATCCATTATTAATCCAATTGTTTGAAAGGGTTAAAAAACACACACACATGATTTAAAAGTATTTTAATGAAATAAACACAGCGGTTGTTTTAATATTTTATTGCTCTCTCAATCCATTTGCAGACCCTCACTTGGCAAAACAATAAATGCACAAGATACATACCCTCTGTTGAACCGTCACGTCCCACGAGGTAATCCATCTGAAGGGGTTAAAATAATTTACAAGCAGGAGCCCTGCAAATGCAGCTGTGCTCGTGCTTGTAATTCCCCGGCGAATGAAGGAAATGTAGGTCATTGACCTACATTTCCTTCAGTCGCGGTGATGCGCCCCCTGGTGGATGTCCTCATATGACCTGGAGCATGGGAAAATGTTCCCAGGCTGCAGTTCATGAGAACATCCAGCAGGGGCGTATCACCGCGACTGAATGTAAGTATAGATCACTCTGCTACCTTTCAGCACCCGGGGATTACAGGCACGAGCGAGTGGTTTAGCACAGCTCATGCCTGTAATATTAGTTAACCCCTTCAGATGGATTACCTCGTGGGACGTGATAGGACATCAGAAGGTATGTATATTGTGTGTTTATTATTATGCCAAGCGAGGGTGTTCCTGATGGATTGAGAGAACAATAAAATACTAAAGCAACCTGTTTGTTTCTTACATTAAAATACTTTTAAATCATGTGTGTGTGTGTTTTTTAACCCTTTCAGACAAATGGATTACTAATGGATAGGTGTCATAATTGACGCCTCTCCATTATTAATCTGGCTTAATGTCACCTTACAATAGCAAGGTGGCATAAACCCTTCATTACCCCATATCCCACCGCTACAGGGAGTGGGAAGAGAGAGGCCAAGTGCCAGAATAGGCGCATCTTCCAGATGTGCCTTTTCTGGGGTGGCTGGGGGCAGATGTTTGTAGCCACGGGGGGGCCAATAACCATGGACCCTCTCCTGGCTATTAATATCTGCCCTCAGTCACTGGCTTTACCACTCTGGCGGAGAAAATTGCGCGGGAGCCCACGCCATTTTTTTCTGCCATTTAACCCTTTATTTTAGCAGCTACAGCGCTGAAATTTTGCACATACACACTACTAACATTAGTAGTGTGGAATATGCAAAAAAAAATGGGATATGAGATGGTTTACTGTATGTAAACCATGTCTCATATCCTGTCGGGTTTAGGCAGGAGAAATGAAAAGCCGGCAATTGAATTACCGACTTTTCACTAACACCGCTGCGTATTTCTCGCAAGTCACACTGCTGGTCCGTGTGGAATCCGTATTTTTCTCGCCCCATAGACTTTCATTGGCGATTTTTTTGCGCAATACGCTGACAAACGCAGCATGCTGCGATTTTGTACGGCCGTAGAACGCCGTATATTACGGATCCGTAATATACGGCTGATAGGACTAGACCCATTGAGAATCATTGTGCCGTATGTAATGCGAGTTTTACGGACGTACTTTTTGCGCTCTTACGTCCGTAAAACACGCAAGTGTGACGCCGGCCTCAGCGTTAGGCAACGAAGGCAAAGACACAAAGTGCGACATTTTAGAAAACCGATCAACAATCCCCAAGATGACCGTGTTCCCAGCTGATGAGGGCAAATCAGTGATGAAATCCATGGAGATTTCCATCCATGGCTTACTAGGTACTTCAAGAGGAAGTAGTGTGCCAACAGGACGGGAGCGGGGCGTCTTAGCCCTAGCGCATGTGGTACAAGCTGACACGTATGAGACCACGTCCTGTCGGATCTTGGGCCACCAAAACCGACGTGACACCAACTCCAAGGTACCTCTAACCCCTGGGTGGCCAGCCAGAACAGCATCATGATGCTCCGCCAAAACCTTTAGGCGGAGGTGAAGCGGTACAAAAGATTTGTTGATGGGAAGCTCAGATGGTACCTCCTCCTGAGCCTCGACAATCTCAGCCTCAACCTCGGTAGTGAGAGCCGAAACCACAACACCCTTTTGGAGGATGGGTACTGGATCTTCCCGAGGTTCATCCCCCGGAAAACACCTGGACAGAGCATCCTCCTTAGTGTTTTTAGACCCCGGTCTGTAAGTGACAACAAAATTGAACCACGTGAAAAACAATGCCCAGCGAGCCTGCCTGGGGGACAGACGCTTGGCTGACTCCAAATACAGCAGATTCTTATGATTGGTAATAACAGTTACCTGATGGTACCGACCCCTCCAAGAAGTGTCGCCATTCCTCAAAGGCCAACTTAATTGCCAACAACTCCCTGTTGCCGATATCGAAGTTACGTTCGGCGGACGACAGTTTCTTGGAGAAATAGGCGCACAGACGCAAACCACTCAAAGATGAGCCTTGAGATAGTACCGCCCCCACACCAACCTCAGACGCATCGACTTCCATAACAAAGGGTTTTGATACGTCTGGCTGCACAAGAAGGGGGGCTGAAACAAAACTGTTCTTAAGAAATTCAAATGCGCGCACAGCAGCCTCAGGCCAAACGGAGAAATTGGTACCCTTTTTAGTCATGTCAGTTAGCGGTTTAGCAATGATGGAAAAATCCTTGATAAATCTCCTATAGTAGTTAGAAAACCCAAGGAACTGCTGAAGTGCTTTCAGGTTATCAGGACGTTCCCAATGCAGCACCGCTTGCACCTTAGCGGCGTCCATTTTAAAACCAGAAGCAGACACATTATAACCCAATAAAGGCAACTCATGAACAGAAAATACACATTTCTCAAGTTTAGCATACAGCTTATTCTCTCTGAGAAGCTGTAACACCTGCCTGACATGATTTAAATGAGCATCACGGTCGCAAGAATATATGAGGATGTCATCTAGGTACACGATAACGAATTTCCCCAAAACATGCAAGAACACATCATTGATGAAATGTTGGAACACTGCAGGTGCGTTAGTCAACCCAAAAGGCATCACCAAATTTTCAAAATGACCCTCAGGGGTATTAAAAGCCGTCTTCCACTCATCACCTTGATGGACTCTTATGAGGTTGTACGCCCCCCTGAGGTCAAGCTTGGTAAACCACTTAGCACCCGCCACCTGGTTGAACAAATCTGGTATCAGTGGAATCGGGTATGGATCACGAACCGTGATCTGGTTCAACTCCCTGAAATCCAAACACGGGCATAATCCGCCGTCTTTCTTCTTCACGAAGAAGAACCCTGCTGCCACCGGCGAGGATGACGGCCTGATGTGCCCTTTGCTCAAGCTTTCAGCAATATAATCTTTTAACGCTTGTCTCTCCGGACCGGAGATGTTAAACATCCTTGCTTTAGGCAACTTGGCCCCTGGTTTAAACCTGATAGAACAGTCATAGGGACGATGTGGCGGCAACTCTGAACAACCCTTTTCAGAGAACACATCCACAAAATCCAGAAGTGACTCCGGAACGCTTGAAGTCACCGCAGCCACACATGTGGCCAGTCAATTCTCCTGGCAGAACTAACTCCACTGAATTATGTCCTGAGTTTTCCAGTCAATTACCGGGTTGTGCATGGACAACCAAGGAAAACCCAAAACCACCTGAGCAGGAAGATTCCTGAGCATCTTACATGTAACCCGCTCGGAATGTAGAACCCCAATGTGGAGTTTCACCTCAGCCACAAATTCAGTAATCTCCCCCTGAGAGAGAGGAGCAGCATTGATGGTTACCACGCGGATAGGATGAGACAGTTTTTCAATCCTAAAACCTGCTGTGCGCGCAAACTCCTCATCAATGAGATTTGTGGCTGAACCACTATCCACAAACACAGTAATTGGCAGCTCACTGCCAGCGATAAAAACAGCAGGGAGCATGCATTGAGAAACCACCAAGGAGGATATACATAAGCTCAGATTGGTCTCCTCCACACCCTCTGAGCTTAGAAGTTTTCCGCCATTGCATTTTTCTTAGACAGCAGAGGACAGATGTTAATAAAATGACCAGTTTTACCACAGTAAAAACAGGCTCCCTGCTTCCTGAGCTCAGGGGCTCGACGCTTCACATGTGACACCCCTGCAGTTTGCATAGGCTCCGTGGGCTCACCTGCAGCAACCTCACATGAACCTAAACCCTCTCCCATAGGCGGTGTCTCATGCTCCCCCTGATGCAAACGGCGATCAATGCGGACAACCAGACTCATAGCGGAATCTAGTGAAGCAGGAGTCTCGTAAATCAGAAGGGCTTTTTTAACCCTTCCAGAAACCCCATGAATAAACTGACTCCAAAATGCTGGATCATTCCATTGTGTATCGATCGCCCAGCGACGAAATTCAGAACAGTAATCCTCTGCAACTCGCTCCCCCTAGCGAATAGTGCGTATCTTAGATTCTGCTAGAGCCATTCTGTCAGGTTCATCGTAGATTTTTCCAAGAGAGGAAAAAAAACTCTCCACAGAGTCAAATGCAGCAGAATCAGATGGCAAAGAAAACGCCCATGCTTGGGGATCCCGCTTAACAATGACAACACCAGGCCCACACGCTGAGCCTCATTACCCGAGGAGATCGGGCGCATACGGAAATATAGTTCGCAAGTTTCACGAAAAGAAACAAATTTACTGCGTTCCCCAGCAAATTTTTCAGGCAAAGGGAATTTAGGCTCAGCAACTCTTCCTGTCGCTCCAGCTTGCACATTAGATACTGCTAGTCCATGTTGCTGAACTGCCCCCCTCAACTCAGTGACCTGTAGGGACAGTGCCTCCAACTGGCGGGTTATGGAAGTCATGGGATCCATGACAAAAGAAAAAAAAAGAAACCCTTTTTTTTTTTTTTCTTTTTTGTTGTTGGGCCGATTATAATGTCACGGGGAGACTAGGTGAGCAAGAGCTAATAACCCGGGCCCCTGCAATTTCCCTCAGACTAGGGAAATCCTGACTGACCCTCTACCTGGAGTTTACACTGATGGTGTGCATGTCCAGGCCTCGAACCTCACCCTGTCTCCTGTTTAAACCCTAGGCTGAAACCTCCGCCCACCACCCAGGGAAGAGGTAATACACCAATACCCACAGTTAGCACAGACAAGGATAAAGGAAAATATACACCACGCCGCAGTCACTCAGGAATACACTATAAATGTGCAGGGCAAAATAAATACAAATATAGGAAGGAGTAAATAAGACTAAGGAAAATACACCACCAGCAACGAATCTCCAACAACCAGCTCTCCACTCCAGACCGAGATAACAACGCACAAGACAGAAGCTATAATCGGCGATGCCCAATGATCAGGAGAACTATTTAAAGGCAATGGGCATGGCCCAGCTTCCAATCCGAGGATCAGGCAAATTAACCCCGGAACAGCTAGATAAAATCTAGCCGAGGCCAATGAGCAAATAGTGGTCAAAAGCGAAATTACCGCTGTCTGTCGAACGACCTGGTCTGAACAGCATCCGACATGACCGAACTTGGGAATCCTAGTTAATGATAAACTTACCTGGAGCAGCCAGTGCCAGGCAGAGGCTGCAAAGGCAAACAGGATCATGGGGTGCATTAAAAGAGGTCTGGATGCACATGATGAGAACATTATACTGCCTCTGTACAAATCACTGGTTAGATCGCACATGGAGCACTGTGTACAGTTTTGGGCACTGCTGCTCAGGAAAGATATAATGGAACTAGAGCGAGTACAATGGAGGGCAACAAAGTTAATAAAGGGGATAGGGGAACTACAATACCCAAAGAGATTAGCAAAATTAGGAATATTTAGTCTAGAAAAAAGATGACTGAGGGGCGATCTAATAACCATGTATAAGCATAGAAGGGGACAATACAAATATCTCTCTGAGGATCTGTTTATGCCAAGGAATATGACAGTCACAAGGGGGCATTCTCTGCGTCTGGAGGAGAGAAGGTTTTTCCACAACATAGAAGAGGATTCTTTACTGTTAGGGCAGTGAGAATCTGGAATTCTTTGCCTGAGGAGGCGGAGATGGGGAACTCAGTCGAGGGGTTCAAGAGAGACCTGGATGTCTTCCTGGAGCGTAACAATATTGTATCTTACAGTTATTAGGTTCTTTAGAAGGACGTAGATCTGGAGATTTATTCTGATGGAATATAGGCTGAACTGGATGGACGAAATGTCTTTTTTCGGCCTTGCTAACTATGTTACTTGCTAGGTATGTGTGGCTACCTGCCACTGTTTCCATCTACCTGCCTAAAATTAGGTCTACCAAATGTCACCAAGTGGATTAATGTCAGCAATGTATAGAATTCTTTTGAGTAACAAAAACATTAGAATTGTTTGCCAAACTTTGTTCAAACTATAAGTATAAACATGTCTCTTTAAATTGTGGTTAAATCCATTTTTGATCATTGAGAATGACCAATGAGTTGATGTGAAAATAAAAAAAACTAAATTTACACTTGATTCAGTATTGTCTAAAAAAATGAATAATTTTGTACTATTTTAAGATAGAGAAGGGTCATAGAAACATATTACTCGTAGAGGGATCTCAACGCAAAGATCAGACTGGCCGTTTTCTATCCCAACCAGAGCATGACAATATGTATTTCTACAGGGTCACCATCAGGTCATTACTGGCATTACTGCCCTTACTGGTGTATGGGGCCCAGTGAGCAGAAGCAAAGATGGTCTGTGCACCCCTCTTTTGCTTCTGCTCACTGGGACCCAGGGTATAATGTACTGTGCGACGGGACCGCCATCAGTTGCGCACATCTCAGCTCTGGTAGCTTTCATGAAGGTACATGGCCATCAAAACAGGCATCAGAGTACCGTGGGAAGATGATGAATTGAGGGTGAAGTATGGGGGAATAGTAAATGATGTATTGAAGGTGGGGGGAGTGGAGAGCAAATGATGATAAATTGAGGTAGGGAAGAGTATATGATGATGATTTGAGCATGGGGGGGGTTAATAGTGTTGAATTGAGGGTGGTGGAGAGTAAACAATGAGTTGAGGGTGGGGGATGGGGAACACCAAATGGTGAATTAAAGGTGGGGGGAGTGGAGAGAAAATGAATTGAATATGGTAAATGGTGATGAATCAACGTTGAGGGAAAGTAAATGATGATGAATTGAGGGTGAGGGAGAGTACATTATGTTGAATTGAGGGTGAGGGAGAGTAAATAATGATGTATTGAAGGTGAGGGAGAGCAAAATATTATGAATTGAGACTGGGGTGGGGGAACAGCAAATGATAATGACTGGAGAGTGGGAGACAGCAAATGATAAATTGAAAGTGGGAGGGGAGGGGGAGAGCAAATAATAATGAATTGTGGGTTGGGGGAAAAAATGATGATGTATTGAGACGAGGGATGAGGACAGTAAATGAAGATGAATTAAGGTTGCAGGAGAGTAAATGATTATGTATTGAATGTGGGGGACAGCAAATAATGATGAATTGAGGGTGGAGGGTGGGGGACAGGAAATGATGATACATTGGGGGTGGGGGGCTGTTATGACCCCAATGGCGAGGGTCTCAGAGGAACGTGGAAGTCTGCAGAATACAAAAATCCAGCTCCTAGGGCAGTGGTAACTGGGTTGACCATATATCTACTCCTAACGCCAACACTAGAAGTAGCCGGGGATCATTCCTACGTTGATTCTAGATGACACGCGCCAGCCGGAGAATCTAGCTACCCCTAGTAGAGGAAAACAAAGACCTTTCTTGCCTCCAGAGAAGGGAACCCCAAAGCTGGATAGAAGCCCCCCACAAATAATGACGGTGAGGTAAGAGGAAATGACAAACACAGAAATGAACCAGGTTTAGCACAGAGAGGCCCGCTTACTGATAGCAGAATAAAGAAAGGTAACTTATATGGTCAACAAAAACCCTATCAAAATCCACACTGGAAATTCAAGAACCCCCGAACCGTCTAACGGTCCGGGGGGAGAACACCAGCCCCCCTAGAGCTTCCAGCAAAGGTCAGGATATAGATTTGGAACAAGCTGGACAAAAATACAAAACCAAAACAAATAGCAAAAAGCAAAAGGCAGACTTAGCTGATATAACTGGAACCAGGATCAGTAGACAAGAGCACAGCAGACTAGCTCTGATAACTACGTTGCCAGGCATTGAACTGAAGGTCCAGGGAGCTTATATAGCAACACCCCTAACTAACGACCCAGGTGCGGATAAAAGGAATGACAGAAAAACCAGAGTCAAAAAACTAGTAACCACTAGAGGGAGCAAAAAGCAAATTCACAACAGGGGGCAGCAAATATTGATTAATTGAGGGTGCAGAAGAGCAATTTATTGCTGTATTGTTGGTGGGGGAGACCAAATGATGATGAATTGAGTGTGGGGGAGAGCAGATGATAATGAATAGAGGGTGGGATGCGATAGAGAGGGGACACTACCTAATAAATTGGAGAGGATGGGGTATGTAAATATAATGAATCAGGGGAGTAAGAGTTACAGAGTGGGGGACATTGAGGATGCAGGAGTGTGACTGGTATTGAATTGGGGGAATGAGTACAGGTACTAATTAATTTATATATTTATTTGGTGTAGAAAAATGGCTATTTATATTTAGCGGGGGCACAGTGGTAGATTACAATTTCACTATTTACTAATCATATACTAATGGTGAGTGCATGTCTGTTTTTAGCTGCATAGTGCACAAGTTGTGTAAAAAGTAGTGAATGTGCTCTGGAAGCGGTGATCTAGAAAACTGAGTGTTATTTTCTGCAGAGACAAGTCCTGGCTCAAAGATGTGATGGTGGTCTGAGCTTGATGAAGAAGAAAAGCGATGAAGGCTTCAACTAGTGATGGCGCTGAAGTGCGCCAGAAATGCATAAGGTTTTGGGGTTTTCCCTCTTATTTTAAACATTTTTAAACTGTTCTAACAAAATAAGTTTTAATTTTACCTGAGTGGATGTGCTGGAATCACCCTTTCACCCCTGTGTCTGACCATGTACAGAACATTCCACAGCTCCTGGGCAGGGGAGGAAGCAAAAGACAACACTGACATTACAGCAGGAGATCGCAGAGGATACATTTTGTGAGGTAAAATATTTTTTAAAAACAGTTAGTGAAATATTTTACCTCACAAAATGAATCCACTGTTATCCTCTGGTGTAATGTCAGTATTGTCATTTGCTTCCTCCCCTGCCCAGGAGATGTGGTATGCTCCATACGCGGTCAGACACAGTAAATTTTTAAAATGAACTTTCGTTCATGGGAAAACCCCTTTAATGTGCCCGGCTTCCTCTGCCTGTAGACATGTCGCGCATCCACCGCCAGGATCAGCCAAATGATTCACTGCACCTGCGCATAATTCACGCAGGCACAGTAAATCAGACTGCTGCCATCTTTGTACAGATAAACAGCGGTGTGCACATTAAAACTGCACATTCTCTCCTCCTGTACAAAGATGCAGTCAGTGAATCATTCGGCTGATCCCAGCGGCGACATGTTTGCGACAGTGTTCCGCTGGTGGTACCGCGCAAGATGCTGCATGAGTGTGAGTGTGAGTTTGTGTGTATGTGTGAGTGAGAGTGTGTATGTGTGAGTGTGAGTTTGTGAGTTTGTGTGAGTGTGTGAATGTGTGAGTGTGTGTGGTGCATACGGCGTATGGAGTGTGTGTGTGTGGTGCACGGTGTTCTTCTGGTGGCACCGCACAATAGGTTGGTACCAGCAGCAGTTTCCATATTGAGACACCCATCACTTGGGTGTCCCAATATGGCGGTCGGTGAACTTCCTCCGCTTGCAATTCTGGGATACGGTGACATCTGGACAGAACAGGAAATGAAAACATTACAAGGCAATTATATAAATAGATTAGTATTGTGTTTTTTATTAATAATCAATATTGTGGCAGCCCTGTATTTCCATACATCCGTCACACTGGTCAAGAGAGCCATCAGCCAGTCCAACATTGTGCTGCTATCCACGTCCGAGTTGTACGGCCGTTTGAATCTTCCCTAAGTAAAAGGTTGTATTATAGAAGCTATGGACCCAATGGTGAAGGACTGCTCAGGATGTCACCGAAGAGCTACATAATGATGGTGAAAACGACTGCAAGAAAGGACCTCTTGTCCCATAATGGATGTTAGTGGTATCATAATTCTGCATTAGGAATAAGACTACATAGATACATAGTATTCTAATGTTTCCCCCATAAGTTTCTATTATATTCACCCTAAAATATATTAAAATACAGTTGAAGCTATACTTCATTTACAGGAAAAAATAAATTAAATCATCATTGTTGATATTTTTGTACGATGCAGTGTCGCAGAGGGAAATTTAATGAGAACGGTGTTGAGTCTCAGATATTGCCCCCCTATAGTTTGCAATAAGAGTAGATGATTGCTATACGATATGCTAGGAATTCTAGTTGAAGCACAAAACGCTGAATAGTTAAATATATTTATGAGATCGCAATAACAGAATGCTTCAACATTCAATCAAAACATAATACCTTCTTCCTAACTTAATTAGTTCAATTGCTGCTTTTAAATGCTTGGATACCTGAAGATAACACATAAGCAATTTCCGGACTCACCAAGCAAGACGTCTGCCTACACTGCATGATGAGCTAAAGGAAAAAAAACTGTAGTCATGTACTGGGGTAAAAATGTATATCAAGACCCCAGGGAAGGGTCACAGTCACAGACCTTATGTTGAAGTCTCAGCCATAGCGAAAATGCTTTTGAATTCTTTAACATTTATTTAGAAAAGGAAATATGTATCTGTCTTAACTGATAGATTGTGCTCCTATCACTGGTGAAAATAACATTGAATTTTTGTCTCAGGAGGGGGCAACATTCGATCTTGAGCACAGCAAGTGAGCTTTTCACTTGCCCTGCCTGGAATTTAGGGACACTTATCCATATTTTGTCCACAAACCTCATTTCTTTCATTGAAGCACTGTGAAAGAATTTGATACAGGAATGGAAGCAAAGTGCTTTGAGTAAATGAAATATTGATCCATGCTCCCCTGGCCTTGCCTTCACCTTGCTCTCCGGACTGTGAGTTACTGACTTTTCCGTTTTGGATGTAATAGGAATTATTACAAGAGGCCGGTACAAGTAATTACTTGGCATGGAGAAAAGGAGGGTCCGTCATATATTTCTGTGTTCACGTTATTTTCCATCAGCCTTGCCGTCTCCTTTTTGGCCCTGTCTTTTCCTCCTCTTGATTCAATTCTTTTAACCGTCATTAATCAAGGCCTTTGTCAGTGGAAGTTTATCAAAAATATTAACTGAACACGGGTGCATGGCCATTGTGCAGTTTAGAAAGAGTCGGAATGGGAAAGCTGTGGATTTCAGAATACGGAAGGCTGCCCCTGTGATATATGGGGGTGTCTCTTCTGCAACACCGAGCAGTTTGTTTTAGTGATAAATATAGTAGTTGTGGCAGTGATAGGATCCATCTTGAGCCCTGCGCTGTGAGCTATTGTGTAAGGTAGACCATGTGTCTCACAGTAGTGAAGGTCACTACTGATAGCAAGTATGAGAACAACAGTCATTCATTAAAATCTACTTAATAGGGTTTGTAGCTGACAGCAACATGTGTTCTTCCCAGCCATAAGCTTCCAGACTGGGTGATTTTTCTTTCACCTGTTTTTCTCACAATGCAGCTGTCATACACCTTTATAGACAGTGCTGTAACCAACACTGTTTCTTGTAAGTACTTTACAGTTGTAAACTATTAGCTATAGCCAAAGCCTTAATTCTGGTACTTCTTGTACTTTGGTATAATCTTGTGCATTATTCACTTATTGTGATATAATTTGTCACTGTATTATGCCATTATTACTCATTTTACATTGCTGTGTGTAAGAGGTGGCCGCTCTCCTCAATAGTGCCCTCTCCTTCTTTCTTGTGACTCCCCTGAGCACTTTATGTACATTTGTTATGAACCCGTATGTTTTGTGTATAATGTAATGTAATGTATGTGCTGTAATTGTTATACCTTGTATTGAGTAAGTTCCCCTTTAATGACTATGTATAGAGTCAGGGACAGAAATAGTTAAAATAGGGGCTGGCCCAGCAGCAGTAGAGAGGATGAACTTGCAGCCCCTAGAAAAGGAAGCTGTTGCTTCCTCAGAACTGCCCGGACGTGTATGACAGACGGGGCACTGCCAGATCCCCCAGATGGGAGAGGTCAGTTGCCCCAGATTCTAAGGACTCCAAGGGCTTCAAGGACCTCAAGGACTCCAGGGACTCAGGAGGGGTCCTGAAGACTACAGGACTAACAACCGCAAAACGGACCCCAGGACTCTGGAAAGGACCTCGCTGAAGGGGTCTCAGGTGCCCAGATTCCAGCGTGTGGACTACTGCAGATCAGCGGCTGCTGCAGCTGCTGTGGGTGAGGCTGTAGAGAGTAAAGTGAGAGATCAGGAAATCCAGTTGTCATGGAGTTACCACGGCAAAGCAGTACCAGAAGACCGCAGCATCTGATCGCTCCTGCTTTGCCGCTGAGAAGAAGCACTACTCCAGTGTATTAAATGTGTTTGTCTTCTTTCAGCAGGACAGGGGTTAATTGTCCATGTGGAAATCCCTGCTTTCAGCTGTGCTCGGTTAGCCACTCCTTTCTCTTATAAAAGCTAGGCCTCCTGGCCAGATCCTTGTCTGAGTTTGCACTTGCTGGATAGACGTGGAGAGTGAAGAGCTGGTGTCTGGGGAGCTGGAGGAGTTTATTGTATGACTGTTGCTTGGTTTGTATGCTTGGAAATTCCTCATCCTTACCTGCCTTATTTTCTTCCCCCGTCCTTCACACCCTGGTGAATACCTCTGTTATTTGTGAGAGTATATTTGTGTAAGTGGAATTTTCTTTTACCCTTGTCTTTGTTCCTCTGTCTGTTGGGTTGGTGTACTGCGGTACACAGTAGCACCTCTCTTCCCTGGGTGGGGGAAGGGGACAGACGCAGGGCTGCAGTTAGTAGACAGGGCAAGGGCGGAGGCTGTCATGATCTCAATGGCAAGAGATCATAGCATCAGCATATATAGGAACTAGCTCTTGGAAGATGGAAACTGAGCTGACCATGAACTAAACCTAACGCACAACTAGCAGTGGCCGGGTAGCATGCCTACGTTGATTCTAGATGCCCAGCACCAGCCGGAGGACTAAATAAAGCTAGCAGAGGAAAATATTAGTCCTAGCTCACCTCTAGAGAAATACCCCGAAAGGAGACAGAGGCCCCCCACATGTATTGGCGGTGAATCAAGATGAAATAACAAACGTAGTATGAAAATAGGTTTAGCAAATTTGAGGTCCACTTACTACATAGCAGAAGACAGAAAGGACACTTTCATGGTCAGCTAAAAACCCTATCAAAACACCATCCAGAAATTACTTTAAAACTCTGGCATTAACTCATAACACCAGAGTGGCAATTCCTGTTCACAAGAGCTTTCCAGACACAGTAACGAAACTACAGCTGTGAACTGGAACAAAAATGCAAAAACAAACATGGACAAGAGTCCAACTTATCTAGTAGTTGTCTAGGAGCAGGAACAAGCACAGAGAGGCTTCTGATAACATTGTTGACCGGCAAGCAACTAACAGAGCAGCAAGGTTATATAGCGACTCCCACATCTTGATGGGAACAGGTGAACAGAGAAGATGAAGACACCAGTTCAATTCCACCAGTAGCCACCGGGGGAGCCCAGAATCCAAATTCACAACAGTACCCCCCCCTCAAGGAGGGGGCACCGAACCCTCACCCGAACCACCAGGGCGATCAGGATGGGCCCTATGAAAGGCACGAACCAGATCAGAGGCATGAACATCAGATGCATTCACCCAAGAATTATCCTCCTGGCCGTATCCCTTCCACTTCACCAGATACTGGAGTCTCCGTCTGGAAACACGAGAGTCTAAGATTTTCTCCACAACGTACTCCAACTCACCCTCAACCAACACCGGAGCAGGAGGCTCAACGGAAGGCACAACCGGTACCTCATACCTGCGCAATAATGACCGATGAAAAACGTTATGAATAGAAAAGGATGCAGGGAGGTCCAAACGGAAGGAAACAGGGTTAAGAATCTCCAATATCTTATACGGGCCGATGAACCGAGGCTTAAACTTAGGAGAAGAGACCCTCATAGGGACAAAACGAGAAGACAACCACACCAAGTCCCCAACATGAAGACGAGGACCAACACGACGACGGCGGTTAGCAAAAAGCTGAGTCTTCTCCTGGGACAACCTCAAATTGTCCACCACCTGCCCCCAGATCTGATACAATCTCTCCACCACAGCATCCACTCCAGGACAATCCGAAGATTCCACATGACCAGAGGAAAATCGAGGATGAAACCCCGAATTACAGAAAAACGGGGACACCAAAGTGGCAGAGCTGGCCCGATTATTGAGAGCGAACTCCGCCAATGGCAAAAAAGCAACCCAATCATCCTGGTCAGCAGACACAAAACGCCTCAGATATGTCTCCAGGGTCTGATTAATCCGCTCAGTCTGGCCATTCGTCTGAGGATGGAAAGCGGACGAAAAAGATAAATCTATGCCCATCCTAGCACAGAATGCCCGCCAAAATCTAGACACGAATTGGGTCCCTCTGTCAGAAACGATATTCTCAGGAATACCATGCAAACGAACAACATTTTGAAAAAACAGAGGAACCAACTCGGAAGAAGAAGGCAACTTGGGCAGAGGAACCAAATGGACCATCTTAGAGAAACGGTCACACACCACCCAGATGACAGACATCTTCTGAGAAACAGGCAGATCTGAAATAAAATCCATCGAGATGTGCGTCCAAGGCCTCTTAGGAATAGGCAAGGGCAACAACAATCCACTAGCCCGAGAACAACAAGGCTTGGCCCGAGCACAAACGTCACAAGACTGCACAAAGCCTCGCACATCTCGTGACAGGGAAGGCCACCAGAAGGACCTTGCCACCAAATCCCTGGTACCAAAAATGCCAGGATGACCTGCCAACGCAGAAGAATGAACCTCAGAGATGACTCTACTGGTCCAATCATCAGGAACAAACAGTTTATCAGGTGGGCAACGATCAGGTCTATCCGCCTGAAACTCCTGCAAGGCCCGCCGCAGGTCTGGAGAAACGGCTGACAATACCACTCCATCCTTAAGGATACCTGTGGGCTCAGAGTTACCAGGCGAGTCAGGCTCAAAACTCCTAGAAAGGGCATCCGCCTTAACATTCTTAGAACCCGGTAGGTATGACACCACAAAATTAAACCGAGAGAAAAATAATGACCAGCGCGCCTGTCTAGGATTCAGGCGCCTGGCAGTCTCAAGATAAACCAAATTTTTGTGGTCAGTCAATACCACCACCTGATGTCTGGCCCCCTCAAGCCAATGGCGCCACTCCTCAAAAGCCCACTTCATGGCCAAAAGCTCCCGATTCCCAACATCATAATTCCGCTCAGCGGGCGAAAATTTACGGGAAAAGAAGGCACAAGGCCTCATCACGGAGCAGTCAGAACTTTTCTGCGACAACACTGCCCCAGCTCCGATCTCAGAAGCGTCGACCTCAACCTGAAAAGGTAGAGCAACATCAGGCTGACGCAACACAGGGGCAGAGGAAAAACGGCGCTTAAGCTCCCGAAAGGCCTCCACAGCATCAGGGGACCAATCAGCAACATCAGCACCCTTCTTAGTCAAATCGGTCAATGGCTTAGCAATATCCGAAAAACCAGCAATAAATCGACGATAAAAGTTAGCAAAGCCCAAAAATTTCTGAAGACTCTTAAGAGAAGAGGGCTGCGTCCAGTCACAAATAGCTTGAACCTTGACAGGATCCATTTCAATGGAAGAGGGGGAAAAAATATATCCCAAAAAGGAAATCCTCTGTACCCCAAAAACACACTTAGAACCCTTCACACACAAAGAATTAGACCGCAAAACCTGAAAAACCCTCCTGACTTGCTGGACATGAGAGTCCCAGTCATCCGAAAAAATCAGAATATCATCCAGATACACAATCATAAATTTATCCAAATAATCGCGAAAAATATCATGCATAAAGGACTGGAAAACTGACGGAGCATTTGAAAGACCAAAAGGCATCACTAAATACTCAAAGTGGCCCTCGGGCGTATTAAATGCGGTTTTCCACTCATCCCCCTGCCTGATTCGCACCAAATTATACGCCCCACGAAGGTCAATCTTAGAGAACCACTTGGCCCCCTTTATGCGAGCAAACAAATCAGTCAGCAACGGCAATGGGTATTGATATTTAACAGTGATTTTATTCAAAAGCCGATAATCAATACATGGTCTCAAAGAGCCGTCTTTTTTTGACACGAAGAAAAAACCGGCTCCTAAGGGAGATGACGATGGACGAATATGTCCCTTTTCCAAGGACTCCTTTATATATTCACGCATAGCAGCATGTTCAGGCACAGACAGATTAAATAAACGACCCTTTGGGTATTTACTACCCGGGATTAAATCTATGGCACAATCGCACTCTCGGTGCGGAGGTAACGAATCAAGCTTGGATTCTTCAAAGACGTCACGATAGTCAGACAGGAACTCAGGAATTTCAGAGGGAATAGATGATGAAATGGAAACCACAGGTACATCCCCATGAGCCCACTTACATCCCCAGCTCAACACAGACATAGCTTTCCAGTCGAGGACTGGGTTATGAGATTGCAGCCATGGCAATCCAAGCACCAAATCATCATGTAGATTATACAGCACCAGAAAGCGAATAATCTCCTGGTGATCCGGATTAATACGCATAGTTACTTGTGTCCAGTATTGTGGCTTATTATTAGCCAATGGGGTGGAGTCAATCCCCTTCAGAGGAATAGGAGTCTCCAAAGGCTCTAAATCATACCCACAGCGTTTGGCAAAGGACCAATCCATAAGACTCAAAGCGGCGCCAGAGTCGACATAGGCGTCCGTGGTAATAGATGACAAAGAGCAAATCAGGGTCACAGATAGAATAAACTTAGACGGTAAGGTGCAAATAGAAACAGATTTACCAAGCTTTTTAGTGCGCTTAGAGCATGCTGATATAACATGAGTAGAATCACCACAATAGAAACACAACCCATTTTTCCGTCTAAAATTCTGCCGCTCGCTTCGGGACAGAATTCTATCACACTGCATACTCTCTGGCGATTTCTCAGTGGACACCGCCAGATGGTGCACTAGTTTGCGCTCCCGCAAACGCCTATCGATCTGAATAGCCATTGTCATGGACTCATTCAGACCCGCAGGCACAGGGAACCCCACCATAACATCCTTAATGGCATCAGAGAGACCCTCTCTGAAAGTCGCCGCCAGGGCGCACTCATTCCACTGAGTAAGCACAGACCATTTACGGAATCTTTGGCAGTAAATTTCCGCTTCATCTTGCCCCTGAGATAGGGACATCAAAGTTTTTTCTGCCTGAAGCTCCAAATGAGGTTCGTCATAAAGCAACCCCAAGGCCAGAAAAAACGCATCCACATTGAGCAACGCAGGATCCCCTGGTGTCAATGAAAAAGCCCAGTCTTGAGGGTCGCCCCGGAGCAAGGAAATCACAATCCTGACCTGCTGTGCAGGATCTCCGGCAGAGCGAGATTTCAGGGACAAAAATAATTTGCAATTATTTCGAAAATTCTGAAACCCAGATCTATTCCCCGAGAAAAATTCCGGCAAAGGAATTCTCGGCTCAGATACAGGTGCATGACAAACAAAATCTTGCAAATTTTGTACCTTCGTGGCGAGATTATTCAAACCTGCAGTTACACTCTGAAGATCCATTGCAAACAGGTGAACACAGAGCCATTCAAAGGAGAGAAAAAAAAAAAAAAAAAAAATTTCAGCAGACTACTTATTTCTCTCCTTTCTCAGCCAAGGATTTTAACCCTTTAGTGGGCCGGTCAAACTGTCATGATCTCAATGGCAAGAGATCATAGCATCAGCATATATAGGAACTAGCTCTTGGAAGATGGAAACTGAGCTGACCATGAACTAAACCTAACGCACAACTAGCAGTGGCCGGGTAGCATGCCTACGTTGATTCTAGATGCCCAGCACCAGCCGGAGGACTAAATAAAGCTAGCAGAGGAAAATATTAGTCCTAGCTCACCTCTAGAGAAATACCCCGAAAGGAGACAGAGGCCCCCCACATGTATTGGCGGTGAATCAAGATGAAATAACAAACGTAGTATGAAAATAGGTTTAGCAAATTTGAGGTCCACTTACTACATAGCAGAAGACAGAAAGGACACTTTCATGGTCAGCTAAAAACCCTATCAAAACACCATCCAGAAATTACTTTAAAACTCTGGCATTAACTCATAACACCAGAGTGGCAATTCCTGTTCACAAGAGCTTTCCAGACACAGTAACGAAACTACAGCTGTGAACTGGAACAAAAATGCAAAAACAAACATGGACAAGAGTCCAACTTATCTAGTAGTTGTCTAGGAGCAGGAACAAGCACAGAGAGGCTTCTGATAACATTGTTGACCGGCAAGCAACTAACAGAGCAGCAAGGTTATATAGCGACTCCCACATCTTGATGGGAACAGGTGAACAGAGAAGATGAAGACACCAGTTCAATTCCACCAGTAGCCACCGGGGGAGCCCAGAATCCAAATTCACAACAGGAGGCCCTGGCATCCTTGCCATCTGAGGAATTCCGGGGAACAGGGTGAGTTAGGGTGCCCCCTAGTGCTAGGGCCAGGAAAGGTGCACCTGCTCCCAGTTTACTCGCAAGTCCTATCGTGACATTAACTCTAACCGAAAGCCTTTTCTGATCCATGATGGATCCTATCACAGCGCTGTCAGAGCCATTGCAGCAGCTCAGTTTGGAGGTGGCGGATTTATGTGGTTTCACAACACTCTGCTACATCTGGTGTAGGGATCTCGCCCTCCAGGCAAACCATTGTGGAGCCCAAGGTCGCGCTGCCAGACAGGTTCTCTGGTGGGCGGGACAAGTTTGTTGTGTTCCGAGAGGCCTGTAAACTTTATTTCTGGCTGCTTCCGGTATCCTCTGGTACAGAGGAGCAACATGTGGGGATTGTTATCTCGCTCCTGCAGGGGGACCCGCAAGCATGGGCATTTTCTTTCCCATCTGACTCACAGTCACTCCAGACAGTAGAGGGCTTCATTCAGGCTTTGGGATTGGTATGTGATGACCCTGATCGTGTCTCCTTGGCTGAGTCATCTCTGTGCCAACTTCAGCAAGGAGACCGTCTGGCGGAGGAATACTGCTCCGAGTTCTGGCGGTGGGCCACTGACACTAGGTGGAATGACCCGGCCCTCCATAGTCAGTTTTGCGAGGGTCTCTCTGTGAGAGTAAGGGATGCGTTAGCTCTCTATGAGACTCCTAACTCCTTTGAGGCGGCCACATCTCTGGCGATCCAGGTCGATCACTGTCTTCACCAGAGACATAGCGACACACCTCTGGTGGCAGTAGGTCCAAGTTTGAGCCTGACCCGTACTGATTCCACTGTGGAACCCATGCAAGTGGGTGCGGCGTTCCAACCTAGCAAACTTGCATTAATCCGGCATAAGGGGGAATGTGTTTCTGTTGTGGCAAGAAGGGTCATTTTGTGAGCACATGTCCTACCCGTCACTTGTTTAAACAACCGCCGGAAAACTAGATGGCCAAGGTTGCGGGGAGGTTGTCAACTCGGGTGTACTCAGAACTTCTGTGGGAAAGACTCGTTTTTTCCTTCCAGCTATTTTATACGTGGGTGGACATTTCTTGCACAGTGGGGCGGGGTTTAATTTGCCAGGTTCGTTCGGGACCAAGGCCTTGTATCACATCTCTTGTCCAGAACGATACCCATTATAGCTATCAATTCTGGCCTTCTAAAACAGGGGCACTACATGCAGGTGGTCCGTGACTTACGGCTACAGGTGGGGACCATACACTCTGAGGTGTTAAACTGCTATGTGATGAGGGCCTGCCCTCACCTGTGGTGCTAGGACTTCCTTGGCTCACTCAGCACAATCCGGTAATTGATTGGCAGACACAGGACGTGGTAAAGTGGAGTACATACTGTCAAGGACACTGGGTACCCGGTTGGCAAGTGTGGATACCCAGTCCGTGCCCCATTACCTGTCAGACTACGAAGATGTGTTTTCTGAGCAGGGGAGCCAAAAGCTTCCCCCTCATCATCCTTATGATTGTGCCATCAATCTTGTTCCTGGTGCCAAGCTGCCCAAGAGCAGACTCTATAACATCTAAGGTCCAGAAAGGCAGGCCATGAAGGACTATATTACGAAAAGTCTGGCTAAGGGTCATATCCGACCATCCTCATCTCCCCTTGGTGTGGGGTTATTTTTCGCCAAGAAGAAGGAAGGCGGGTTACATCCTTGCCTGGATTTCCGGGAACTTAATGCGATCACTGTCCGTGATTCGTATCCGCTACCTTTTATCCCTGACCTTTTAATCAAATTGTAGATACATATGAAAAAGAAATGCGGCACTCACCCCAACGATGCTGTGATGAAGAATCCTTTATTCGCTGCAATCAGCGGTTAGGTGTACATAGAGAGGCGATGAAGAGGGGGCAGGAGTCGGGTGCGGGGAATAAAGTGAGGACAACGGCCGTTTCGCGCTTTGCGCTTCAACGGGTCCAAGTGCAAACAACATACATGTCACTTCCTTTTAGGGGAATGGACAATCACGTGATTGAAGTATACATAAACATAGTGAATCTAAAAACATTCAGTTTGCAATAGAAATGTTTACAAAGACATAGTATAAATATTATCATGCAATCCAAGAACGATATAAATTATCTAAAGGATATTTATGAAGATATAACTACCATTTAAAGAAATACCGCCATGTCCAGTTTATCATTCAGGCCGATAGGGCCTTGGGCATTCGTATCCAGAATCCACCTAGCTTCATGCTGAAGCAGGACTCTGTCACGATTACCACCGTTCTGTGGAGCTTCCACTATTTCCAATCCGGCAAAACGCAAGACATCAGGGTTCGAATCATGCTTAGTCTTTATATGTTCAATTAATCTTAAAGAACCTTTTCCTGTCAAGATTGATCTATGATGTTCTCTGAACCTGGTGACAAGAGGGCGGATAGTTTTGCCGATATAAAAGAACTGACATGGGCAGTAAATTGCGTAGAAAACGAATTTGCTTTTACAAAGGATGAAATCTCGGACAGTGTGCGTTATGGAGCCTATACGTAGGGGATCTTTTGTTAAATGAAGGTGTCAGAAATTACAGTTCCCGCACTTATAGTTTCCTTTTAGTAGGGACCTTTGTAGCCAATTATGGCTTTCTACCGATAATCTGTTATGTACCAGTATGTCTCCTATATTTTTCGTGCGTTTGTATGCAAATTGGGGTGGTATAGACGTAATTTAAGAGATCCCTGTCATTTTGCAGTACGTGCCAATTTTTTCTGATCGCAGAATATATTTCCCTATCCATTTGGCTATGAGTGAAGGCAAAGGTAAATCTTTGATCTTTTTGTGCGGATCTTTTGTTTCTTTTACGATTATTTAACAGAGCCTTTTGAGATAATTTGCTTACTTTAAATTCTGCTTCTGTTAGAATGTTGAGGGGATAATTTCTTTTCAAAAAAACCGATTTTAATTCAATTAGTTGTTCTTTAAGAATGGAGTCGTTGCTATTGATTTTTCTATAGCGGACCATCTGACTATATGGGATACTTTTTCTCGTACGTAATGGATGAGCACTATTAAAGTGAAGGAGGTTGTTTGTAGCTGTTGTTTTTTTATGCACCCGAGTAATTAGTTCCCCATCGAGAACATTAATTTTTACATCGAGGAATTCTAGCTGATTTTCGCCAAAAGTGGAGGTAAACCGCATGTTATCTTTATTAATGATATTAATATGTGCGACAAAATTATCAAAATCTATTTTTTTTGAACCGTCCAAGGTAATAAAAATGTCGTCCGCAAACCTTACGTAAAATTTCATATGCTTCAAGAATGGATTTGTGATAGAGGTGATGTGTTCCTCTTCAAAGGTAGCCAAAAAAAGATTAGCAAAAACACGCGACGGGCGTGCCCATGGCAGTGCCAGTGCATTGCAGATACCATTTATCTAGGAACTTAAAGGCGTTGTGTGATAATATAAATTCTAGACTTTCTGAAACAAATGCGATAAAATCTAGGTCTTTCTCCGTATTATATAGAATTTTCCTAATTCCCTCTATACCGTTTCTCTGTGGAATACGAGTATATAAGATCATAGATCAATCTTGACAGGAAAAGGTTCTTTAAGATTAATTGAACATATAAAGACTAAGCATGATTCGAACCCTGATGTCTTGCGTTTTGCCAGATTGGAAATAGTGGAAGCTCCACAGAACGGTGGTAATCGTGACAGAGTCCTGCTTCAGCATGAAGCTAGGTGGATTCTGGATACGAATGCCCAAGGCCCTATCGGCCTGAATGATAAACTGGACATGGCGGTATTTCTTTAAATGGTAGTTATATCTTCATAAATATCCTTTAGATAATTTATATCGTTCTTGGATTGCATGATAATATTTATACTATGTCTTTGTAAACATTTTTATTGCAAACTGAATGTTTTTAGATTCACTATGTTTATGTATACTTCAATCATGTGATTGTCCATTCCCCTAAAAGGAAGTGACATGTATGTTGTTTGCACTTGGACCCGTTGAAGCACACAGCGCGAAAGGGCCATTGTCCTCACTTTATTCCCCGCACCCGGCTCCTGCCCCCTCTTCATCGCCTCTCTATGTACACCTAACCGCTGATTGCAGCGAATAAAGGATTCTTCATCACAGCATCGTTGGGGTGAGTGCCGCATTTCTATTTCATACGTATCTACAAGTGAAGTTGCTGATTTTGATTCAGCGTGCACCACCCCTGAAATGCATTAAGCTGGATTCGTGTTATATATCTGTATGCTATAATCTATCATATAGCCTGTGAAGATTGATGACCTGGTGCCGCACGAGCTCCGCATTTTGGTTTGCATCGTATTTTTAATCAAATTGTTGTGGCAAAATGGTTCTCTAAGATTGAACTCATGGGAGCGTACAACCTCATCCGCATTAAGGAGAGGGATAAGTGGAAGACTGCGTTCAATATGCCAGAAGGACACTAAGAGTTGTGATGCCTTTTAGGTTCACAAACGCGCCCGCCGTCTTCCAGCACTTTATTAATGACATTTTTAGTCACCTAGTAGGCAGGTCAGTTGTTTTCGCCCTGGATGACATTCTTATTTATTCACCTGACCTTGAGTCACACCAGCGACATGTCAGACAAGTCCTACACATATTACGTGACAATAAATTGTATGTCAAACCCAATAAGTGTATGTTCTCAGTTGAGATCCCTTTCCTTGGATATGTATTATCTGCCACCGTTTTTTGCATGGATCCAGCGAAAGTCTGGGTGTTATTGGAGTGGGATCATCCTGAGGATTTGAAGGCCTTACAAAAGTTTTGGGTTTTGCCAATTACTACCATAAATTCATAAAAAACTTTTCGGTAGTAGCCAAATTGCTCACTGATATGACCAAAAAGGGGACGGACTTCACCAAGTGCTCCAGTCCTGCCAGGGAGGCATTTGACACATTGAAAAGGTGTTTTGCTTCTGCTCCAATTCTTATTCAGCTTGATGTCACTTAGCCTTTCATTGTGGAGGTGGATGCATCCGAGGTGGGTGTGGGGGCTGTATTGTCACAGGGTGCGTCTTCTGGTAAATGGCAACCAAGCGCATTCTTTTCTAAAAAAACTTTCGCCAGCTGAGAGAAACTATGATATTGGTAATAGGGAACTCTTAGCTATCAAATGGGCATTTGAGGAGAGGCGTCATTTTTTAGAGGGAGGAGATCATCCAGTGATGTTGATTACTGACCATAAGAATCTGGTTTACTTGGAGTCGGCAAATGTTTTACACCTCGTCAGGCAAGATGGGCATTATTCTTTACCAGGTTTAACTTCTTTGTTACTTTTAGGCCAGGGAGCAAAAATGTTAAGGCAGATGATTTGTCCCATTGCTTTCCTGGGGGAGGCGACAAGTGCAAACCGGCATCTATTTTACAAAAAGGGGTAGTGATGGTGTCTATATGCTCCAATCTTGAAAGAGAGGTTGCTGACGCTAAGGGGGACGCCCCTGCTACCTGTCATCTTGGTAATCTGTTTGTACCAGTCAATCTCTGTCTTAGAATCCTCAGTGAACATTATGATACAGTGTTGGCTGGACATCCGGGGAATAAGGCCACCGCAGATCTACTTACTCAGCGTTTTTGGTGGCCAGATGCTTATAAGGATGTTCAGGAGTATGTGGCCTCCTGCAATATCTGTGCATGTTCTAAGACCTCACATACTCGTCCGTCAGGGGCTCTCCTACCATTGGAGATTCCCAGCAGACCTTGGACTCATTTGTCTGTCAATTTTATTACGGATCTACCTGTGTCTGCAGGGAACACTGTAATCCTGGTGGTGGTGGACAGGTTCAGTAAAATGTCTCATTTTATTGCTTTGCCAGCTTTGCCTAACGCCAAAACTCTGGTGCAAATCTTCATCAGGGAAATAAGACTGCATGGGATTCCTATGGATATTATTTCAGTTCGGGGGTGCAGTTTATCTCCAAATTCTGGAGGGTGTTTTGCACCCGTCTGGGGATCCATTGGCCTTTTTCTTCGGCTTTTCACCCGCAGTCTAACGGGTAGACTGAACGGGTTAATCAGAAATTAGAGACATATCATATATGTCTTGTGTCTGAGAATCAGGAGGACTGGGTGACCTAGTTACCGCTGGCTGAATTTGCAGTTAATAATCGCTGTCAAGAATCAACCAGTAAGTCCCCATTTTTCAGGGCATATGGGTTCCATCCCCAGTTTAGTTCGTTCAATGGTGATCGCCCTTCTGGTTTACCAGAGGAGGAACGGTTCTCTTCTATTTCTACTATATGGCAGAGGGTGATTAATAATTTGCAACAGATGGGTTCCAAATATGAGTGTGGCTGATTGGAGACGTTTGGTGGGTCCAGACCTGTGCGTTGGTGACTTGGTATGGTTGTCCTAAAGGAACATTAAGCTAAAGGTTCCATCACGGAAATTGGGTCCCAGGTTTATTGGTCCTTATAAGATCTTAGCCGCCGCCAATCCAGCAGCACTCCGCCTTGCTCTGCCACCTACTTTTAAAATCCATAATGTTTTTCACCATTCACTTCTCAAGAAGTATGTGGCATTTGCAGGACCTTCACCTCTGCCAACTTCTCTTGTCGTTGTCGATGGTAATCTGGAGTTCCAGATAGCAAAGGTCTCAAAATCTCGTCTTGTTCGTCGGTCACTTCAATACATGGTACATTGGAAGGGGTACGGTCCTGAGGAGAGGATGTGGGTTCCAGCTTCTGACATCCATGCGGCCAGACTGGTTTGGGCCTTTCATGTGGCCCACCCAGATAAACCAGGCCCTGAGGTTCCGGAGGTCCCTTATAGAAGGGGGGATACTGTCACAGAGTTACCGCGACAGAGCAGTACCAGAAGACCGCAGCATCTGATGGCTCTTGATTCGCCGCTGAGAAGAAGCACTTCTCCGCTGTATTAAATGTGTTTGTTTTCTTTCAGCAGGACAGGGGATAATCGGCCATGTGGAAATCCCTGCTTTCAGCTCTGCTCGGATAGCCACTCCTCTCTCCTATAAAAGCTAGGCCTTCTGGCCAGATCCTTGTCTGAGTTAGTACTTGCTAGATGGACCTGGAGAGTAAAGAGCTGGTGTCTGGAGAGCTGGAGGAGTTTATTGTATGACTGTTGCTTGGTTTGTACGCTTGGAAATTCCTCATCCTTACCTGCCTTATTTTCTTCCCCCGTCCTTCACACCCTGAATACCTCTGTTATTTGTGAGAGTATATTTGTGTGAGTGAAATTTTCATTTACACTTGCCTTTGTTCCCATGTCTGTTGGGTTGGTGTACTGCGGTACACAGTAGCGTCTCTCTTCCCCGGATGGGGGAAGGGGACAGATGCAGGGCTGCAGTTAGGAGACAGGGCAAGGGCGGAGGCCCTGTCATCCTTGCCATCTGAGGTATCCCGAGGAACAGGGTGAGTTAGGGCACCTCCTAGTGCTAGGGTCAGGAAAGTTGCCCCTGGTCCTAGTTTACTCACCAGTCCTATCGTGACACCAGTGCTGTACTTGTGCCCTTCTTCTTCTTCATCTTTCATCATTGTTTAAATAAAGTTACTTTTCCCTGTTGGAGTACAGCTGCATTCCAGACCCTTACTTGCCTGGACTGCTGTGACCAGAGGAAGAGAAAGTAGCCTGGGGGGGAAAAGCTGTGTTGGTCCCTTCTATGTGTAAGGGACGGGTGGTGCTTGCTGAACGTGCGCTCAGTGGACTCTGTGTAAGTACTGTGCCTTTAAATAGCTCGGCCATAACTACTTCCCCCCCGTCACCCTTGTTACATGTCCATGCATTATTCCTGTCTTGAGCTGTGATATCACTTTATTAATTATGCCTGTACTGTCACATCACCTTGTGATTTGTCTTTGCTCTGTGACATCAATCTTTAATCATGTGTTAATGCTTCAAAGTTTAGATACAGGGGCATGTATAGAAATCATAGAGCCCCATAGCAAGAGTCTGTATACCCTCCTGCCATAACATATTGTGAGGAGAATGTGGGGTCATGTCACATAGAGACAGTCACAGAACAGCATACCACTTAACTTTTAAACACATGATGAGGGACATATATTGCAGCGTGCAGTATTCTCACCCTCTACAATACTTCTTCCATAGCCCCATTCCATAAGATGTTCCCCCAAAATTCTCCTCACACATAGTATGATACTCCAAAGTTAATTTCCTTACATAATTTGCCCCCCAATACCCCTCACAAGCACAGTATGATGACCCCACAGCAAGCCACCACAGTCTGACATCCTTATACTGACCAGGCACAGAATAATGCCTGCACACTGACCCCTACAAAGTATGAATCCCTTATACTGAGTCCCCAAAGTACATCCCCCACACAGTATTGTGGCCCCATAATTCTTCTCCACATGGCATAATGTCCCCACAACCCCCACACAGTATCATGGTCCCACAGCGCCCCATACAGTATTTTAGTCCCACAGCTCCTGCCATAGAATGATGCCTCCATAGAATCCTCAAAAAGTAAAGATAGACAAACTAAAAAAAATACTAATTGCCTTGCCCCTGTTTGCTTGGCACTCTACTCTGGTCAGTGCATTGTGTGGACTGAGGCACCACATAGCAAAAGTGATGTAGTGACGTCGTCACCTAGACTCATGGACCAATTGATTTTCATTGTGGGTTTTGATCCAACCTTTGGATCAAAATCAGACATGTCTCTGTGATTTTCTGCTGACTGGTCTATGAAAAATCACTGCGGGCAAACAAACTGTCCTGTGAAGAACACTGATTCAAACTTACTGAATCAGAGCTAACACCATCCTGCTGTAACCGAGACCAGCAATGTGCCACACTTTCCATAATGTCCTCTACTTCCTCCCAACTGATATGCTTCTCAGAGGCAAAAGAGCCCAACTGTGACTTTTCTTTGGTGTTATTAATTCCCAGATGGCTGGTGCCAGTAGTGGCAGGGACGGTGGTTAGGGCCTACAGATTCTTCCCCATGGTATGGATTTTTTTTCTTTCACAGTACCCTGTCCATTGTCATGTTATCTTTAATCATACATTTTGCACAACACTATAATTAACTGTTCACAAATATTTGAACCCCAGTTCTTCAACCCTTGTGTTAAAGGACATAAGAATTGCTAGTTAGATGAAATGCATGTATAGAAAGCAAAAAAAAAAAAAAGTGTAATTGTGATTCAAATGCAATAAGAGAGATGCCAACTGCACCATATCATTGATCAATCACACTAAGTCTTGTATCTATCTCTCACCCTATTAAGTGAATCTCTGTATTATTCACAGATTGCTATGCTCATCTTCTTCACTGCTGTAGTTATTCAACATACAAGGTGGGCCATTTATATGGATATACCTGGGTGGGTCATGTGTATGGATACACCTAAATAAAATGGGAATGGTTGGTGATATCAACTTCCTGTTTGTGGCACACTAGTATATGGGAGGGGGAAAACTTTTCAAGATGGGTGGTGACCATGGCGGCTATTTTGAAGTCGGTCATTTTGGATCCAACTTTATAAATGGCCCACCCAGGTGTATCCATATAAATGGCCCACCCTGTATTACTGGAGAATTTATTTTATGTTTTAGGACTTTCTTTTCCTATCTGTATTGCTGATTTGTCAGCTCTGATGTGCTCCCATTATCCTAAATCATCTTAATATGGCTGATGCATTCCCTTTCTAGGCTTTTATAGTGGCTTTGATAGTCCCTCTTAAATGGATATGCTATACAATGTGATAGCTGAAAAGCATTATAAGGAAAGACAAAGGCTAGTCCCAAATGCACTTCCGGGCAGACGTACAAACATTTGGGAACCCCTGAGCACACTGGTGTTCATTTCAGGTAATTTACAGCCCACTGACCTTATAGGTGTCTGACAATTTTTGTTGCATATATACATCTGTGGCTATCATTCACCATGATACCTTACCACTTGGTTGTACTGTAGTGCAGGATGTCTGCACGTGTATTATACTTACGCATCATCACTTTTGATAATATTAAATATTGTATATGATATATATGTTTATGTCCCCTTGCTTTGCACTGTTTGTCCTTTCACATGTGAGCATACCTCCTGTTTCCTTCTTCCTGTATATTTGTTAATAAAATTTTATATTTTGATTACTACTTGGGACACTTGATCATCTTCCTTTCTTATGCTTGCATATGTCTCTATGACGATTTGTCCCCTCTTGATTATTAGTCCCATTCTGTACTAACACATCAAGAATACTTTATACTGTTTAATTTAATCTTTATGTATTCATTATTTACCTTGGACATGCTACCTTTTTCCATGAGAATTTTTTATATTATGAGGAAGCCTGCATGATTTCACCTGAAGTCATATCAGTCTTCTGTGACTGATGCAATCTTCTGCAATGTGTTACAAGGTGGCAGGTGTATTGGTGCAAATTTTTTTAGGTCACCCATCATAAAATTTTAAACAGATTTCATCCACATTAAATCAATTTGCTGATCTCAAATTATTATGCTTTTAATCTCTGTACTGTGGCATCATTGTGCTCATTGACTCTCTTTCACCCAAGGTTTGGGAGAGATGGTGGTTGAAGGTAAGGAAAATTCTCTGTATACAGTGTGGTAACTTAAAGCTCATGAGCCCCAATGGGCCTCCTACTATTAAAGGGCCACTGTCACCCCCTCCAGCCGTTATAAACTAAAAGAGCCACCTTGTGCAGCAGTAATGCTGCAGTCTAACAAGGTGGCTCTTTTAGTTTTTGATTCAGTTATTCCCTCAATAAAGCGTTTTAAAATTTGCCCTAAATACCTGTCCTTAGACCTGGAGGCGGTTCGAAGCCTCCTCTGTGAATCTCCCAACGGCCGTCACTCTTCTCTTCTGGGGATGTGGTCGCTGCCCCCTTCGCGCTGTTTCTTCTTAAATCCGGCGCCTGCGCTGTGCGTGCCTACCTGGGACAGGCGCAGTCTTCATTGTCCGTCATAGGTCAGATGCAGGGTGCCTGACTGCGCCTGTGCGGGTAGTGCGGCCACCCTGTTGCTGAATCCCCGCCCCGCACTGTGTTATTCATTATGCACAGTGCGGGGCTGGGGTTCCTGGGCATGCGCACTGCGCTGTTCAGACGCTCCCCCAGCTCCCCCGCCTTCCAGCGTTGCCGGAATATACAGGTTTCCTTGCCAGCGTTTGGAATGAAGCAGCCGCAAATAACAACGCTGGAAGGCGGGGGAGCTGGGGGAGCGTCTGAACAGCGCAGTGCGCATGCCCAGGAACCCCAGCCCCGCACTGTGCATAATGAATAACACAGTGCGGCGGGATTCAGCAACAGGGTGGCCGCACTGCCCGCACAGGCGCAGTCAGGCACCCTGCATCTGACCTATGACGGACAATGAAGACTGCGCCTGTCCAAGGCAGGCACGCACAGCGCAGGCGCCGGATTTAAGAAAAACAGCACGAAGGGGGCGGCGACCACATCCCCAGAAGAAAAGAGTGACGGCCGTTGGGAGATTCACAGAGGAGACTTCGGACCGCCTCCAGGTCTACAGACAGGTAGTTAGGGCAAATTTTAAAACGCTTTATTGAGGGAATAACTGAATCAAAAACTAAAAGAGCCACCTTGTTAGACTGCAGCATTACTGCTGCACAAGGTGGCTTTTTTAGTTTATAAAGGCTGGAGGGGGTGACAGTGGCCCTTTAATTGTCTTTTATAGAATTGGTCTTTTCAAATAGGTGAGAAGTTTCTAGTAGCACCCCCTTTTGAAAGCGTCACAGCTTGTAAGTGCTTTTTGTAGCCAGAAAAGAGTCTTTCAATTCTTGTTTGAGGGTTTTTCATATATTCTTCTTTGAACATTTTTTCCAGATCTGTGACATTCCTGGGTCATCATGCATGACTGCTATTTTGAGGTCTAGCCAAAGATTTTCAATAATGTTCAGATTGGGGTACTGTGTAGCCATTGTAAAACCTTCAGCTTGCGTCTTTTGAGATTGTTTATCATGGATTTTGATGTGTGTTTAGGATCATTATCCATTTGTAAAAACCATCCTCTTTTCAACTTGAGCTTTTTTACAGATGGTGTTATGTCTGCATCAAGAATTTGTTGAAATTTTATTGAATCCATTCTTCTCTCTACCCCGTGAAATGTTCCCCATGCCATTGACTGCAACACAACTCCAAAGCATGATTGATCCACCCCCATTCTTAGTGGTTGGCGGGATGCTCTTATCCTGAAATTCTGTGCCCTTTTTTCTCCACACATACCTTTGATCATTGTGGCCAAAGAGTTCTATTTTAAACTCAATGGTCCACAGGATTTGTTTCCAAAATGCATCAGGCTTGTTTAGATTATTATTAATATTTATTATTATTATTTATTTATATAGCACCATTGATTCCATGGTGCTGTACATGAGAAGGAGTTACATACAAATTACAGATATCAATTACAGTAAGCAAACTAACAATTACAGACCAATACAGAGGGACGAGGAGCCTGCCTTAGCGAGCTCACATTCAATAGGGTGGTGGGGAAGGAGACAATAGGTTGAGGGTTGCAGGAGCTCCAGTGTTAGTGAGGCAGTAGCTCCGGTAGTGGTGAGGAGGCAGCGGGGTCAGTGCAGGCTGTAGGCTTTCCTGAAGAGGTGGCTTTTCAGGTTCGGTCTGAAGGATCCGAATGTGGTTGATAGTCGGATGTGTTGGGGCAAAGAATTCCAGAGGAAGGGGGATATTTGGGAGAAGTCGTGGAGGCAGTGGGGTGAGGAGCGAATAAGTGTGGAGGAGAGAAGAAGGTCTTGGGAGGACCAGAGGTTACGTGAGGGGAGATATCGGGATATTAGTTCAGAGATATATGAAGGAGACAGGTTATGGATGGCTTTGTAGTTCAGTATTAGTAATTTGAACTGGATACGCTGAGGAAATGGGAGCCAGTGAAGAGATTTGCAGAGGGGAGAGGCAGAGGAGTAGCGAGGAGAGAGATGAATTAGTCAGGCAGCAGAGTTAAGGATGGACTGGAGAGGTGCAATGGTGTTATCAGGGAGGCCAAAGAAAAGTTTGTTGCAGTAGTCAAGGCGGGAGATGATGAGGGCATGCACAAGCATTTTAGTAGATTGACGGTTGAGGAAAGGACGGCTTCTGGAGATATTTTTGAGCTGGAGGCGACAGGAGGTGGAAAGAGCTTGGATGTGTGGTTTGAAGGAAAGGGTAGAGTCAAAGGTTACTCCGAGGCAGCGGACCTCCGGTACGGTGGAAATCGTGATATCGTTAATTGCGATAGATAGGTCGGGTAAGGAAGATCTATGAGATGGAGGAAAGATTGATGAGTTCAGATTTGTCCACATTGAGTTTGAGGAAGCGAGAGGAGAAGAAGGAGTATATGGCTGATAGACACTCTGGGATTCTGGAAAGCAGAGAGCTGACATCTGGGCCAGAGAGGTAGATCTGAGTGTCATCAGCATAAAGGTGGTACTGGAATCCATGGGACTTTATGAGTTGTCCCAGGCCAAGTGTATAGATTGAGAAAAGTAGGGGTCCTAGGACAGAACCTTGGGGGACTCCAACAGAGAGAGGGTGGGGTGAGGAGGTAGTGTGGGAGTGAGACACGCTAAATGTGCAGTTGGAAAGGTATGAGGAGATCCTGGATAGGGCGGGGTCTTTGATGCCAAAGGAGGAGAGGATCTGTAGTAGGAGGTAGTGGTCCACTGTGTCGAAAGCAGAGGACAGGTCTAGAAGGAGGAGTATAAAGTATTGCCCGTTAGCTTTGGCTGTAAGTAAGTCATTAGTCATTTTGGTCAGGGCTGTCTCAGTTGAGTGATGGGGGCAGAAACCAGATTGTAGATTGTCAAAAAGCAAATTAGATAAGAGTTGGGAGGAAGGTTCATTGTGGATGTGCTGCTCCAGGAGCTTGGAAATGAATGGGAGCAGCAATATTGGGCAATAGCTGGACAAAGCAGTTGGATCGATGGTTGGCTTTTTAAGGGTAAGCGTGATTGTGGCATATTTGAAAGCAGAAGAGAAGGTACCAGAAGTTAGTGATAAGTTGAAGAGGTGGGTTAGCGATGTGATAAGAGTGGCGGTGAGGTTGAGGAGGAGGTGGGATGGGATGGGGTCGAGCACACAGGTGGTGAGGTGCGATTTGAAGAGGAGACAATTAAGCTCCCCTTCAGTGATGTTCGATAGGGAGGTTATGGGCTTTGGGCATTGGTCTGGTATAAAAAGGGGTTATGGTGGTTGAACTTTGAAAACTTGCCTTGTTTGTTCGATCTTATTTTTAAAGTGTGTGGCAAAGTCCTCAGCAGAGATGAGGGAGGTTGGAGGGGGCAGTGGGGGTGGAGGATGGAGTTAAAGGTTTTGAATAACTGTTTTGGGTTTTAGGATTGGGAAGATACAAGGTTGTAAAGGAGGCCTGTTTAGCAGAGGTGAGAGCAGATTTGAAAGCGAGTGTTGCCTTTTTGAATGCAGTGAAGCACCGCTCTGCAACCCTGGATGCTTGCCGGAGCTTTTTAGTGGTGTTATTGTGCCAGGGTTGGCTATTGATTCGTTGCACTCTGCCATGAATGAGAGGGGCAACCGTGGCAATAGCTGATGCGAGAGTGGCATTGTAGAAAGCAGTGGCACTGTCTGTTGTGGAGTGAGAATATGGATTCCAGTGGTAGGATAGAGTCAGAGAGTGTGGGTGTCTAGGTGTGCGAGTTTTCTGCAGGGGTGCGCATGTTTCTGGACATGGGTGACCGATGAGGAGGACAGGGATGAGAATGTGAGCAGATGGTGATCGGATAGGTGGAGACGGGAGGTGGTGAAGTTAGATAGAGAGCAGAGACGGGTGAAGACCTGGTCTAATGTATGTCCGTCTGTGTGGGTGGCTGAGGAGGACCACTGAGTAAGTCCAAAAGATGAAGTAAGGGACAGAAGTTTGGAGGCTGTTGACTGAAGGGTATCAGTGGGGATGTTGAAGTTACCCATGATGATAGTTGGAATGTCAGTGGAAAGAAAGTGAAGAAGCCAGGTAGAGAATTGGTCAATAAATGCAGTGGCCAGGCCCGGAGGTCGGTATATGATGGCCACTTGCAGGTTGAAGGGAAAGTAGATGCAGACAGAGTGAACTTCAAAAGAGGGGAGGATAAGGAAGGGTAGAGGGATTGGGTTAAAGGTGCAGTTAGAAGAAAGGAGAAGATGCATTCTTGCACCATGTCTGTTGCAGAGGCGAAGGGTGTGGGTGAAATGGAGGCCGCCATAACACAGTGCATCAGAGGAGGCGGTGTCAGAGGGTGTTAGCCATGTTTCTGTGAGGCCGAGGAAGGCAAGATTGTGAGAGTGAAAAAGGTCATGTATCACATGAAGCTTATTGCAGATTGAGCGGGCACTCCAGAATGCTCCAGAGAGAGGGAGCAGGGGGGTGGGAGTCAGGGTCACGGGTTTTATGTTGGAAAGATTGCGGTAGTTCCTATTAGATAGAGAGTGGTAGGAGTGGGTAGTAATGGGAGGCATGAGCTGTGGGGGTCCAGGGTTGGGAGATATGTCGCCAGCAGTGAGGAGAAGCAGAGAAAGGGATAGCAGGTGGGAGAAGGAGAGTGGGCGGCTTGTTTTATGTTTTATTAGGATAGATTTGAGGTTGAGGGGCAGGTCAGCAGAGGAGGTCAGGTGGGGAGGAAAGAGGGAAGGAGAGACTGTTATTTGGTTAGAGGGTGCTGGGGTTTGGGGATAGCGAAGTTCTTGTGCATACTTCTGGCGCTGAATTTTTAGTTGGGGTCACAGGAGAGGTTTTCTTCTGATGATTCATCCATGAAGGACATAATTGTGCAGCTGTCTAGGCCCCTGGCCATAAAGTGAGACTAACAGGATGGGGTTAAAGCATGAATAAAGGGGGATGGGCAGTTATTGTGAAGCTTAGGGTTAATAAGAAAGCACAGGTGGAGTTGGGGTCTGGGCAAAGGAAAGAGGAGTGGTCAAAGATGTGGAGGAGGGGAGTAGTATAAAAGAGTCAGCGATTTTCCTTGGGGCAGCCATTTTTGATACCCCATTACTAGAGTGAAATGCTCAATAAGGTACCTGGAATAATGGAGGCTGTGGAGGCATTGCTTTAGCAGCTCAGGAGCGCTGCAGGCACACATGGGACAGATTGGCTGCAGTCATCTGTCTACAGCCTTCTGCAGAGAGGGCTGTGACTGTAGTTCCTCAAACTCCACAAGAAAGATGCCGGCCATGGAGAACTAGGCCTCTGGCATCCGTCAGTCCTGAGGTCACCCTCCGGTCTGGTGCCATGTCAGTGCTCCAGAGCCAGGAGGAATCCATACATCCGCCGGGGCCTGCATCAAGAGGAGTCACCATAAGGTGTCAAGAGCAGGAGTGGCAGACTTCCTGATAGGAGCAGGACCTGCTCGGTGCCAGCGTGCTTAAGAGGTGAGGGGACAGGGGCATTACCAGGCGACTCCACGATGGGGAAGTGATGGTGACCGTCACTTGGCTGGCTCAGCCCACAATGTGGCGATGTTGACTGCTCAGCTGGATGACGGGCAGTAGCAGGCTGGCTCGGGAGGCATGATGGGGCCAAGTGCAGCAGGAGCAGATGGGCAGCTGGTGGTTGGTCCCAGCATCGGAGCAGTGATCTCAGCCGTTAGTACAAGGGGGGTGTTCTCAGATGGGCATCAGTCTGCTGGCCCAGCACAGAGCATCACAACAGCAGCAGCTCAGATGATCCCTGCACAGATGTCTGACACGACTTCCTGATACAGTTAGCAGTCTGTGAGGCAGGGGTATCCAGGAGCAGCAGAAAAAAAGTTGGACCAGCATAGGGACAGATTGGGCCATGGACACCATATTGTAATAATTATAGGGGATAACTCAGGAGACTCTTTGCATGGAACAAGACAACTACAGGACACAGTTTTATAAGTGGTAAAGTCTATATTATCACACGGTGATTCAAATAGGTGAAGAGAGAAACTCAAGTCCACAACACTTGGTGCAAATAATAAACGCAGCTTAGCAGTCTATAGGAAACTTCAGAGGAAAATGCAATCAAGCAGAAAGTCTATGAAGCACAGTTTTTCTTGAGGAAACGTGACACGAATAAATCCTTGTCTTAATCCAAACACAGATAGATATGCTTAAGGCAGTTCAAATCATATCTTTAGCTCAACCAGGGAGGCCTAGTTAATAGTCTCAGGTTATTGCAGAGCAGCACAGCTTACATGTCCAGCAAATGCAGATGAAGTAAACACGAGCAGCAGATGAAGGAGGATTACTGGAAACTTGTGTATGCAGTAGGAACTCAGAGCAGAGTAGCAGGATCACCACACAGGTTCACAGGAGCAGGTGAATAGCCAGGGAGTAATCAGAGGTCAGGAGCTGGATGCAAGGCAGAATACTCTAGCACAGACTGAAGGCTGGGGTGGAGTTTTATAGCAGGAAGACACAGTGCACATGAGACCAAAGATGCCATCTTGAAAAAGGGCAGTAATGCACAAAAGGTAATAAAAATGTTCAGAGTCCTGACACATATACAGGATGCTCGGATTTCCAGCTGCTGGGATTACAGCTCCCAGGTAGCTAGTTGAGGCTTCACAATTCATTCCATTCACCCCTTTGCTAGCTTTCCCTGTAAATAGGAGTCAGGATGCTTTTTCTGGGGGGGGGTTAGCGGTGGCATGGAGCTAATTTTAAATGGTCTGAATGATTTGGCGATGTTATGGGGGTCTGGGGGCTTTCAGGGAGGGGCATTTACAGTGGGGCAAAAAAGTATTTAGTCAGCCAGCAATAGTGCAAGTTCCACCACTTAAAAAGATGAGAGGCGTCTGTAATTTACATCATAGGTAGACCTCAACTATGGGAGACAAACTGAGAAAAAAAAATCCAGAAAATCACATTGTCTGTTTTTTTATCATTTTATTTGCATATTATGGTGGAAAATAAGTATTTGGTCAGAAACAAAATTTCATCTCAATACTTTGTAATATATCCTTTGTTGGCAATGACAGAGGTCAAACGTTTTCTGTAAGTCTTCACAAGGTTGCCACACACTGTTGTTGATATGTTGGCCCATTCCTCCATGCAGATCTCCTCTAGAGCAGTGATGTTTTTGGCTTTTCGCTTGGCAACACGGACTTTCAACTCCCTCCAAAGGTTTTCTATAGGGTTGAGATCTGGAGACTGGCTAGGCCACTCCAGGACCTTGAAATGCTACTTACGAAGCCACTCCTTCGTTGCCCTGGCGGTGTGCTTTGGATCATTGTCATGTTGAAAGACCCAGCCACATTTCATCTTCAATGCCCTTGCTGATGGAAGGAGGTTTGCACTCAAAATCTCACGATACATGGCCCCATTCATTCTTTCATGTACCCGGATCAGTCGTCCTGGCCCCTTTGCAGAGAAACAGCCCCAAAGCATGATGTTTCCACCACCATGCTTTACAGTAGGTATGGTGTTTGATGGATGCAACTCAGTATTCTTTTTCCTCCAAACACGACAAGTTGTGTTTCTACCAAACAGTTCCAGTTTGGTTTCATCAGACCATAGGACATTCTCCCAAAACTCCTCTGGATCATCCAAATGCTCTCTAGCAAACTTCAGACGGGCCCGGACATGTACTGGCTTAAGCAGTGGGACACGTCTGGCACTGCAGGATCTGAGTCCATGGTGGCGTAGTGTGTTACTTATGGTAGGCCTTGTTACATTGGTCCCAGCTCTCTGCAGTTCATTCACTAGGTCCCCCGCGTGGTTCTGGGATTTTTGCTCACCGTTCTTGTGATCATTCTGACCCCACGGGGTGGGATTTTGCGTGGAGCCCCAGATCGAGGGAGATTATCAGTGGTCTTGAATGTCTTCCATTTTCTAATTATTGCTCCCACTGTTGATTTCTTCACTCCAAGCTGGTTGGCTATTGCAGATTCAGTCTTCCCAGCCTGGTGCAGGGCTACAATTTTGTTTCTGGTGTCCTTTGACAGCTCTTTGGTCTTCACCATAGTGGAGTTTGGAGTCAGACTGTTTGAGGGTGTGCACAGGTGTCTTTTTATACTGATAACAAGTTTAAACAGGTGCCATTACTACAGGTAATGAGTGGAGGAAAGAGGAGACTCTTAAAGAAGAAGTTACAGGTCTGTGAGAGCCAGAAATCTTGATTGTTTGTTTCTGACCAAATACTTATTTTCCACCATAATATGCAAATAAAATGATAAAAAAACAGACAATGTGATTTTCTGGATTTTTATTTCTCAGTTTGTCTCCCATAGTTGAGGTCTACCTATGATGTAAATTACAGACGCCTCTCATCTTTTTAAGTGGTGGAACTTGCACTATTGCTGAATGACTAAATACTTTTTTGCCCCACTGTACATCCACTGCATGGTTGGGGAATCCAGGGGCGATTTAAGGGCCAGATGGGTCTCATGAGATCTGGAGGGTCTGAAACCTCAGGTACGGGGGTGGGCATTACAGCATCTAATGCAGCAAGTGAGGTGACATTGGTTTCCAATGCGGCGGCAGAGGGGGCATTGAGTTCGGGTCAATCTATGGGAGAGGATAAGGAAAAAGAAAAGGAAGATTTGGTACGTTTAGATGACGCAGCAAAAGGGGAGGTTTATGTGTGTTTGGAGGGTCCATTTGGGGCGCATTTAAATCAAGAAGTGAGGAAAAAGGTTTGTAGAGGGGAATACTGTATGTGAAAATATTTTCTTTAGTACCATTAGAAAGGTTTAATCTGGATAGGGTGAGAAAAGATGAATATAAGAAAGAGGAGGAGGAAAAGAGGAGATATTGTTTAATTCCCAAAACCTTCTCTTGGTTGCAGGTGTTCGCTATTTTAGCTAGTGTGATAGGTGAGAAGGCCCCAGAGAATTAGGGTATGTGTCCACGTTCAGGATTGCATAAGGATTTGGTCAGGATTTTTCATCAGTATTTGTAAGCCAAAACCAGGAGTGGGTGATAAATGCAGAAGTGGTGCATATGTTTCTATTATACTTTTCCTCTAATTGTTCCACTCCTGGTTTTGGCTTACAAATACTGATGAAAAATCCTGACCAAATCCTGATGCAATCCTGAACGTGGACACATACCCTTACTCAGGTCTGTTTTGTTATATGGACGCAAATAGGGAGGCTTACTGGGTTTATGGCGGACAGGGATGGCTGTGGTATGACAAACAGTTTCATCAGCGGAAGGCAATATGGTGCAGTATTTGCAGGGACCATAAAGACATAGCCTTATGGTTGAGGGTGACACCCCCTACTAGGTAGGCAAACGAATGGCACTCACCAGGCTAATTTTTCAGACTTTTTTTGTAGCATCTTCTGCGGGAGAATGGGAACAGTGGTGCGTGAATAACGACGATCGTTTCGCACAAGTGCGCTTTAACCGGTCACACAAGCAAAGGGAAATGACTGGGGATTAAAAACCTGTGTGAAGGTAAACTCCTCCCCCCTTAATTTTCCTATTACACATGACAAAACAATGAATTTCTCAAATAACCACACATTAAAAATAGTATTATACACATTGTTAAAATTAAAAACAATAAGCCCAAGTAGAACTCTTGTTCCAAAAACTGATCTTAGAGAAAGACGGACATATCCACTCTTTAATTTAACCCAGTGGAGTCCAGCGCCCTTGTGCGCAAAATGTTTCTCTTCTGAGTAGCAACTTATTCAGAATTGGCACATCTTCGGGCGTGGCAAGGACTTATCAGATATTGTATCAAGGGGTCCATTATTCTCATGTAGAAAAAGTACAAGCCTAAAGAATGTTTTTGTTCAGAATCGAATTGGTAGGGAACAGAATGACTGGTTAGGCCCTAATATCCCTAAAGGCAACCACAGATGTGGACATTGTCCATTTTGTTCACAACATGTAACAGGCCGTAACCTGCACATTGGTGCGGTTTCACATCATGTTTTCAATTTTATCTCCTACAAGACTACCCATGTGATATGTGTAATATTTTGCCCCTGTACATTCTTCTATTTAGGGAAGACAATAAGTCCGTTATATGTAAGATTCAGAAAGCATTATAATTCTGTCACTACGGGTAAAGGTGTACCACGCTTGATAAACCATGCTAGAGACACTCACGGGGGTGATCCTGAGACTCTAAACTTTGCCGGCATAATAATACTGTCATAATACTCCCTTTGCCTGTGTGACCCCTTGAAGCGCAGTTGCGCGAAACGATCGTCGTCATTCACGCACCCCTGTTCCCATTCTCCTGCAGAAGATGCTGCAATAAAGTCTGAAAAATTAGCCTGGTGAGTGCCATTCATTTCTCTATATTTGATATTGGAGGACTGTTGTGGATCTGGATGAGCACCCGAAGGCTTCAGGTCGTCTGCCGGCTGCGGCTAACATAGGGATATGGACGGCAGCACTGCAGGTGTTTAAGTGGTGCGGACTCTTTTGGTTCTTTCATGAGACCCTATTAGGTAGGGTCAAGGTAGTCAGTCATTTCCAGGGGGCACCGGGGGTTTGGGACAGTCAGGATACTCGGTGGCAATGTAGAGAGGGCTGTGTTTCTCATTTAGTGATTGGACATGCAAGTTTGAGAACAAGTGTAAATTCAAGCAGGAATGCTCAGCATGTGGGGACACTCATGGGGCAGCAAAATGTTTTATTGGTGGCAGAAAGTGGGGAGGTGATAACACTGATAAAAGGGGTGACTCCAGTGTGTCTGGAGGAGATGGAGTACTTTTTAAATAAGTATCCCGATATGGCAGTGGTCAGTTTGTTAAAGGTACCGTCACACTGAGCAACTTTCCAACCAGAAAGACAGTGATCCGTGACGTTGCAGCGTCCTGGATAGCGATCTCGTTGTGTTTGACATGCAGCAGCGATCAGGATCCTGCTGTGACATCGCTGGTCGGAGCTAGAAGTCCAGAACTTTATTTCGTCGCTGGATCACCCGCTGTCATCGCTGGATCGGTGTGTGTGACACCGATCCAGCGATGTGTTCGCTTGTAACCAGGGTAAACATCGGGTTACTAAGTGCAGGGCCGCGCTTAGTAACCCGATGTTTACCCTGGTTACCATTCACGTCCCCCGCCGGCGGCTTCCCGCACTGACTGTGAGCGCCGGCCGTAAAGTAAAAGCAGAGCACAGCGGTGACGTCACCGCTGTGCTGTGCTTTACGGCCCGCACTGACACAGTCAGTGCGGGAAGCTGACGGCGAGGGACGTGACAGACACCGGAATGTAAGTATGTACTGTGTTTTTTTTTTTACATTTACAATGGTAACCAGGGTAAACATCGGGTTACTAAGCGCGGCCCTGCGCTTAGTAACCCGATGTTTACCCTGGTTACCCGGGGACTTCGGCATCGTTGGTCGCTGGAGAGCTGTCTGTGTGACAGCTCTCCAGCGACCACACAACGACTTACCAACAATCACGGCCAGGTCGTATCGCTGGTCGTGATCGTTGGTAAATCGTTTAGTGTAACGGTACCTTTAGGATGGTTTTAGGGATAGTTCAGAATCCTGTTTGTTGATACAATTGTTCTGTTTTTCACTTGGAATTAAAGTTGGCACTTCAATTCCCCGATGTGGTTTCTGAAAAATTAAAGAAGGAGGTGGCATTGGGTAGGATGGTGAGACCTTTTGTTGCTGCTCCCCTCAGTCATTTGAGGGTTTCACCACTCGGTGTGGTTCCAAAAGAGGAGCTGAATAAATTTGGGTTAATCCATCACCTATCTTTTCCTAGGGTATTTTCAGTGAACGAAGGGATTGATCTTCAGTTACGTTCTGTGTTGTAAACTTCGTTTGATGCAGCTATGGATTGGGTGCAGTTGTGTGGAAAAGGAGCTTTGATGGCAAAAACGGATATAGAAGCGGCATTCTGATAGCATGCATTTGTTGAGTTGTTTTTGGGACGGGTTTTTTTTCGTGGATCGTTGTCTTCCCATGGGATATTCACTTCAATGTGCTTATTTTGAAACGTTTAGCACCTTCTTGGAATGAGTGGTTAAGGAAATGTCCTGTCTGAATTGCTGCATTCATTATCTAGATGAATTTTTTGTTCATCGAATCTGCTCAGGCTTATGATTGTTCCATTTTATTGCATACAATGGAAAGTTTGGCCCAAAAAATTTGGTAATCCTCCAGCAACAGAGAAGACGCTTGGGCCAGTGCCTCCATTAATTTATTGGGAATTGAGATTAATACAGTGGTTATGGAATGTAGATTGTCTGAGGAAAAAGTGGAAGATATGAGGGCTGAAGAGTTGATAATTAGTAGTTTACGGAAGGTAATTCTGCGAGAATAGCAATCCTTATTGAGTAAATTAAATTTTGAGTGTAGAATCATGCCGATGGGTAGAGTCTCCTACACATTTTATCAGGCTTAAGAAGGACTTGCGTGACGATCTGAAGATGTGGGCTCTTTTCTTGTACTCGTAAAATGGCAGATCAATCTGGATAGAGCAAGTGGTGAACGCGGAAAACTTGGGTTTCTTGGTCAGCATTGCGGGGCAACACATTTTTGGATTTTATTTTCAGGTGATTGGTTGGCAGAGTAATGGCCCCGGTTTTGGATAGATCAGTGTTAGACAGAGAACCGTATATTAATCTATTTATTCACCACTGTTGTGGCATTGTCGTTGTGCGGTGACAGGGTGCAAAATAAAAAGATCCAGTTTCGTTCTTATTTTGAAGAGGTGGCATTGGCGATAAATTAATTATCGTCGTCAGCACTCTCAGTGGTGAAGGTTTTAAGCGTTTGATCCTGCTGGGTTTGACATTTAACTTGTGGGTTGTGGCTGAGTGTAGGCCTGGCATGAATAATCTCATTGCTGATGCTCTCTCTCACTCACAGTGAGAAAGAGTTTGGGATCTGGTGCCTCAAGTGTGGACAACGGGCCTGGTGTATTCAGCAGAGTTGTGGAACCTTCCTTGCGGGCAGTAAGGGATTTGTTTTTTAGATATTTGTCAGATAGAACATGGGGACTCTATGACTGGGCTTGGAACATTTAGGAAGATTGGAGGGCATCGCTAGGCAGGGAATTGGATTAGGAGAGTATGTTATTGTTACTGGTGGGCCATTGTGGAGAAGCAGGTTGGTGGCAAAATTTAACAAATTCATGGCAGGGCTAGCTTTCAGTTTTAAAGCAAGGGGTCTTAAGGATGAAACAAAGTCTTTTTTGGTCCTTCAAGCCTTAAAATGGTGTAAAAAGGGCTGGAAAGTGGCAGATTGTAGGCATCCGGTTTCTTAAGAGTTATCGTTACTCATAGGTATGCAGTTAATTGATGTGTGTTCATCCCAATGGGAGCTAGACCTCTTCAGGTGGGCTTTTTCATTAGCCTTCTTTGGCGCTCTTCATATGGGAGAGTTGGTTAGCCCTTTGAGAATTAAAAAAAAGGGGTCTTTTGAGGGAGGACGTGGATGTTTACAGCGATAGAGTCATAGTGTTTATTCGATCATCAAAGATGAATGTCTTTTGGAAAAGGATGCAAGGTGATACTGTTTGAGGTTAGAGATTCCCCATTATGTCCAATGTGCTGCATAAGAAAATTTATGAGAAGGGGTGGTGTGTTGCATGCCCCGCTGTTGGTTCATGCGGATGGTTCTTTTTTTATCACGCTTTCAATTTGTAACTATACTTAAGCGTTGTTTGGAGTTAAGGGGCATTTCATCAAAAGATTATAGGGAGCATTCATTTCGAATTGGAGCAGCTACTGAGGCAGCTAGGATGAGGTTAGGTGATGAAGTGGTAAAGAGGATTGGTGGTAGGAATCCGCTAGGTTTTGGTATTACGTACGTCCAACCTTGGTATAAAATGTGCCATGTGTTTTTATACGGTTTAAATGTGTTGATGTTTCTTTGCTACAGATAGAGGTCAGCTGCTCGTGTGGATTATGGGACACTCTTTTGTTTTCTGGGTGGCATTGAAGGCAACAGCACACCCAGAGGGGTGTCAAATGGGCTTTTCAAGGGACGAGGCAGTTTTACGTTGGATTGGAAAGCCGGGAATGGTCTGGAATCAATTACTCCTGAAGTTTCCCCATTTTGTTCAACTTGACAGAGCTCCGGATGTGCTGGTAATACATTTAGTAGGTAGTGAACTAGGTAAGAGACCTTGTAGGGAACTGATAACGAATATCAAGTCTGATTTGTTAATGATTTTGGCAATGTTCCCCAGGGTTCCTTAAATTTAGTCACATATTATTCCTAGGAAGATTTGGTGGGGAACTTAGTCCATTGAGAGAGTTAATAAAGCAAGGATAAAAGTGAACAGGGTGATATCTTGTTTTATGGTGTGGAACGGTGCGGTAGTGGTGCATCACTTGGAACTGAAATCTGGTGAAGGGGAATTTTGGCTCCTGGACGGATACACTTAAACACCGTAGGTATGGACATGAGGTGCTTGATGGTACAAGAAGGCATCCAAAAAGGGTCTTAAGGTGTCGAGGGACATAAAAGTTTGAGGGGTACAAAAAATTTATGCTTGGTAGGGAGGTCTTCGAAGTCGGTGGAGTTGGTTAATGGCAGATCGTTGTGTGTCTAGGGTTAAGACACAATCTGGGGCCAAGGTGGGCTTTTTAAACCTGCGGTTTATAGTTTTTGAGGACCACCGCTTCCGAGAGGTTGTTGTTTTAAACTGTTTTATTAATAAATGTTAATAAAAGGCTGCTGTGGCCAATTAATCCGATTTAAGCGTGGTGTGATTATTTGGTAGTTTATAAGGTAAGGATGTGGAAAGGGGAAAAGGGGTTAAAAATCGAAGCTCACATGAATCTTGAATACCCCTTAAGTCAAGAGTCTGCTAAATCCTTGGAGCAGCTCTCACTAAAATTTTGCTTGGTCTTCCAGACCTTATCAACCTAACGATGACAGTGAACAAGCTATAACCCTAACAGGGTAAGTAAGCTCTGAAACCTTGTTCAAAGATATCTGAGCACAAAAATCTCCAAGGGTGCCCAAAGTTTTGCATCGGCCTATTTTCCTTTTTGCAATTTTTAAAATTTTTAAATTTTTTTTTTTTTTTTTTTTTGCCTAAACTATGTCATCTTTATCTTTAGGTCTTTTAGAGATCATTCATCTTCAACTTGCTTAACTGTTCATAACAGTATTTTTGACCAGGGGTGCCCAAACTTTTACATGCCACTGTACATATGTAGCATGGACAGAGCTGAAGCCACTGTGTATGAAGTCATTCTATTTTGTAGATGATGGTCCTTTGTTCTCTATATTCCATAGTGACCTTGGATCTGGTTTATCTACATAAGCTATTTGTCATGATACATAGATAAATCACTTTTAACTTCTGTTGTAGCAATTATCATTGGGAAGGATCTGGCTTCATGTGCATACTTAGCCATCTACACACTACGGGTTTATTTATTCTGAGAGGTAAGGAGCCTGCGTATGGCATGGCTAGAGGTCAGCGCTAATGAAAACATGCTATTATATTTTACTAAGAAAGGTTTATGTAAGGGATATCTATTTCCATAGTCTGTGAAGTATCTGAAACAAACATTAGTTATGATAATTAGTGAAAGGAAGTTAAAAATGATACATCCTATCCTCAGTTAAAGAGAAACTGAAAACATCATTAATAAAATATCTATTTATCTGTAATGTGATGCTGACTTACTGCTGTGGGCAACCGGTGTTCCCTTCAAAGCCACCGCTCTCCTAATACATAGCGATGGTTTACTTCTGACTTGTGCACTTGCGCCATCTCTAGGTCACTTAAAGGGAACCCACCAGCATTCGTATATGCATTGCTAAATTCCCTTCATAGCAAGCCCTTTATACCCTTAATCACCTAAACACATGTTTAAAACTTATTTAAAAACTCTGTTTTCTTACAAAAATGAACATTTTGAATAGACCATGGGGTATTAGTATCCCCCAGATTAGATGTCCCTCTCTGCATGCTACCACGCCACCATGGGCCGTGATTTTCACGAATCGGCATCATCGCCAGATCTTCGCAAATCTTGTGCAAGCCCACAGGGGCATGATAACATGCAAGGGGGGACGACTAGTCTGGGGAAATTAACTCCCCATCGACTAGTTAAAAGGTTTATCTGCATTTAAAAAAAACCAAACACTTTTCTAAATACTTTTGTTAAATCGGTTGTCTGGTCTATATTGATAAGTCACCGGTCACTCTGTGTGACTGCAGACTTATGAATTCTCCAAGCACACGCACGGTGTGCTCCATGGATTTGCCAGTTTCTGAGCCGATACTTGCGGTGATGTATGCATTATGCATTCTTCTGGACAGGGCCCATCTAGTGAACCTGGCCTCACTCCATATACTTGTGGCTGAACCCACTAGTCGGGCTATGGTTGGAAGTATGCTTAACACGTACCTACTCGCCGATCCAGCCTCAGTTACTGGAGAATCCCCACAGAGCACGGAATGTGTGCTGGGTGGATTTATAAGCCTGCA